>NC_091495.1:1724185-2031458 GCF_947461875.1 Haliaeetus albicilla | reverse complement strand
TAGGCTTGACATCTCAAAAAAGTGGGGAGAAAGACCCAAGAATAGGCCAGCTGGAGACCACGGATGCTGGGAGGGGTGCTGTGGGCTGAACCAGCTTTGAGCCACGTGAGTATCAGTGAGCAGAGGGCAAGCAAGGGTTTCAGACATCTGTCTACAGACCCGAAACACAGCTGGGGAAGGAGCAAAGGGAGCCGTCCTCTGAGCACATCTGTGCCACGGTGGCAGAGAACACCCAGGTTCACATCCCAGCTTCGCCTGCCCGGGGTTTCACCCCACGCCGTGCATTTCCCCACACACGTGTCCCTTGCTCTGCCCTCACTGTTGTTCCACGCTGAAGCAGACACTCCATTATTCATTTGGCTGGAGACGATAAGAGTGAGCCCACCACCCTGCGCCCCAGGTGCATGGCTGGGGCAGTGCGTGCCAGTCCCTGACCCGGTGACTAATGAAGTACTCGGGACAAACAGCAAAAGCTTTGCTAAGAGAGCTCGAGAGAGCCCAGCCCCACATCTCCCACACACGGCCGGTATGAGATAACCCCCCCCAGTCCCCTGGGATGCTCACGGCTGCCTGCTCCACTGTGGCTGCAGCTGGGGAAATGGGAACCCGCGGGGCTTGGGACATCGGTGCTGTTCAAACCCTGCATTCCTGCTTCCGAGTGTTTCGGTTTGGAGAAGGTCCTGGGTGGGTTTAACGAGCTGAAGATCCCAGGGTGACTGGGGCAGGGCTGGATCCCAAACTGGGAGGGCTGAATGTTGGGCCACTCTCTGCCCATGGCCATCCTTTACGTTCATGGGTCTTCCCAGTCCAGGTCCTGCCTGAAGCAGGGAGCCTGGCCCTGCCCGATTTGTCTGCAGTCTGTAGAAAAACCCCAAAAGTCTCCAAGTTCTCATGAGTGCTGAAAATAGAAGTGCCTATTTCAGGTCCCTCTGCAGAAGCCATATTATCATAATTAGCCAAAACTTTTCCCCATTAGCATATTTTTTCTCTTCTTCCGTCACATCAGCCTGCATGAAACAGTCACTTATTCTCCTTGCCGTTGTGTCGAGATGTACCAGGCTGCGGGCAGGACCTGCTGCTTGTCCCCAGCCCGGCCTCAATAGCACGACTTGTTCTCTGCGCAAGGGGTGTCGATGCGGTGGCAGCCGATGTAAATCCCAGGGATTTGCCAACTGCCGCCCCGTGAGAAGGTCTGACCACTGAAATACAGTAACATTGGTGCCCCAAGCATCTACAGCTGCAAGGAGAGAGGTGGCAGGAGGCTGGAAGATCCCGACAGCCTGCGTTGTGATGTCAAATTATGGCTCCCTCCCAGCCGCTTTTATAATAAATTCATTTCTTACTCCACGGTCAGTGCCTAGCAAGCGCAGAAGCCAGAGTGTGCACCACAACGTGGCCAGGGAGGCGCAGGAAAGGGAGAGAGATGGCTTTCAGCTTGGCTGAAGATGTGGAGACATGGGACACATATTCCCTTTTGCGCGATTTTGGGTGAAAAGCGTAGCCAGTGCAATGTGTGTATTACAGAGCAGGCAGCAAACCTCTGTTCTATCAGCCTATGGCTCCCGTTTGGTTGGGTGGCTGGGTGGTCGGTTGGTTTTGGAGGCACATTCTTAGGGAGACGGGCCTTTGGGCTGAGATGGTTCTCACCTTCTTATGGCCCAGACCGGCAGGGTACAGCATCTCCCGAAGAGTGCCCTGGCTCTTCTCCAGCACTTCAGCCTAATAGTTGGTCCCTTCTGATGTGAAGGGAATCCCTTCCAACCCTTCCCTTTTCATTTCCAAGGAACTGGGGCATCCAAATCACTTCCAGAAAGCTAACTCCCTCCGGTGCAAACAGGCACCCGAGTAATACACCTCCGATTTCTTCTGTCGCACTGTGGGAGGTCATGGCCAGGCCAGGAGGCATGCAGAGGATGCGTGACCAGAGGACAGCGACCATGCTGGGTGGCACTGGCCACCGTGGGCCACTCTGGGCATGGTTTTGCCCCCACCCTGGGACCCACAAGCTGGTGAGTGACGGACCAGCCCCAGCCCCACAAGCCCAGCCCCAGCGTTGTTTAACCACACAACATTTGCCAACCTTGAAAAAAAGCTCCCACAGGGATCGGGGCATTTTTAGGGTTCGATCCATTTTACGATGTCCCTTGAGAAGGCTCCAGAGTGGGAACCGGCACCCTCACCCCTTGCAGGGTTTTCCCATCCATCCCCTCCCAGCCGTGCCTTAGGACTTGTGCCGACACCCACGGCCGATCCCCGCTCCGTTCAACCCACCGGGGTCAAATCCCTACGAATTTTCCCCAGCTCGGAGCCCTCGGTACCGACCCTCCGGTCTGTCTCTGCGGCTCGCAGCTCCCCCGCTGCCCAAGCCACCCCCTCCGGCTCCGGGCGAGGCTCCATGGAGAGTGGGAGAAGGACTCGGGGGGGGAGAAAAAAACCTCTACATCCCCCCCCCTAAACCCAGCACCGGGGTATCCCCGTTCGCGGTGAGTGCGGCTCCGCGGGGCGGGGCTGGGCGGGGCGGGGTGGAGCCAAGGGGGCGTGGCTCCGCGGGGCGGAGCCTAGGGCGGGGCGGAGCGGGACGGCCGAACCCGGCGAGACAAGCGGCGGAAAAGTGCCACGACTCCACACACGGCCGCGGCGGCGAGGAGGGACCGCGACCCGGCACGGGTGGGTAGGAGGCGGCGGCAGCGGCCACCCTCCCCTCTCCCCTTCCACTTCCACGCGGGGGGGAGTCGCCCCGTGGGAGACCCCCACTACCAGGGGGGACCCCCCAACACCCCACCCGCGGCTCCCACCCCCCCCCCCTCCTGCCACTGTCAGCAGACGTGGAGCGGGGACACCCACACGCGTCCCCGCCGCCCACGCGTGGAAGAGGGTGTCCCGCGTGGAACCGGGGAAAGGAAGGGGGGGGATGGGATCCCGGGTTTGGGGTCTGGCCACGTTTGCGGGTGGGGGGGGGGATGAATGGCCCGCGGCGAGGCGAGGGCGGTGCGGAATGGCGGCGTGTGCGGCCGGGGAGGGGAGGGAAAGGGAGAGGAGGGAGCCCGGTCCGCCCCCCGGTCCCTTTTTCCCCGGTCCTCGGTCCTCGACCGCCACCCCCCCCCCCCGGGACATCGCCCCCCCCCCACCCCACAGCCCTCCAAGCAATTCCCCTGCCCGAGCGGCGGCCTGACGAAATTCATTAATCTCATTAAGCGCGGTTACAAAAGGTCACCGCTCGCGGGCGGTTGTTCCTTATTTATTTTTATTTTTCCTTAACTAAGCCGCCTCCCCCCCCCGCCCCGCAACAAAAAAATAAATCCCTCCCAGCACTACGACACCCCCCCAGCAGCGCGGGGTCTGGCGATACCCAAAGAATTCAGAAACAGCTCGGCGACCCCATAAACCTCCGGACATCCCCCCCTCCGCCTCACAACAACCCTGGGGTCTTTCCAAACTGGATGTCACCAACTTTCCGGTGGGTTTACCGGCAGGACGCCCCATTTCTCGCCCCTCCGGGAAATCGGTCCGGCGAGGAGAGCGTGCGCCTGCACACGTGGCCGGGCACGACGGAGGAACGTCCCCGCCTGAAATGTCAGCTTTCCTCTTCGCAGAAGCGATGGCAGCGGCCTCCCCTCGCCCGCATCGCCGGGAAATGGCTGGAAGGAATTGGGTGAGGCGGGCGAGGATGCGACCCTGGGATGTGAACCCCGAGCAGAAGCTGACGAGGGCCGGCGGAGGGGAGAGAAAATTTTTAATAGCCGCTGCGGAGATTAAGTCAAGCCGCAGCTGCTTTACGGTGCTATTATGCTCTTCTCGTGCATATATATATTTTTTTGGCCTTTTTTTTTTAATTCCGAAGCTTAGGAAGGGAGCTGGCAGCACTGCCAAGGGCCTCGGCTGCTGTTCCCACCGCACCGCAAGAGCTAATGGAGCGCTAAGACACGTTCAATTAAGTCGAGCTATAACTGTTGACGACCGGTGGCTGATCTGGAGTTGCTGCGTGGAGTAACACATGCTGCCAGGAGGCTGGAAACGCACAGTCACTTACGTGGAAAATGTATTTAAACAGTGGCTGCCGGGGACACGGGCAGGATCTACTGGCGGCACGCAGGCTTTTCTCATTTGTTTTTAATTTTTGTCTCTCTCTATCGCAACAAGGCGGAGAGAGAAACTCCAGGAGAAGATATCTGGTGATTGTCTTTTATCTGCTGGCAGTGCTGCTGCCTTCTCCCGCTGCCGGGCTGCCCTGCTATCGGCAGGATCAGGCCTCCCAGTTCCCTCACCCTCACCCTCTCCCTCCTTTGTGCTGGCGGAACACTGTCCCTGGCCACGTCCCTGTCCTCGTGCCGCTTTTTGGCGAGAGAAGCTGCAGACCAGGGGCAGGCGAGGAGACGAGACTTTTATTTCTTCGAACCCGTAGGTGCTGCCCGCTTCTCGCCCTGATAGCCCCGGAGATAGTTTTGCGTTTTGGAAATAGCCGAAATCTCAGCCTGGAAACTTTTGTGTTGGGTCAGCCAGCTTCGACTGACTTGTGTGTGTGTGTTTAGGGTGGGGAGAGCTTTTTATTGGGTTTTATTATTTTTTTTTAACCTGCTGGGAGGTGCTGTAGAGGAAAAGGAGCTGCAGGTGCTTCGCAGGCAGGCGTTGCTGCGGGCTATGCGAAGCCCGGCTGCATGAACCCAGTTCTCTCTTTCTCTGCCCTCCGACACTCCATCACCTCTTCTTCTGCGTTGCTTTAACCTGAGATGCCACCTTGACACCACGGCAAAGCGCAAGCCTTGGATTGCAGGGGGAACAGTGTCCTGCTTGCAAAGAGCATCTTTTCCCATCTGCAGCACTTATCCAGACCAGGAGGTGATAACAGATATATTTTCCTTTGGCTGTGTAAAGAAATAAGGTTTCTGTAGTTCTTACAAAACCTGTCTCTTCCTTTGCTCCTGCCCAGCTGACGCTTGACCTGGCTGATTTAAACCAGGGTCGGTGGAGGGCCGAGTCGCAAAGATACTGAATTCCTGTGGATTTCATGGAAGTGGTCGCAGAGGGCAGGAAAGGCTGGAGAGGTGGGAAGGCTCTAACCTGATTTTTGACACTTAGCTGTCTCTGGCAAATGCACCCGGTGCCGTCACGCTGCGTGTGTGTGGGTTGGTTTGTCCTGGAAATTGTTTGGTGTTGAAAAACCAGCAAGGCTGAGTGCTTTACTGGTTTTGCTTCCTTAGGGCGAGTTGGACTTTTGCTCGGGGCAAACAGAGGCGACTGCACGTGCGGGGTGGCGAGGGAGGTCAGGTCTCCTGGGCTGTTACCTGGGATGTTGGGAAGTTTGATGGATAATGAGAAGAAGCCACAGGAACGGAAGAGTCGGAGCACAGCGTTTCATCTGGCTCCTTTACAGGAGAAGGCCAAGTGAAATACCAGTTGTCCATCTTATTCTTGTTCTGGCGGTGGTGAAAAGCTTTATCTGCACAAGCTATTTTGGGGAAGGAGTTTGCCTGTGGAGATATTTGGTGATTTCCACTGTTTTGGCTGGATGAGGAGTAGAGGATGATCCTGCTCAAGAAACTTCACGCAGGTAAACATGCTCAGTGTCAGACGTGAACTTGATTTTTCAAACACGGACTCTGGTAGCTGGTGGTGTCCCTGCACCCCTTAGGCACACAACCCTCTCCCAAAGCAGCCCGGGCATCAGATTGAAAAATGCCGTCGTAGGGACAAAGTCCCGTGGAGGACCAGAAGGTACAGAGAGGAGAATGCTGAAGTCTTCAAGCCTCTTCCAAGCCTGGCTCTCGAGCAGAACGTCTACGTGTGAAACTATCCCCTCGGCATCCACGAGCCGACAAGCAGTGATACCTTCGGTGCCCTGTATTTCCATGTCCTGGCTAAGGTTTTGTGCTGGGGGGGGAGTGCGGAGGGCTTCCCTGCCGAAGGGCAAGGCACGCACGCTCCTGCCGCCGCGCTCGCGAGGAGGACTGGGTCTTGCTGTGTGAATCCAGGGGCAAACTTTCAGCCCATCGAAGGGCGAAGACGGCGAGGTCAGGAAATGCCAAAGCAGAGCTTTGCTCCCAATGCTAACGCTGCGGCGCAGTGCTTCTTGCATTTATGCGTCAGGAAGTTCCCGGAAAAAGACTTTTCCTTATCCCCCCGAATGCCAAAGCCAGCCTGGTTTGATTTAAGCGCGCGTGGTAGCGTTACAGCCTGCCCGCGCCGTCTTCGTGCCGTCGGAGCGATAGGCTCTTCCCTGAACCCAGTTGTTGGACTGGTCTGTGCCAAGTCTCAACCGCAGGAGGAACTCTACTGGTAGAACTTGCTCCTTGGAGTCAGCGCCGGGTCTGCCAGGACCGGTCCGTGCCACGGGCTGCGGGACGCGAGCGGTGAGACAGGGAGACCAAAGTTTCCCCTCGCTGTGATAGCACTGCTGGGAGTTATTGCTGCCCGGTTGGTATTTCTTGCTCTTCATTTTGGATTTTCTCCCGGCACGCCTGTCCTTGGGAACAGCCCGGGATTTCTCCGGTCCACCGTTGGGAGCTTGCGAATGGCCCGTGCGAGCATCTCAAGCAGCTTTCACGAGCTCCGGCTGCTGCGACGGCTCTTCCAGCAGGTCCACAGCTCCTCTAGGTTAGTGCTCTGGGATGCTTTTTTCTCGTGTTGGTTTTGTTTTGCAGGGGCTTGTTGGGGGTTTTTTTCTTTACCTAGGAAGGACTTTAATGCTAATCTGCGTCGTTATCTCACCCTGGCTATAAAGCCTGAGAGGAGGCAAGGTACAGGCAGTTTTTACTGCACCGGGGCTGGGTGAGGCTGCCTGTGGGGGAGAGGGAGCGGGGGGCTCAAAGACCCCTGCCTGTAAGGATTTTGGGGGGGGTGCCAGCAACGCAGGGTGGGATATGGGTCAGACAGAGGGCTCTGGCACCACCTCCAGTACTGCCATCTCACCCACCTCACCGGTCTCTGCGTAATAACACCGTCCTCTCTCAGGCATCCTCTGCGTGCTGGATGGCTCTGTAGCGGAGGTTTGGGTTTTTTCCTCTGTTTCCATCCTCCGTGGGCTCCATCCAGCTGCTTTTGGAGGTGGCAGTGGCAGCCGGTGCGGTTGGAGTGCATTTGCCAGCGCTCGGTGATGCCCTTGCCCTATGCTGGAGCGGCAAATTTTTATCTAAATACGAAGCCGTGGTGGCGTGACGTCAGGAAATGTTTCTTTTTACTGATGTGTTGGGGTTGCTGGGTGAGGAACGTGGATCACCTTGTTCTGCCCCTAAACCGGCTCCTGGGTGTTTTGGTGTAGCCCTAAAACCAGCACAAGGTCATGGGTATGTGTTCTCCAGCCCTACTTTTTATTTACTGCCAGGGAGAGGAAATCCAGCCCTTTTCACCCTGCAGGTTAGGAATAATCTGTCTGTCCTGGTGGGGAACCATCCCAAAGCCATGCTGCCGCGTCAGAAAGGAGTGACTTGGCACCACTTACGCTGGGATAGAGTGGGCTGAGGCCGTTCAAATCCGAAATGGCCGGGGCGGACGCGAAATAGTGATGCCTGTAGTATCAGCTGGGATCTCGAACGGTGCCCCGGGGTAGAAAGTTGGCCCTGCCAGGAGAAGCTGGTTCCAGCTGGCGTTGGCAGAACCTCCTGCCTGCCAGCTCTCTCCTGCTTTGCCTGGGATGCTTGGAGAGGTAGGCAGGGAAAGCTGAGCTGCTGGGGAAAACATCCTTCCCCAGGCAGGTGGGTGTCTCTGGTGGGTGGGAGATGGCTGCTTTTGCAGCTCCATCCAGCTCGGGTGTTGGAGGAGATTTTTTTTCATTGCACTGTCACCCCCCCCTTCGCTGGATGAGGAGCTGTGAGCTGCAGATTCGGCTGCGCGTTCGCTGCGCCGGCTGTTCAAAAGGAAAAGGCTCCGAGGTGTCTCCCTGGGAGCACTGAGGTTTTGAAAAGATGCTGATCTCCTTAGTTTTATTCTTATTTTTGCCTCCTCCCCTTCTAGCCCCTCCTTCCCTCCTCAACCCACAACCTCTTAAAGAGGAAATTTGATAATGTTTACAGTTAAGCGTGGGGATGGGAACTTCTGATAGCCGAGGACTTTCTGCATTTTCCTGATTATGTTTTGAAGCACAGTGATGAGAAACCGCAGCCTGGCACCTCCTGGAAAGTGCCCCTTTGCAGATTAACTGCCCAACTTCAGCATCTGGGGGTTCGTGAGCCGCCTCGGAGCAACACGTGGAGGTGATGCCTCAATGGGAGCAACGCGTGAGCGGGACAGCAAGGAAGAGATTGGCTTCGAAACTCAGGACGGGGTTCAATTAGCAATTAAGGAGAATGCAGACAGCAGCATCTTCCTCTGTGTGCGGTCGCATCCTGCCTGCCAGATCTCAGAGCAGGCGGTACGGTCTCCGTTGCTGCTCCATGTGTTCCAGGTGGAGAAACTGAGGCTGGAGAGGAAGGTGGGAAGGACCCTGTGCCCGCTTTGCCCGTCAGCTAGTAGCAGAAATGCCACATCCAGCGCTCCCTTTGCAAGTCTCACTTCTTCCTGCGGGCATCTGTTGGGGAGATGAGATAATTAATCACCAGGCTTTTTTTTTTTTTTTTTAGCTTGAACTTATGACTTTTATTGGTATTTGCATCTCAAGGAAATGGTTGTGACTTGGTTCTCTGTGTGGTGTCTGTCCACGCAGCGTTGTCGCTGAGCTGGTTCTCGTCGCTGGGAGCAGCTACCCAGCAGGATGTGGTCACCGTGCGTCCTCCTCGCCGGGCTGGGCAGAAACCAGCGGTGCCACAGGGTGCAGGTGGCGAAGGGAAAAAGCCAAGGCTGCTGCAAGGCTGGGGAAAGCTCTCCTGTGCGTGCTTTCTCCTTCCAGGAGGATGTTTTATGCCAAAGTTGATAGCCGAATGTGTGGCTGGGTGCAATGAAAAGGCCAGGTGCTCCAGGGAGAGCCCGGGGACGCAGCATCACGCAATGGTCACGTAAAACCATCTCATTGGACATATAATGGGTAGTCGCTCATGGCTGTCTCCGATCCCATCGCTTTTTTTTTGCCTTCCCCCCCTCTTTGGTTCTTCTGGAGGTTGCTGTGGCCAGTGAAATTCGTCGCTGTGGTATGACTGGACCTCATCGGCAATGTGGTGGAGGAGCGCAAACTTGGGGGGGTTGTAAGTAAATGGCCCTCGCCAGGGGTGTGTGAATCTTGAACGTTTGTCTTTTCAGTGCGTGGTGGTGCCATTTGGCGACACAAATGTCTATATGAAAATCCCTGCTCAGAGAGGCCGTTGCATCATTGTTTTTTTTTCCTCCCCACTAACTGTTGTTCTGGTGTCTTGCAGGCACAGAAGAATAAGGCAGGATGGATGTGTATGACCCTCAGACGCTGGGTGTTATGGTCTTTGGAGGCTTTATGGTGATATCAGCCATCGGGATCTTCCTGGTGTCCACCTTCTCCATGAAGGAGACATCGTACGAGGAAGCCTTGGCCAAGCAACGCAAAGAGCTTGAGAAGACCCAGCAGCAGAAAGTAGAGAAAAAGAAGAAAGAGAAACCTGTTGAGAAAAAAGGAAAAGCGAAGAAAAAGGAAGAGAAACCTAACGGAAAGATCCCAGAGCAGCAGCTGGCTCAGGAAGTGACAGACTCTCCCAAGGATGTGGTTCTCGAGCCTCCTGCGGTGCCTGAGCCTGTAACTGTTGAGTCTCCGATCGCAGCGGTCTCAGTGGCCCCCCAGGAAAAGGAGAAACCTGCTCCATCACCTAAGGAGAAGAGGAAGAAGGAGAAGAAGGTGGCAAAGGTAGAGCCTGCTCCTAGCCCGGTGTTGGCTTCACCTCCTGTCAGTGTCCCTAAAAGTTCTCCTGTCTTGGAGGTGACCCCTAAGGAGGTGCCCGTTGTGGCCGTGCCGCCGGTTGGCACGCAGCAAAGCGCTCCGGTCATCAGCTCCGTCGCCATCAAGAAAACCGATGCTCTTCCAACCCACGAGGAGCAGAAGCATGATGGACCTGTCAAGAAGAAGGCCGCGTCCAAGAAGAAGAGCGAGCCAGGTAAGGCCAAATTCCTCTGCGTATATCCCCATCGAGAAAGCCAGCAGGGCACCTTGGTGCTGTTAAAACAGAGCTATCCCATTTTGAGATCTCTTCGTTCTTCTTCAGCGTTGGAAACGGGGCAGCTGTAGAAAGGCTGTCTCTGGTGAGATGGACCATGTGCGCCAAGGAGAGGGTGGACCGAAAAAGCCTGTACTGCACTGTAGTTCTCCCCGGGGGGAAGTAGAGTTGAAGTCAAGAGTTTCTTGACTTGTTTTCACTCTGTAATGTGTTGCCTCCTGCATCGGGTACCCCTGCTTGGTGCTTAGCTCCTTGGTCCAGCACACAGACGTTAGAGAGTTACAGGTTCTTCTCAGATTTGCTCTTGCGTTGTGGGTCTCTGAGCCGATCTGCACGCCGAGAATGGACGGGAGGTGTAGGTATCTGTCCTGGGAGAGGGGGCGGCTGCCAAGGTGCTGGATATCTGGGTGGAAAGCCAAGACAAGGTGTTTTCCCCCTGCAGCCCTGATTATTAAAAGCACACAGGAGCTCTACCGCTCTTCTTCTATGGGGAGGTGGGTCACTGCTAGAGTTTCCTCCTTCTTCAGTGGAGGTGAAAAACAGCCTATTGGAGGAGAGAGGGTTGAAGGTATTTTATACTGCAGGGGACTGATCATAGGATAGTTAGAGGGAAGTAACTTTGGATATGTCACAGGGAAGGGAAAGCTTGCCCGTCATCGTTCATGCCTCACTTGATTGACTCGGAGATAGAAGAGATTAAAGAAGGTGGCCCTGAACTCTCCAGGGTGTAAATAAGCGTAGGGAGGGGAGAAACAGCTCTGTAGCTGCACTCTTGCCTCTCGTTGCACCAACGTGAACAGTCTGGGTTTTATTTTTGGTTGAGTGGTAATTACAGGCACTAAAAATGCGAGTGCTTTCAGCCCTGTAGAAGTGTTCCCATATGGACACATGGGAGAAATCCCTCAGGTGTTCTCAAAGGCGTGACATGGGGTGCATAGGTGTCATTTCTTTCTTTATTTACAAAAAACCCAACCAACCAAAAAGACACCCCTACTTGCTAGCCTTCTCCAGCACATCCAAACCTGGGCTGCTGGGTAACCTGGCAGTTTCCACACCCATGTTTTGGAAAAGGGTCTGCTACTTAGCAGGACATTTTGCGGCTGCTGGTCTCTGAGGTTGGGTTAAAACCCTTGTGTCTGCTCCTCTGAGGAGAGGATTTTGCTGAAGGCCATCTCCACATAGTGACGAGGTTTGAAACGGTTTAAGCAGCCGCTGCTGGAGGGTATCGCAGCGATGGTGTTGGGGAAACTGGAGGTGGCTGGTTTCGCATGTGCACACGGGGATGCACTTCTCTAACTCTGAAAAACATGGCCCTAAATCCAAGCTGTAACAGCTGGGGGAACGTGGACGGGAGATGAACTTTTAGCACTTGTTAAGTTGGGAGGTTTTTTGGCTGCTCCGAACATCCCCTCCTTTGGGTATGAAGTGCCGATCCTGCATGTCTTAAAAGCCAAGAGTGATGTCTTAGCTGCTCCTGTGGGATTTTTCAAAGGAAAGCTCTCGGCAGTATTTGCTCCACGAAGCTGGCTGCAGTTTGACCAAGGTATTGTGGACAGCCTTTCGGCAGCTGTGGTCTCTCCTCCTCAAAGGCAGAAGCAACAAATTATCCCGTGGCAGATAAAAACGGGTGTTCAAAATGTTCAAAGACACGTGCTTGGCACTGAAACAGATGGCAAACCTGACAAGAGCGTTTTTCTCTCGTGTGGGTCATTTTTAGCCTCCTGCATCACACAAAAACTTGCTTGCAAGTGGTTGGCGCGTACTGGGATCCCAGGTCGTTACCTGTGATAGCGGGAGCCACGCTCTCCCGTGAAACACGCGTGGGAAACATGGTGTGGGGCTCCACGCAAGGACCATCTGTGTCTCCCGTGTCCCCTCGGGTTTGAGAAGCGGCTCTTCAGACCCCTCGCCCTCGCTGTGCTTTCCCACGGCAGCTTTGCCGCGCGGCCGCTTCTTGTTTCGTCTCTTCCCTCGGCGAGGCGCGAGGTTTCCGACTCCGCAAACGGGCTCGGCGGCAGCGTACGCTTCCTTTTGCCACGGCTTGGCAGGTTGCCCCGGCTCCCTTTGCCAGCTGCGAGGTGGGGTTTGCGCCGTGCCCGCCTTTGCGCGAGCATCGCTTGTGCAACGCTGCGTGGGAGACGGGCAAAATTTCGCTCGGTGGGTTCCTCCACCCAGTGGGACCGGGCCAGGGGATGTGATATGCCCTCCTGCATCCGTATAAAAAGCAAAAAAAAAAAAAAAAAAAAGAAAAAAGCCAAGCTCTTGGGCCTCAGTTGCACAAGACGGTGGGGCTGCCCCAGCTGCGCTGCTGGGAAGTGGCTGCTGCTGGTGAGACAGACTCTGCTGCTGCCAGGGTTTAGCGCTGCTGTCCTGAACCAGAAGCCAGGAGCAAACGGCGTGTGCTGGAGCTGCTAGGCTTTCCAGGGCTTTGCTGCTCTGTTGGTGTGGTGGGTTGACCGTGGCTGGCTGCCAGACACCCACCCAGCCACTCTCTCACTCCCTCTCCTCGACAGGATGGGGGAGAAAATAAGATGGGGAAGCTCGTGGGTCAGGATAGAGACAGGGCGATTACTTAGCAATTACTGTCACAGGCAAACCAGACTCGACTTGGGGAAAACGACTTTAATATATTTCCAGTTAAGATAGACGAGAAACAGAGATGAAATTAAAACAACACCTTCCCTCCCTGCCCTTCTTCCCAGGCTCAACTTCACTCCTTCCCTCCCGACTCCTCTATTTCCCCTCCCTGAGCGGTGCAGGGGGCTGGGGGCTGTGGTCAGTCCGTAACAGCTCCTCTTGGCCTCTCCTTCCCCCTCACACCTTTCCCCTTCCATGGGCTGCAGTCCTTCAGGAAGAGTCTGCTCCAGCGTGGGCTCCTCTCTCTGCTCCCTCCTCCTCCTCCTCCTCCTCCTTCTTCCCTGGCCTTGCTGCCTGGGGGGGTCCGAGCTCTGTGTTCAGGAGATCCTGGTGTTAACAGCTTTAGAGGCTTTGGAGCTACTGGAGTCCAAACTGCTTTTTCTTCTGGGATTTTTTTAGGAAAATAAGCCCACTGGGCCATAGATACTGTGCAGGAACACCTAAACCACTGCTGCCACCCTCTATCCGTTGTGACCATGTGCACTGTCGTCCTACAAACAGCATCATGGTCCCTGGTACTCCTTGGCTTTCCCGGGTTAGCAGAAGGGTAGGGGAAGGGTTGGAGTCACGTCATTCCCTTAGCAAAGAGCTGGAACAAACCTTCCTGGTGAAAGGCGGGAGATGACCTTGCTGCGTTCTGCATCACTGGCACCGCTGCGTGGGGTGATGTCCCCCACCAAGGTCGTATCACAGCGCGGTCCAGCTTCTGACGCTTTGCTCCCTGGCATTGGCAAAGCACGCCCAGCTCCTGCTGGGAATCACTCAGTTTGATGGAGGATGTTTGATGGAGGGTGGAGGCAAGGTGGTGGGACCAGTAGTAGAGCCAGGCAGAGGTGAGAGCTGGCCCAAGAAGCAGACGTGTGCAGCGAGTGTCACCTCCAGCACTTCTATTGCTTTCAATTAGTGAGGTCTCAAACTTGACTGTGGAAATCTCAGTGGATGCTGCTTTGAAACGGCAGTCGTGGGGTTGAAGCCAACCGAGATGATGCTACTCAGCTCTGCTGCCAGCTTGAGCGGTCCCAACCCCTCCTCTCTCCTCCCTAGCACCCGCGGACTCGGACGGACCCCTCTACCTGCCCTACAAGACGCTTGTGTCCACCGTCAGCAGCATGGTGTTCAGCGAGGGAGAAGCCCAACAGCTCATCGAGATCCTGACGGAGAAAGCGGGCATCGTCCAGGATACCTGGCACACGGTAGGGCTGCCGACGCCGACGTGGCCGCCTGCCGCCGGGGCTCTACCGAGCCTCAGGAGGTGCGGAGGGGAGGGAAGGTACCCTGGTTTTGGGTAGGCTGGCCCCAAAGGTCACTCTTGGAGACCGGAGCTGAATTTTCCCCTGGCGCAGAGGGCAGGATCCCACTCGCGTGGGGTTGGAGGGGATGGGTCCGGTGATGGTGGTCCCCAACTGATGTGCCGCCCCGCGCTGGCAGGCTACGCAGAAGGGTGACCCGGTTGCCGTCCTGAAACGCCAGCTGGAAGAGAAGGAGAAGCAGCTCGCCGCCGAGCAGGAGGATGCAGCCGCTGCCAGAAACAAGCTGCGGGAGCTGAGCAAGGTAAGCACCCGCGCAGCCCTCCCGGCATCCCCGGCGTGGGCTCCGCTCGTCGTGGCTCCCCGTATCTAGTCCCCCTTGGAGGTGAAGGCCAGGGGTTCTCTGGGCCCTTCACCCTTTTGCTGTTTTCTCCCCAAAAAGGGGAGGAGAGCCCCGCCTGACCTCCTTGCCTGGGCCTGATCCAGCCCAGGGAGGCACCAGCCCAAAGAACCGCAGGGTAGTGCCTGTTGGCAGCCGCAGGGCAAGCAGGGGAAAACCCTTCTTGTAAGAGATTGCAGCTTTCTGCTGCTTTAGGGAGGAAAAGAAATCCCTTCCCGTCTCTGCCCGGATCCCTTGAGCCGAGAAGGTGATGATCAGTCCCTTTTTAAGGAGCCTGATCCTATTTCCAGCCCCTGCTCCCCAACTCAGCGCCCTGCCTCCACCTTTTTTTGGATGCTGAGGTCGGAACAGACCCCTGCCACGCTGGACTTGGCACCTCCTGCCTCGCAGCCCGTCCGTCTGCCTGCAGGCAGGAGAGGAGAGGGCAAAGCCAGCCCATGCACTCAGGTGCTGTGCTTAAATCCTTGCCCGTGCAGACTGCACGGAGGAGCACGGTGTGGCTCAGCCGGCTAACAGAGCATCCTGCCTTGGTGGGGGGCAGAGGATGGTTTTGGTTTGGTTTTTTTTTTTTTTAATTATTTTCCTGCTTTGCCCCAAACTTTATGTGATATTATTGATCCTAGGAGGGGGGGAAGTAAAATTCCAGGCTGTCTTACTCCTTTCTCTTAGCTGGCTCAATGTAGAACAACAGTGGCATCCAGTGGCCGCAGAGCCCAAAACAAAATGCTGGAGGAAACGTAAGCTAAACGGGCATGGAGGCAGCTCCGAAAGGGCTGAACTTCTAAGTCTTCTGAGCTGGGAGGCCACTGGTTTCGCATCCCCTTAAGGCAGCAAAACTCGTATACTGGGGACTAACTGAGCTGGGAGGCCACTGGTTTCGCATCCCCTTAAGGCAGCAAAACTTGTATACTGGGGACTAACTGGGTGACGTCTCTCCTCGAAGGAACTGGCTGCCGAGCGAGCCAAAGCGGTGGCCGTGGAGGGCAAGCTGAAGGAGCAGCTGCTCGCCCGGGAGCGGGAGATTGCGGCGGTGCAGGCACGCATGCAGGCCAGCTACCAGGACCACATCAGCGAAACGCAGCAGCTCCAGGGCAAGGTGAGCCCCGCGTTCTGCTCTGCAGCTTCCCCCTCTGGCCGTGGGGTGGGTTTTGGTGGCAGTCGTGTGGTCTTTTGGAGAAGACCAAGATGGGCAAGGGGGACCAGAACCTCAGGGAGGGGGGCGAGACCCTGTGATGCTCCTGGACCGTGGTCTTCAAGGGAGAAGAGGCACATGGGAGCATCCTCAGGGAACGTCGCATCCCTGGGGGCTGTCGGTACCACCAGACACCCCCCCCCGTGCTGCCAGTCCCTCTCGCTCATCGCGTGGGCTTCACGGGGAGAGCAAAGGGGCCAGCGGCGGCATTAACCCCTGTTGGGTTCCTCTAGATCCGAACCTTGCAGGAGCAGCTGGAGAATGGTCCCAACACGCAGCTGGCTCGCCTGCAGCAGGAGAACTCCATCCTGAGGGATGCCCTCAACCAGGCCACCAGCCAGACAGAGAGCAAGTAAGACCGGAGCGGGGGGAAAGAACCCAGGGCTGCCCACTGGAAAACCCTGGGGTTGGCTGTCCGTCGGGTTTGGCCACCCCTTTTCTTGAAGGTGCTTCTCCAGATAGAGGAGGGAGCGAGGAAGAGCTTGCCAAATGGCTTTTGGGGGGGCTGGCAGGGGAAATAAGGATGTTCTTCCCAAGTGGAAGGGCAGGGGAGACCCTCTCTGCTTTGGAGTCACCTGTGCTGATGCTAGAGCCAGCAGACAGCGGAGGGCGGGGGGAGAAAGGACCAGAAGGTGCCGTGGCACTTCCACCCCCTTAGGGGAGCTCGTACTCTCAAAGTGCAGAAGAAATGCAGATGGGAGCGATGCTGCAGAGAACCGAGACCTGCCTGGTGCCTGCAGAGCAAATAGGAGCTAGGTAGAAGAATTTCACACTCCTTTTTATAGAAAGTCTGAAATGGCTGGTGATTAACAGCAGTCCAATAATTACAGAGCGGACTCCAGCTGCTTAGAGCGCTTCCTCTTGTGTCTGGGAACACAGATCCTCGCGTCCTGTACTTCATGAGAAAGGAATGTCTCCTGTGACTGAAACGCGGCTTTTGTAAAGTGATATGTCAGCTCTTTCCACCCCCTCCCTGAAGGACCAGCCGTGTCCTAGAAACAGGCGAACACAGCCATTGAGATGTTTCAAGTCCTGTATCGAGGTTTCCCCCCTAGGTAATATCAGAGATGCTCGACTGGCCTGCGGGCTAAAATAACCCGGCTTCTGTTGGTGCAGGCAAAACGCTGAGCTGGCCAAGTTACGGCAAGAGTGCAACAAGCTGATGAAAGAGCTGTCTGAGAAATCAGAGGTGCTGCAGCAAGAGGAGCAACAGAAGAAGAGCTGGGAGATCAAAGCGGCAGCATCCGAGAAACAGATCGAGCAGCTGCAGGTCAGGCAGGCGCCGGCAAACCCTCGCAGAGACGGGGTGGGTGGCTAAATTGCATGGGATCCATGGACTTGGCCGTGGGAAGAGCTCGGAGGGATATGAGCATCCGTGGTTGGAAAGCAAGCTTGCCTTGCGGACCTCTTAATTACCTCCCCCTCCGTTAGTTCGTCACATGCGATGCGCTTTTTGTGGAGCATCACTAGCAGCGCCCGGGGAGCACGATGCCCTGGTTGAAGCTGTTTTTCTCTCTCTACCTGTGAAGCTGACGAGCCTGGTGGGAAGGACTGGGGGGGAAGGCAAGATGCTGAACGCTGCTGGGTGGTACCCGAAGGCGAGAGAGAAAACGCGCTGGCCCCTGCCAGCCTGCGCTCGCACCAGACCGTGGGTGGGTGCTCTCTCTCGACTCAGCTTAAAAACGGGTTTTTAAGCCCGTTGCTCTCCTCCTTGGTGCAGCAGGTAGAGCTTGTGGCTTTTTTGTTGTCACCAGGGTGTGGCTGGGTTTGGGGTTTTTAGGGGTGTTAAAGGACACCTCCCAAGCAGAACCTCTGAGCGCGCTGTCGGCAGAGGAGCGGCGATTCAAGGCAGGCTGTACCCACGCAGGGAAGAGCATCTTCTAGGAGAGGGGATGCAGCGCTCCTGCTGGGATTCCGCTAAGCTGGGGGCTGGGAGCATGGATCCCGGGTACCCCCGACCCGGGAACTTGCACTTCTTTCCCCCAGGGGTGGCAGACAGGGTGAGGGATATGATGGATCCCTCCCGCACAGGCTGTGGTATCCAAATTGCTCTGGCCTCTTTACAAAAGGGCTACGGTGGCAGAGACCTTTATCTGCGCATGCCAAAATGGTTTTGCGGAGGTGCTACTAGAGCAAGGGGCCTTTGATATCCTTGCTCTTAATTTTTAGGGTGCTTGAGGACGCAGATCTCCTTTTGGTGGGCTGGTTTTGGCCCCTACTGCTTTTGCAGGCAAGAAGCAAAGGGGGTGATGTGGGCACGCAGCCGGCATGAAGCTGCCTTCCTGTCTCAAAACACCAGCTTCTAGGCATGCTTTTAGGAGAACTTCTCCAGGGCTGTCAGCTTGCTGCACACCTTAATACTAATTAAATGAATCATACTAGCTGGAGGACTTTAAAGCCAGCGATGTGTTTCAGACACTAGGGAGAATGTGCTCCATAGTAACACCTGGAGCTCTGAGCTGACAATTCGGGGTCAAATCCTCAAAAAACAGAGAATTCCTGCTTTCTTGGTGGTTTTGGAAGTGTAACTCAGACAGAGGCGGGGCTGCTGATTCACCTTCTTCTGTCCCCTCCATGCAAAGCCACATTTCTCCCTCTGCAAGGGTGCGACTCGTAGCCGTAATGCTGCTGGTTTGCAGCACGGTCCTCATCCTCCTCCTCTGCCTTCCCCTTCGAAGCGCCTGCCTTGGCCAGGCCTCTTCCTCGCTACTTTCTAAGATGGAAAAAAAAAAAAAAAAATTTCTTCCCTGGCCCAAACTGCACAGAAAATTCCTCCGCGTGTGGAAACACGTGGTTGGGTGTCTCCGTCCTGCTAAGCACCGTGGCAGTACCGCTGCCTGCTGGGCTGGGGCTGTGCGTTAGGACCAGAGCTTTAAGACGTTTTTCAGAGCTTAGCTCTCCGGAGAAGAGGATGGCCGTGGTCTTGGCCCAGAACCGAGACGTTCGGGTGTTGTCTGCTTCCCACTTGAGGGCTGGCAAATGATAAAACGTGAGCACGAGGCAAGATGCTTCACGCACAGGGGGAGCGTGGGGGAAGGATGACTTAAACCCCCCCAAAGCACAGCTTAAGGGTAACATTATGTGACATACGGAGCTTTGCTTCAAGTTGGCCGGGGTGCCTGGCACGCTACGGAAAACCTTCTTTTCCTGCCATGCAGGCTTCCCAAAGGGAGATAGAGGCGACGCTGCAGAAGAGGCTGGACGAAGTAAGCGATGAGCTCCGCAAAACCCAGACCAGCTACAAAACCTTGTTAGCAGACGCCGAAAAGGCCAAAGGCCAGCAGCAGAGCATTTCTGGTGAGGACCTTGGATGGGCGCAGGGAGAGCTGTGGGGCAGGTGGGGTGCTTGGTGGGGCTGGTCGGGGCAGGACAAGGAGACCCAGGGATGAATTAGGCTGCCTGGTGTTGGTGTGAGCAAGACGTGGGACCGGTCCGTGGTCCTAGCCTAGGATGCCGCTCCAATGCTTCTCTCCTGTGCTGTCCTGCATCCCTGCCTGCCCTTTGTATGCCTCCTGAAAGCATCCATGGCCAAGGCTTCTTTGGCCAAGAGTCCCGCTTGGGCAGGGCAGGGTGAGGAGTCTCCAAATTTGTTTGCACCTACCTTACCATGTTTCTTACCCTTGCCTCCGACAGAACTGCAGGCCAAGCTGCTGAGCTCCGAAGCGGAGGTTAAAAGCAAGTTGCTGGAGCTGGACGACATGAAGGGAAAACTGCAGGATGCCAGCTCGGAGAATACGAAGCTCCTGGAGAGGATTAAATCCATCGAAGCTCTGCTGGAGGCAGGCCAGATGAGGGAGGCAGAAAAAACCAGAGACTTGCAGGTCGTGTGCTCGTTTAATTGGGGCGGGAGGAGGAGAGGGGGTTACGCCGCTCAAGCAAGTGTTTCTGCACTGTGTTAACACAGTACCTGAGTTATCTTTGCTGTGGGATGCCACAGAAAGAGCTGACCTGCATCGCGTGCCTAGGACAGGTAACAAAAGTGCTTTTTCTCTTCCAGGCAGCCAATGAAGCAGAAATGAAGCAGCTGCAGTCCAGGTGGGTCTAGGTGCACATGGAGACCGCTACGGCACCTCCAGCTTGCTGTCCGTGTGTCCCGGCCTTCCCCGGGTGCCGTGGTTGAGGGCTTCCTGCCCTCTCCATTAAGCAGGCTTGGGGACTGGAAAGCTGGGAAGGCAATGTCAATCCTAGCCAACACAGCTGTTTCAAATATTAATTGACTCCAGTGCTGGCCCCAAATAACAGCCAGTCTGTTCTGAAAGTGAGACTGTAATTGCTGGCAGGCACGTGGAGGCTGACTGGTCCTGCAGAACAGGAGGTTCTGGTGGTGCTGGTGCTGGGGGTGGGATGTCCCTGATCCAAGCTGTTGCTCAAAGCTGGGCCAACCAAAGGAGGCTTTTTGGGGATGTTTCCAGGTATCTCCAAGGATGGAGATTCACTGCCTCTCTGGGTCCCCGTTCCAGTGTTTGACAATCTCTTCCCCCCTCCCGGTGCCAAAAGGTTTCGTGGCATTTAGTTGGAGTTTCCCAGGTCACGACTTGCGCCTGGTGCCCCTTGTCCATGCTCTGGGCACCTCAGAGAAGGCTCAGGCTCTGCACGGGAGGATAATTTCTCAGATGCCCCCACTGCCAGCGGGCATCCAGCATTCCTCTAAAGGAGGGCAGCTGTTCAGTTGTGCTGGTACCCCAAGAGACTTGGGTGGTTCTTGTCAAGGACCTGAACCTTCCTTGGTCTGCTCAAGCTGAGGCTCCCTTCAGGACGGATGGTGGATCTGAGGGTGCGGAGGGAAGCTGCAGGCTCTCGGCCGTCTAGTCAGCAGCCCTGATTTATGGTTACTTAAGGTAGTAGGATGATGCTTTCAAAATGCAGGGCTGTGGGCTATCTCAGCCTAATGAGCTGTGGATGGGAGTGTGTCAGGAGCAGTCCCAGTTGTGTAAGCCAGAATTTTGGCGTTTGGATCAGGTTACTTCTTCCTTTTGTCCTGGGTGTGCAGGCAGCCAGCTACTCACTTGCTTGTTATTGCTAATAAGCCACTAGAAAACTAGATCCCACTCCAGCATTGCCATGGCTGTGGTTTTTAGTCCCACTCCCTCCTCCTCCCGCTGTGTGTAGATCCTGGAGCAGACCGGGATAGGAAGGGCTGTGATCCCCTTCTCGACAGCTCGCTGCCCGGGAGGGAGGTGGATGCTGAGACTCACTCCTGCATTCTGCTCTTCCAGGCTCCAGGAGAAGACGGACCAGCTCTCGTCCTTGGAAAGGGAAGCCACAGAGCTGCGGGAGGCAGTGGAGCAACAGAAGACGAAAAACAACGTACGTGAGTGAACTGGGCTCACAATTTTTTCCTCCAAAACCCAGACCTCTGGGGTTTGAACGACAACCCATCGTCATCAGCTACCGATGGCTCCGTGGTGTGGCCAGAGGCTCTTCCAGACCCGTGGAGCACTGGAGGCATTGCTTTCTCTGCCGGAGAGCAGAAATCCCCCCCGGCAGGCTGCTCTCTGCTCCTTATCCCTCTACTACAAGGTGGTATCAGTTGAGTATCAAGGAGGCAACCTTGCAGCCCTCCACTTGGCCTGTGTCCTCTCTAGGAAGCTCTAAGCATCCTGATGGCTGCTTGTGGAGCTCCTGCCTCCATCCCGCTCTGCTCTGCTCCCTCGAGGCCACTGCCTGAGCGATGCGATGCATCGGGCTGCTGCGAGGATGGAGGGGAAGGGGGCACACGTGGGCGGTGGGATGGAAGACCCTTGACACAAGCAACGGGCTGCCGCCCGTTTTCCTGAGCGGAGGCTTTGAAATCCTCTGCAGTGCCAACAAGCAGCTTGGTGGCCTTCGGCTTATTGCCCTTTGTGTGTGGTCTCGGCAGGACCTTCGTGAGAAGAACTGGAAAACAATGGAAGCGTTGACCACAGTGGAGAAGGCGTGCGAGGAAAAACTACTTGCTGCTACAAAAGCAAAGGTGAGCCCGGCGTTTCTCTCTGTCGGTGATGCCTGTGTTGTAGGGGAAACGTTCAGCCTCCCCAGGCCACCAGAGATGTTTGCCCTGGGTTGTCTGCCTCCTCTTGGGAGCAGTACTGAACCAACCCTCCTGCCAGCTTCTCCAAAGTTTGTCTTGAGGTGCCGTGTATCCACGGTACAGGTCATGGTTGGGGAACCAGGAGGATGGGTGACTCGGGAGGGACGTTTTTGTGGTTCTCAGCAGCAGCAGTTTTCTCTGTTGGCTGGTTTCCCCATGCCAGCTCACCCTCGTAGGCACAGAAAAGCAGGACCGGCAGGCCAGCAGGCACCCAAAACCTCCATCCCATGCCAGTTTGTCCCTCTTACAGGAGGAGCTGGCCCAACAGCTGGACGCACTCCAGACGCGAACCAAGCAGACGCTGCTCTCTGCCCTGCCCGGAGTCACCGTGTCCTCGCAGCAGGTGGGCACGGGCTTTCTCAGACCCCTGCAGAGCCTCCGCCGTGCGGGAAGGACAGACATCTAAGTGTCCTTCTTCTTCCCTGTCCTCTTTTTTCAAACTCAGGATTATGACACGTGGCTACAAGAGTTTAAGGAGAAGACCATGTACGTGCTAAAGCAGCACACCATTACAACAGAGGCACCGGTAAGTGAAGGGGCTGGAAAGTGTTGAGGGAGTCCTTGAGGCCCCCTTCAGGACGGATGGTGGATCTGAGGGTGCGGAGGGAAGCTGCAGGCTCTTGGGCGTCTAGTCGGCAGCCCTGATTTATGGTTACTCAAGGTAGTAGGATGATGCTTTCAAAATGCAGAGCTGTGGGCTATCTTAGCCTAACGAGCCGTGGACGGGAGTGTGTCGGGAGCAGTCCCAGTTGTGTAAGCCAGAATTTTGGCGTTTGGATCAGGTTACTTCTTCCTTTTGTCCTGGGTATGCAGCCAGCCAGCTACTCGCTTGCTTGTTATTGCTGATAAGCCACTAGAAAACTAGATCCCACTCCAGCATTGCCATGGCTGTGGTTTCCACGTTTCTTTTCCTCACCTCTCTCTCCATCACTTCCCTCTCCTTTCAGGATTCAGCACTTAAATTAAAAGAGGCGGAGGAAGCGCAAAGCACTTTACAAGCAGAATGTGAGCAGTACAGAGCTATCCTTGCAGAGACGGTAAGTTGCAGCCCTTGGTGCCGCGTTGGTCTTCTACTAGAAATACATTGTGAGAGGTCTCCGGGCAGCCCAGGCTGTCTGTGGGCTCGTGGTGGGCATCCCACAGTATGTTGGGGGGGCTGCCGCGTAGATTATTTGCCAGTGAGACAGGAGAAGTGGAAAAACCTGAATTTCTAGAGCTCTTCTTCAGCCTAATTGTGTTGGAAACCTTCCTGGTGGTGGTGGGATGTGGAACAGCAAGGGCTCTGCTGAGCAGGGAACCAGAAGCCCCTAGACCTACCTGGGGCACCTAATTCTGTCACCCGTGCTTTGGCCCAAATCCTTGAAGAGGCATTGGGCATGCGAAAGCTTCTAGCCCTGACAGTGCTCGGCTCGGGAGGGTTGGAGGAGGTTTGGACCCAGCTGAGGTTTTGCCGACAGGAGGGGATGCTGCGAGACCTGCAGAAGAGCGTGGAGGAGGAGGAGCAGGTATGGAAAGCAAAGCTCACGGCGTCCGAAGAGGAACTCCAAAAGGTGAGTGTTCGGGGCACGCCTGGGTTTGTCGCTTGTGTGCAAAAGGCTGGTGTTGGCTATAAATCGGATGGCGACCTACACTGTTCCTGCCAACCTTGAACTCTGAGACACGGGGACTCTCCCTTCTCCCAAAATCCACCCCCCCTGTCACTAAACCAGCAGACAAGCCCACCTAAGATAGGAGCTAAGCCTCTGTCCTCCTGGAGCCCCCCTCCCCGCCTGATGTGTGCCTGGACCCTGCCAGTGGAGCAGGAGGAATGCTTGCAGCTCCCGGGTTCAGGCGCGCTCGTTGGGAAACCACGTCACCGCTTCAGCAATCTGAGCTCCGATCCTTGGAAATCGGGCTGAGCCCTCCTGGTGGGCGCTGGCTTGACGGGACGAGAGCACGTGCAGGGCTCTTGGACTCCCATTTGCAGAAGAACTTGGCTTGCTCTCAAAACGCGGGTTAACCTTGGCGTTCCTTGAGCCTTCAGAAAGGAGCTGAGGTCCAAGGCACGTACTGCACATAGTTTTGGGTCCAGCTGTCTGTCTAGCTCTGGGTACTGCTCTTCCTAGTTAAAAAGCCAGCCGGTAGCTGCCAGAGAGCCATGGTTGCCCAGGATTTTGGTGAGGAGCGTGTTTCGTGAGCTCTCGTGACTTAGCTGGAGCCTGGGAGAACTTGGCTGGCAGTGCCTTTTCTGCGCAGCGGACTTAAGTTATCTCCTCCCTCTTGAATGCAGAACTGAGATGAAGCTACTTTCTTTCCCCAGTCTGGCTGCTCCCCGTCCATCAGATGGGTTTTTGAAGTTAACTGGGGCTGCAGGGAGGTGGGGGAGCTCTCGTACAAGAGATCTTTGATTTCTCGGCCCGTTGCTGGGGCTGGTGTAGGATTGCACTGGGATGACGTGGCTGCCGGTGGTGTGCTGGCAGCAGGGTGTGCGTGATGGGATGAACGTCTGGTGGCTAGGGCAGGTCCCAGAGCAGTCCTGCCTCTCTGTGGAGAAGAGATGAATTCCTCCTTTCTGAAAGATTCAGCAACCGTGGAGCCCTCTTCAAAAAGCAGTCCGGGTTTAAATGCAAACCCCACGCTTTTTCTGATAGCTTGGCTTCGCTTCATAGCAAAGCCCATGGCGCCTCGTTGGAAAGTCTACCTTGCTGCTTCCAAACCAAAGGCGCTTTCGGTAGGAAACTTGCAGCGAGTCTGATGCCAGTTTCTCGGGTGTTGAAAGCTGACTGCAGCCAGCTGAAGTCCAGCAGGCAAAAGCCGTTAACCTTGCTCCACGATTTACAGCCTGGGCTTGTTGGACTCGTCCTCCCCGGGAAGAGGAGCTCCTGCCCTGCAGGCTGTGGAGCTCCGCTTTGGTGTCAGGTCTTTTCCGCACTCGGGTACGGGATGAGGTGGGAGTGAAATACTGGCTGGTTTTTAGTTGAACGAAAGATGCTCAGTCTCCACGTGAGACGCCGTTCACCGACCTTCTCTAATCCTTTCTGGCTTAGTCGCAACTTCAGCTGAAATCCCTTGAAGACGTGGTGGAGAAGTTGAAAGCAGATCTGCAGAGCACAGATCAGGTAAGGGGTTTTGGGTACGGGGGAAGGTCCCCGCGCAGGGGCCGGAGGGATGCGCGCTGTGCTTGGGCTGAGTCGGGACCCATCTCCCGACTTGCCCTGGGGAAGGCAGGCTGGGACCAGGGGATGTTTGGGATGTGTTAGACCTCAATCTCACCCCCCTCCTGCTTTCCTCCCTTTTAATCCAGCTAAAGGAATACACCTCTCTTCTGGAAACGCAACTGGAAAATCACTTGGAGACAGCCAGCTCCGAACGCCAAAACTACACAAAAGAAGTTGAAGTCGTAAGTGTGGCGGCCGTTACCTTCTTAAATGCTTCTTTCTTCTGAGCCTGACTTACCACCCCATACGTGTTTTGGGGATTTGGGGAGTGCCCTGGGGATCCTTAGCTTTGCAAAGCAGGAGAAAACACACAGAAGTGTTTGCTCCGGTCTGGGTTGTAGACACCGAAAGTCAGGAGATGGGACAGGGAGATCTGTATGGAGATGCTGCCCACTGCTCCTTGGTGGCCTGTGGGATTTCTGTAACACAGGTGGGATGGAGCTGTCTCACGGTTGTCTCTCTGAGCAGGCATCAGCAGGCAGGTTAGCAAGTGATGCCATTGTGGCCTCTTTGAGAAGATGTTGCACCCTAAAAATACTTCCTTGGGCCAAAGGGCTCCAAAACCAAGTGCATAAATGGACTTTTTTTTTTTTTTCTTTCTTTCTGTTCCTCCTCGACAGTTGAGGCAGCTCTTATCAGAGTCCCAGGAGCAGCTGGAGGCAGCGAAGACAGAAACGCAGAAGCAGAGCAAAGAGCTGGCCTTGGTAAGGGGTTACCCCTGGAGCTGCCCTGCTGGGACCTCACTGGGTCTGGGGCCAGTTTGCAAACCCAGCTGTGGGGCTGGCATCCTCCCCACCAGTTCGGGGAGGAGAGGAAGGCACAGCCAGCGCACGGGGAAACCTGGTGCTGCCAGGCACCAGACT
The DNA here is from genome assembly GCF_947461875.1 of Haliaeetus albicilla. Classification (NCBI taxonomy): domain Eukaryota; kingdom Metazoa; phylum Chordata; class Aves; order Accipitriformes; family Accipitridae; genus Haliaeetus; species Haliaeetus albicilla. The sequence goes on along the minus strand of NC_091495.1, from coordinate 2,005,809 downwards.
GATCTGGCTTTCTGAGAGGATGTTTGAGACCCAGGAGGAGATTTTTATTCGCTTGCCTTTCCTCCTGTGATGGGAAGGAAGGGAGCAAGGCTTGCACAAGCTGGTGTGTAGCAGAAGAACCCAGCTGCCCCACCGCTGGACACTGGTTACCCCAACACCACCCTGGCGTATGGGTTTGGGTGCCTTAAGCATCCTTCCATCCATCCATCCATCCATCCACCCATCCACCTACCTCCGATGGGAGGACTGAGGCTGTGCAGCCCGTGTGTAGGGGTTGCTCAGGGACCCGAAGGATGGGGCTAGGTTTCTGCAGGTAAATGGGGGAGAAGACTGGGGCCAGGAGAGCTAACAGACCTGCCAAAAGCAGGAGGGCTTTTGTTTTTAAATCCATACTTTGATTGTGAGAGGCTCAGGAGATTGTTTTTAAAATCCTCGGCAGTACCCCTGGCTCGCAGAGCCGCTCGGAGCGGAGCAATCCGGGAATACGGTTTCCCGTGGGTGCCGTGACTCTTCCCAGCCTTGCAGCCGCTACGATGCAGCCCCTCACTCTCGAGGGAACGTGGCACAGGGCCATCATTAGCCTTAATCTCATTAGATGGGCAGGCGGTTATAAGTGTGGAAGATATTTGTGTTCCTCCAGCGACCTTCCCTTTCTTCTGGCCAAGGGACGCCGTTAGCTTGCAGCTTGACTGCTGGTGCTGCTGCGATGCAGGATGGAGCCCTGGTAGATGGAGTGGGGGGGATTTAATTGGGGTGATGTTCAAGTAACTGCCTCCCCAGCCATCCCAGCTGTGATCAATGGCAAAATGGGGTCTGCCACCCTGCCTCGATCGCTTTATTTAACACCTGGGCTATGGCAGTGCAAACCCTCAGCGGTGGCTTTAAGCCAAGGTGCCGAGCGATCGAAGAGCAGACGAGGCACGAGCGTGTGCTCTGCGCTCCTAGGAGCTGTCGTGCCTCAAACTGCCCAGGTTAGGTACCACCATCCCACGTCTAGCAGAAACCGAGGCGGTTTTCCAAACATTTCAGCTTGCGTGCAAGCAAAAAAGGCCGGCAGACTTTGTCTACGGGTCCTTGTGGGTCTTGCAATGGCTGCGGTGCGGGGATGTGTAACTGAGCCAGGCTTGCTGGTCCTCCTCCTTCCAGGTCAGGCAGCAGTTGAGTGAGATGAAGAGCCGTGTACAGGATGGAGAAGTAGTGGGGTTACAAGCTGACCCAAGCGAGCCTGCGCCCCTCGAGGTTAGGGTGGTGAGACCGCTGCCCGTGGAGGCACTGACCCTTAACTGTGTCCCTTGTCCCGTCTCACCGTCTCTAACCGCATGGGGAACCGCACGTGGCTTTGCTCAGGGCTGTCGCGGCCGTGTCGTCTCCCGTCCTGTGTGTTGGGGGGGGAGAAGCCAGCCCCCCCCCCATCCCTTCAACCGTGCATCCTATTCCTACCGGGAATGGGAATTTCGCCAGGCTGTTCCCCTTGGGAGCCCTCCGCCACGGCATCGGGCTGGCAGGATTTTGGGGGAGGCAGGCAGGGGATGCTGCAAGCCCTTGGGCCAACGTGGCCACGAGACGAGGCTTCTCATCCCAAGTCCCAACTGGCGCTGCCTGAGGAGCAGGCAAAATTTGGCAAGCCCCGGGCTCACCATCGGCATCCTCCCGGCTTTTGTGCGGAGAGGGGATGCCGGTACCTCTTGCCCTTTGGCGCCCTGGGGAAAGCTTTGGGTTTCATTTCTTCTGCCTAGCCCAGCTTTCTTGGTGATGTCCCTGCTAGCTCCTCTCTTGGGTCTTTTTTTTTTAATTTTATTTCTGGGTGTTTTCCCCTCTTCTCAACACAGTTGAAAACCCAGCTGGAGCAAAATGAAATGCTGGTGGAGAAGGAGCAAGGGCTGCGGCAAAAGCTGGCACTGGAGCTGGAGGAGGTAGGTGCGGGCGAGGAGGATACAAGGGTTTGCAAAGCTTTTATGGGTTCTTGGCTGCTAATGAAGCCCAAGAATTAATTTGAAGAATTAATTTGAAGGTTTTTCCCCATCCCTGTCTGCATCTCGGACATCGTCGCATTCACTCCCCCATCTGAAGAACTTCTTGGAGCAACTGTGCTAAAGCCACGAGGCATTGCTGGCCCCTCGCATTGCCCCTCTCCCCGTCCCCCCGTATTTTTTACAAGCTCTTTCCCTTGAGGGTTTTAGCTGGGTTTCATCCTGCTTCTGGTGAGAAATGCCATCTCCCTGGTGGAAGCTGGATCAGCAAAAGCAACGCGTTGCGTTTAGCATCCAACCGTCCGACAGCGGCTCTATAACCTAACTCTTCGCCAGGGGCAGACCCACCGGCGACCATGGGCTGTACGGGAAAGGATGCGGGAGATGCCTGCCGCTGTTAGCGCGTGTGGTTTTTTGACTATGTCCCCCCCTTCCAGGCCCAAAGGTCAGCGTGCAGTTTGCAAGCAGAGCTGGAAAAGCTGAGACTGGCTGAAAACGCAGCAGCTTCAGACACGGAGGAGGCCCAGCATCTCAAGGTGATTTGGCTGCCCTGCTGTCTTGTGCTTTGGTGTTCAGCCGAGACAGCAAAAGATGTGTCCGAGCAGGACTAAGGGTGTGATTTATCGTTTTGGGGGGATGGCGGGGTAAGGTAGATGGTTCCCCTGCCCGTAGCTCCCTGCCTGGGGCTGGCCGTGAGCTCCAACATGGCTAAAGGACAACAGGGTGCAAGTCACAGCCCCTTCAGCCTTGTTGGCCAAGGTAAGGGCGATGCTCTGAGCAAACGCTCTCCCAGGCTGGGCTTTTCACCTCTTGGGAAACCGTTCTGCTCCCGTGAGGTCGTCTCGGCCCGTGGCATCTCTGGGGAGCCAGCGTGAGCTGTAGCTGACGGGGTGATGCTTGGTCACCCTGGGGAGGGAGCTGGGTGCTCCTCTGGGTCGTGGCCACCGAGGCGGCGGGGTGCAGACCCGAGGTGACGTTTTGGAGAGGGGGGAAGGTCACCAGATGGCAAAGGGAGGCTCAGGCAGATGCCTTCTTTTCACTCCCACGTAGGAAAGACTTGAAAAAGAAAAAAAATTAACAAAGGACCTGGGCCAGGCAGCAACCAAACTACAGGAGCTACTGAAGGTTACCCAGGACCAACTGGCCAAAGAGAGAGAAACGGTGAAGAAGTTGAAAGAACAGCTTCAAGAAACGGTACTTGAGGTGGCCACGGCCACCCCTCCCCTTGATGCTGTCGGGCAGTGGTTTAAAACCAGAGGCAAGGTGGCACTTGCTGCCAGAAACCATCTGCGTGGTTTTTGGGAAGCCCTGGGACCACGCGAGATGGTTCTCCCTGCCCAGAAGGCAGGACCCGGCCCATCTGTGAAATACTTTGACGGTGAGAATAAGGTTGAGACCCCGCTGAGTAACCCACGTGTGTTTTCCTTCTCCAGGGGGAAGAGGACAGTTCAAAGGAAGGGACCTCAGTTTGACGAGTCTGTGACCCAGACCTTACCGTTCAACTTACCAAAATGCCTTACACATTCCTAAAAATAAAAATATATGCTGAATTTACTGTAGATAAAAGATACAAGACATTAGTGACCCAAAACCTAGTTTTGAAACTTAAAAAAAAAACAAAAAAACAAAAAAAAACCCCCAAACCCCAATCAGTAAACACTGCAGGCGTATGTTTGTAAGAAAAATCTTCATACTGTTTTGTACAACCGTTCGTTTCCCCGGGGAGCCGCTCCGGCTGCGTCGGGGCGGGCGCCGGGGCTTCACCCTCCTGTCGCAGCAGAACCCACGAATGTGTGAAAAGGGAAGACTGTGTTTGTACATCAACCGGTGCAATTATTATTATATTTTTCTTTTTTTTTTTTTTTTTGGAGTGAAAGGAGTGTGAAAGCAAGACCCACCATGGAAGGAAGCCTCTCTTTGATGGGTGGCTCTTGGCACGTATCCTTTTGTGTATTTCTGGGTGTCAGTACAATTAAAATGACGTAGTGAAAAGAGCTTGTCCTTGCTTTAGTTTTCTGGGGTTTGGTTGTTTTTTTTTTTTAAAGTTTGCAGGCCAGGCAGGTCTTTGGGGTCACTGAAGAAGGACCCTGCTTTGCCCAGGAGCAGATCCTTTATTCTCCCCCTTCCTTGCTGTGCTGCAACAGCCATCTCCCTCTGGTTTTTTTTTTTTCTCCAATATAAAAGGAGAGAAACTTTTCCTTCCAGATGCCTGTGTTTTCACGCTGGCGGTGCACACCGAGCTCCTCGAGGGAGCATCGCACGCTGCGGAGGGTGTCACTGCCATGGGGTCCCACCGAGCGTGGGGACGGGGCACAGTGGGGTGACCCACGCCAGCCCAGCGGGGACCGTTCCTCCTGCTTGCTTTAACCTCTGTGCTCCCCGGGAATTTTGTCCCTGTGGGTGTTTGTTGTGTGGTGGTCGTGCTCGGTCACTGCCGGGCTCTCCAGCCCTCTGCTCTCCCCTTCTTGTGGCTTTCCGTTTTAATTTTTTTTCCTTTTTTTGGTTCTCTCTTTTTTTTTTTTTAATCTTTTTCTTCCTCTTTTTTTTCTTTGTTTTTCTTTTTTTTTTTTTTTTTTTTAAGCTGGTTTCTTAGGAAATGGCAGAGGCCACGTGACAGCTCAGTGCCTGTCTCCCCACAATAAAGCTGCTGAGCCTGATGCTGACATCAGCAGGATTTAAGGGGGGGGAAAAAAAGGCCCCTGAAGCACTTATTCCCTCCAGGGTGTCCAAAAAGTCAAGCCCAGGAAGAGGGATGAGGGTCAGACCTGCCTCCATTTTGTTACTGGGGAAGGCAGTGTGCGCTCAACCTCTATATTAGACACCAGAGAATCCACGCAGGCAGAACTGGGCAGACACATGTCCCGTCCCCACCCCCAGCACTGTGGCTTTTAGGGCTGTGATGGAGAAGGGATGTGCAAATCACACAAGGGGGTGCGTGTGTCCATCCCCTGTCTCTGACCAAGCTGAGACCTCACACACTCATTACAAGCCCTGATTCCCCCCCCCATCACCTCCTGCTGCAGAGCAGCAGACCTGGCCTGTCACATTCTGGCTTTTAAAGATTCCCAAAAGTGAGGAATTTTACCAGGATTGCAAAAAAAAACCCCTGTTGAGCATACCAGGGTGGCTGTCACCCCCCTGAGAGCCCTCCGGTAGGAAGAGCCCCAGAGCAGCAGGTACAGCGAAGTGAGTGCAATCCATCGGTTTTTCAGTTTGTTTTTTTTTTTTTTGCTTTTGCAACAACGATTTCCTTTATTGTCAGCTCTTGCGCAAAACAGAGCAGATACCCAGGCGTTAACACAGGAGCAGTAACAAAGCCCTTCCCCAAAACCAGCACAACGCAAGGAGAGCAGCCGGCATCCCGGGCAGGGGGCTCTGATGGGGCTCCAGAAGTCGCCCAAGAGTAAATTCGATGTCCCCAGAGTCGGAGGACATGGTGCCCTTCCAGGACATATCACCGAGCTGGCTGCTTTAGAAAGAAAGAGAGGAGCTGATCTTGTTAAGCAAAGCTGGAAAAACCCCACATCCTTTTGGGGGAAAAGACATTTAGCTTCATTTTTGATATCTGGAGTGGTACCGCTGGGATTTTTTTTCTTCCCTCGGCACCTTGGCGGAAAGGGAAAGACATCCCGAGGGGCTAGGAGAAACCCAAGCCTTGCCCGCCAGCACGCAGGGCTGAGGACCGGCCAGTCCCTGCTCTCCCAGGAGCTGGTGGGATTTCACAACGTGGGCTTTGCCGAGGGTTATCATCTCCTTTCCTCCAGGTAAGCCACGCTGTTGGCTTGTTACTTGTCAGCCTGTGACTGGGGAGGTACAATCGACAGCCAGGCGCCCGGGTGCTGCAGGCAGGTACTTTATTGATAAAGATCAAGCAATCACCCGGCTGGAGTGATTTTTGATAGGAAGGCTGGATCCTTTGGCTGATTTCAGTCATGGCTGGAGTTACCTTTCAGCATGGGCTTATCAAGCCACAGCTTAGACACTCAAGTTTGCCTTTGCTGGAGCAGCTAAATTACATTTACACCACCTGCTGCTCAAGCTCAGGCCTGAATTACCAGCCTCCATCTCCCATCCCCATCTTCTCCCCAGTGTAATGGACAAAAAACGGATTTTGGGAAACCCTTGCCTGCACGTGGACTTGAAAAGGTTTCTAGTAGCTCTGCTCTTGCAGCAGCCAAGGTGCAGTACCTGGGCTGCGGTCCTGCTGAGCTTGCGTGGCTCTGAGCTGTGTCCAGCTGAACCCCCTTCACCTTTTTCTTCTCTTCATGCAGTCCCGTTACAGAAGCGTTCCTCATGTTGTCTCTCCCTGGTTGCCTTGCCTTTTCAGAAGGTCTGGGTGATTTGGGAGAAACCTTAACTGAAAGGACTTGAAACAGTCAGAAGAGGAAACATCTTCCTGTGCTTTTCATCCCCTCCAACCGCAGGACAACCAGCCTAGGGAGGTGGTGAAGTTTGGCCCACTAACTCCACGACGTGGACAAGCCTGAAGCATTATAGCTGCGAAGGTTAAGAGTTACTGCCAGCCCTGGGGCGCAGGAGTACTGTTCCAGAGAGGCCAGTATAACACCTCGGGACTTACTGTGAGGGTCCTAAAAGCAGCCAAAGCCTCTTAGATCAGCTGAAGCTGTGGGATCACACCTAGCCAAGGCCCGAAGCGCCACCTCAGACCTCCCATCCCTCAAAGTCCTCGGACTAAGGCATTTTGTACCCAAATCCCTGACCCGAGAGCTTTCATATTGTGGGAGATGCCCTCCTACCTTCCAGGTCTGACATCCTTCCCCCTTTGCAGGGACTCCTGCTCCATTTTCTAACCAAGGAAGGACATCCCAGGCAGAAGTCCACCACGGTGTCACGTGGGCTGGATCTCTCTTCAAAGATGCCTGAAGTCTGGAGGCATTAGTTATCAGCTGGATCTCAGCTGGGAGTTCCCTTTGTTTGTCAGGCAGCACCACTCCCGCTGTGTCACTCTGCTTTCCTTATCTCAACCTGGACTTTGGACGAAGACCAGTACTGCAGACACCTGGGCAAGGAGGAGCTGTTGACGAGGTCGATTACCCACTTGGGCGAGCTCAGAGCTGACCGAAACACAGGCTAAAAAGCACCAGCAGAAACCAGGCCGGTTTGCTTTTCTCCAAATCGGAAAGCTTCGCTCCGGTGGATCTCTTTACATCAGAAAACCTTGTGCTCCCAACCCTGTGACCCGTGCGGGTGCCAAGTTAGAGCAAGTGGTCAATGCCTGCCTTTTAATTAAAGGCTTTAACCATGCAGCGTGGCCAGAGAGGGCACATGCTGAGTTAGGTAATGGACCATTATGTCCCTGGCCCCGCAGATAAACGAGTGCACCGCTTTGCCGAGAGGCTGCGGGGACAGTACAGCCTTCTGTCCCTGCACAGCTGGCAAGAGCTCGCAGAGGAAGGGGCTGCCTGTAACTGCCTGGGCTTCATCGGGCTGGCCAGAGAAAGCTCCCTCAGTTCTTACAGGGAAAGCAGCACAAAATAACCCACACGCACTGGGCTTCTCTTGCTTGAACTGCAAATATATTTCCCAGGAAGCTCCCCAACCCACGGAAATTTGGGTCTGAAGCCTAAAAGGCAGAGAGCAGGTACTGTTAGGGAGCTAGAGCCTGCAGCAGGCTGGCTCTAGCTTTCCCCACAACTCCCTCTGCCTCCACCAGCTCCTCCTTCCAGCCTGTTTCTCCCCCCGATCCTTTCTCCCCCACGAACAGCACAGGGCAGTAGCTGCGGAAGGCGCTTACGCAGGGCTCCGGCGTTCTCAGCCAGCAGCACCGGCTCTGCTGCAGGAGGGCTAATCCGGAGGCTGGAGAGGAATCAGTCACTGACCCAGGGGAGGGAAACCCCATTTATTTAGGCTATTTGAATTTGGCACGCACAGAACATATCACAGTAACGCACTGGAGGCTAAGGGTTTTGTTTTTTTTTTTTTTTCTTTTTCTCTACAGACATACAGGAAAACTCTATGCAACTCCCATGTACACATTACACAAAGGAAACAGCTTTAATCAACCACTGGTGAAACATGGAAGCTTTTAAGATCTCTGTAGCTGGCACAGGAATGTTCTCTACCCCCCATACAAAAGGCATTTCAGGTCAAACTTTCTAGTAGGTGATATTTCCATGCATTTCTACAGAATTAAAGAAGCTAACAGACAAAAAGCCCAGATCAAGCCATATTAGTCAGGTTGATTGGTTCTACTAAGTTAAATCAATAGTAATTATGGACAAATGGACCAAGTGACCAAAGACTGGGGCTGAAAACCACCACTTTTTAAGATGTGGTTGTTTCTCATTGTACTACCCACAACTGGAGAGCTCCAATATAAGAATCTGCATTTGTAAAAGCCTCAGAAGCATCCAATCCGCTAGCAAGTGTGTATTAGAGAAACTAAGGTAGTTCTAAATTAAACTGTATCAACAGAAAAGCAATTTTTATAGAATCACTCAGGCTGGAAGAGACCTCAAGACACTTCATAACAAGAAAATTGAACCTACAGAACAAGTGAACCTTTAAATATTATTACTGCACCGTGAGTTTACAAGAGAGTGGATTAGGACTATTTCTCCAGAAAAGTGTGTCTATTTTATCTCTATTTAACTTCAGAATTAGCCTTATTAGTACTGCTCTGCAACTGCAAGCACTAAGAATTTAACCCAGTTTTGGTGCCAACAGGCTGCTTTAGCCTAACTTTAACTACAGGTTTTAAGTTTTGCATTAAACAGTTACAGGGGAAAAGATTTTGAGTTTGGCAATTTGGCCAGTAGCCTCAAAAAGACTGACTGAATTTTGCTTGTTACAATTTAGAAAAGTAAGAACAGGAACCAGATTGTTCTCACCTCCCCCCCCTTTCATCCCATGATACACTGCTGCATTGGACCAAAATTTTTGGAGACCTTTAGTGTTAATCCATTGGGGACAGTCTTGGGCTGGACAACCAATGCAAATATTAATACACCAAGATAAATCCTTAGATTCGATTTATTTAGGGTCATTTGTACATACAAGCTACATCTCCAAAATCTACTTTATTCTACAAGACAGCTTCCCTACAGTTAGTGAAACCCTTGCCTAGAATGGTTGCTTTACATAACTGATATATTAAAACATGGAATGCTTGTAGAGTTGTGGCACTGTATGACATCTACACGGGACTTCCTTCAAAAGCTACGACTAGGGAGCCTCCTAGCTTCTCAGCAATGCAAGCTCGGTTGAGGTCCTCTGGCCCATTTGCTTGGCATTCATGCTTTATGCCTAAAAGAAGAGGCAAAACACTCAATAATGCAGTATTTCAACATGCTAGTAATCAAACATACTTGGTAGTAACATTAGAAGAGGCAATCCGGTCACTCAAGCAGGTAAGTCCTGCTTTAGCTTAGGAATTTGGATGGTTTTCCCCTGATGTGTCAGAGGAGACACCTGGCTACATGCCAAATATCAACATAGAAATATCAAGGAGAAAGTTTTCACTAGATCAGTGCTCAGACTGTTAGCCTTTTCATTGCAGACTATCTTACAAGCAAATCTCTTGTTTCTAGTGCTACCCTGGATATGGCAGATGAGGGAGCTACATGCAAGCACACTAAGATGGCTGACTCAGCTCCCCCTCTGGAGAGGTGGGTGAAAGAATCAGAGTGAGAACCTGAGATGTAGAGACCAGAAAGACTTTGCTGGTCTAAGGAATCAACAGTGGTTTCTTTTTTTTTTGAGGGCGGGGGAGCCTGTCTTATGCGGAGAAAAGCAGAATTTCTTCAGGATTTCTTTTTTTCAACTTTGACATGTGCAGCACAGAACAGTCTCCCTGCATAGTTCCAATCCACTGGAGAGTTGTCCTGTGAAGGCTGGCACTGCTGCACAATGATCCTGTCAGTCTTGCACGCTGCAAGATTTTGGCCCAGCGAGGCATGAGGAACTGAAGGGCGGGGGGAGGCAGTGCTATGTGGCTACGAGCCATGGTAATGACTGACTTAGCATGAAATTTCTGAATGCTGCAGCAAGGTGTTCACTCCTTGGTTAATGGTGCCCAACAGGCTGAACAGTACTTTGCTTCTCCACTTGGAGATGCAATGCCTTTTAAAATGAGTAATCACAACCGCATCTCTAAATCAAGTGAATTAATTACTACTATTACACCACAGTAAGCTTATGAGATTGTGTATTTCAACAGACACAGGGCTGAAAGTCCTCTGCCACAGGGGCAGCTCTGCACAAAATCCAGCTCCGTGTTATGAATCTAATGGTTTCTAGCCTGTATGGTGCAGATGTGCTGCTCTGTACAGTACAGCTATGGTGTCAGATCACAAAGCCTGCTCTTGTCCTGAGCACAGTTCTAGTGCCTCTAAAATTCAAAGTCAGACAGTGTAAGTTTTAGCCAGAGCTCATTTTAGGTCTGTCACAGGGCATTTCACCTGTGAAGTTCTCATGTCTCACTGGTATCTCAAAAAAAAACCAACCCCAAACCAAACCAATTAGCCAAAGGTTAAGCCTTGCTGCGTAAGCATCTTAGGGACACAGCACAGCTAGGAGCGTTAGCTGTATTACGTACCTTGAAACTTCTTTTTGATTGCATCCTTGGAGCTTGCGTAGATCATCTTACTTTTGAGAGGTGCTTGTTCTGGTGCCCTAATGGGACACACCAAAAAGAGTGCAATTAGTGACATTTATTATCCAGCACAGACAGAAGCAGTATCCTACCGATTACGAACAAGTGAAACGTCTCATGGCTCAGACGACAGGCATCAGGCTGTCTGGCTCACTTTAAGCCTGCCATCTTGCCAGCCTGGGCAACACAAACACTTGGAGACCTCACCCACAGCGCTTGGACTGCATATTAGGAATGAGTGAGTTGGGAAGACAGCTTACCACAAGAAAAACATCAGCTCTTCTTTTTTGGATTCCTTGGTCTCAAAGCTTGCATCATACAAGGCATAACGGCAATCCTTCTCAGGAAGCATCTGCACAAAGTGCTTGAAAGGGTCGGTAACTGTCACACCGACATCTCCCACCAGAATCTCTTTGCCTTCTTCCACAATAATGCACTTTTTGTCTGGACTGAGGCAGAAAATGACAGCCTTCTTCCTCTTCTTAATTTCCTCGGGCGTAGAGCACTTCCGCACTTTCATGTCGTAGAAGATACGGCATACCTCATCGGCAACTTGTACTCCAGATGCCTGCAAAGACAAGAGCAAAGACCCTTAGGGCTACCGCCGCAAATTTTCACAACTACATTACTGCACTGCCTGAAACGTGAGGCTAGAAGACAAACACTACTGGCAATAGTCACCAGCGGCCTGAGAGTCTCGTCAGAAAAGGCTGCAGGCCCTCTTTTTCCAGGCCAAGTAAAGAATCTGGAGTCTTGATGCTGCCCACAGCCAGCTGCCAAACCAAAACTATTCTGAAGAAGGCACAATCCTACTTATATTAGAACACTGTTTTGGGGTAGTTTTACATGCATGTCCACCCCTTGTCCTCCAAGATTCAGTTGCGGCAGATCCTTTGGCATTACAGCAGCTTAATTTTGTTACCCATTTCAGGCTGGCTAGACAATCAAGTCCACGAGGATCTTCTGTTCAAAGTTTCCTAGCCATTTCTACCATGCTTGCTAGCAGCTTTAGGAGCAGACGTAAAACATGGCCAAATTCCATGCTTGTCACATGGATTTGGTTTAGAGATCAAGAGACATGTAGTGGGGTACTGGGACTGTAGTGGTATGGTTTTTAGCTGAACAAGCTAACTTTCAGGAGTTGCTCTGAATGCAGTGTTTTAAAGGGAGAACTCGCAAGTCTAACACTTCCCAGTAGCTCCTCCATCACTTTTTAAAGCAAGCTGCCTGCCTTTTCAACTTTTTTTTTTGTTTTCCCCTTTAAGTCTGATGGGAAATTCTAGTTACTTAGTGGTATCGCCCTGCACTAGCTGTAATAGGAGGTGCAGATGCAGCATTACCAACCTAATGTTAAAGGCAGCTGCACAGAATAAAGAGGACAAGACCTAGCAAGAATGACAAGAGGCTGAACTGCATTTTCAGTCTGCTGCTTTTTTGGGAATGAGACAAAAAAAAAAAAAAAAAAGAGGTGGCAGGGTGGAAGCATTTGTATCTGACTTTTGTTCTCAGAGTGCAGCAAAGTTGGAGAGCTTAAAAGCAGCTGTGCAATAGCGAATATTGCAAATATGGGAAGCCATACTGGCCAGCGGACACTGCTGGAAGGACATCATGGCCAGAGCAGTGAAGACTGAATTGAAGCCTGTCCAACACTCATCTATCTGTTCAAAATGCTGCATGCAGTGTAAACAGTGAGATTCCTTTCTAATGCTGCTTCTCCCCCTGTCGGTTTTTGGCCTACCAAATTCAAATGACATATCCTCAGATACGGCAATTCATATCTCAGAAGGAAAACTGCCCTCCTCCCTCTGTGTAAACTGCCACACATCACTGTTATAAGCACAGTCAGCAGTACTAACAGTCAGGTAAACCATGAGGTGAGATATACCAACTGAGAAGGACTAAAGGTTGTTCTTCATTTTGTTTTTCCTTAAGCTCAGCCCCAAAACATGTGCTTGATGGATTCATTTCATGGGGGACACTGTACCTTGTCAGAGTGGTAGTGTTCTAGAGAAACAGCAGAGTTCAGCTGCAAAACCTGGGGTATCAGTGGTGAAGGAGAACTGCTTAGTGCTGGCTTTCAAACAGGCTGTCCTTGAGATGGTTATTCATTGAACAACTACTTAACGTGTATTTTTTTTAAAGCCTTGACCAACGCCTACCACGCAGGACCTCAGATGAGCCCAGATTCTCCTTTTTCTACTAACATCTCTCCTTCTGTAACTTCTAGTAGCTGGCATAGCTTTGTTAACCCAGTGAAGAAAGGTGGCACAGCTGGCAGAATCTATTACCATGGAGTCTGGCACCTAGATCTCCCAAGTGCTGGTCATGCAAAACCAGGGCAATCTCATACAGCAGTGAATCTGAGACAGAAGCTTTTCTCTAGCGTGAAGAACAGTGCTCTTTAGGGGTTTACTCAAATACAAGGGGACCTCCCTCAAGATTTGCAATGCATGGCTTGTCTATTAGGGGTAATCTACCCAGAATCCCTTGCACTCACTTTGGGATAGAAGAACAGGGAGTAAGTCACTGTGCCTCAGCTGCCTGGCAGGCAGCCACCCTTCTGCATATCACCAATAAGGCAAGGAAAGTAAGCGGAGAAAGCCTATTCCAGGATAAATTCAAGCAAAAGTGCAAACATCGACTCAAACTGACTCATTCCTATGTCACCTCCTCCATATGGAGAGACTGCACTTTGTCAGAGTGTGATGGAGAACTAATGAGGAATAAAGGTCTTTCTCCTCCCGTCCCTGCGGTTGGTGTAGGCAAGAACTCTCTGGGAAGACTCTAAATAATACAAGGTCGCCCTAATAAAGCAAACAGTACAGCGACTAGAACTACTGCATCATTCACTAAGGACAAATCCACAGTGAACTCATGACAATGTTTTTTCCCCTGAGGTTTGTCTTCTAACTAATGGCACTTCAGTAGCTGACAACAGGTGTTAAGACTCAGGTTTTAGTCACAAAAAACTCAAGACTCTAAGTAGAAAATCCTCAGAAAGCCTGAACTAACATGGGAATGAGTCTACTAATCGCATAAAAGCGGTTCATGTCACCTAGCTCAGCCTTTGTCAATTCTCAATCACCCACACCCACCAATTCCTGTTGGCAAGAAGTTAACTTTGAAAGAAGAGGTTAATGCTCAGCAGAGAGCCATAAGCAAGCAGCAGCAACAGAGCTGCAGGTTAATACAAACTGTGCAGTTAAAGAGCATATGCTTGTGCTACTGCACAGCCAGAAACATGTCTCCAAGTCGGGAGACAAGTTGTTTCCTTATAAAGAAACTGAGCACTGCTGGCAAGTCAGTTCAGATTCCACAAATGTTGAGAGTATTTAGTCTAGAAACTCAAAATTCACTGTTAAACTGCAGCTGATAACTGGCACTGATCAGAAGCTGAAGGGACAATAGTAAGAACTGGATTTTCTAGCTTTCCAAACCAAAAGGCTGTTAGTAGCTGGTGCTACTCCTCAACCCCTGGATTCATCACACAGGCTGACATTAGCAGCCACTATATTGCTAGGCACAATGCAGATTTGTTCCATCTGAGAAAACCTATAGCTGTGTCACAGTATGGGCTGAAATGAACCCATAAACTCCCGGTGCAACTAACTGCTTCCAAAGAGAGGATCTACTTCTGTAACTGTAGGACTCCCTCTTCAACCCTGGGCTTGTACCAGCCACAACTGCCTTCATAAACATACTTAAAAAATAATAAAAAAACCCCCCAAACCCAAGGCAGCTTTTGTTGTAAGGTGGTTGCAACCATTCTGCGTAGGGCAGCAACAGCATGACTGTTAAGAGCACACTCCTAAATACATGTCCTCAATTGACATTTTAACCGTGTCTCTGCTGATTTGTCCAGAAGAATAGCTGGTGAGAAGCCTCCACCCCATCAGTAATGACAGAATAAACGTTTATTTGTTAGTCTGGATTTTCTCTCTTTGGCCCAATACTGCTCTGCTCAGAGGATTCAATACAGCACATTCATTATTATTTTCTGCATTCTGGCTTGAACGCTGCAGGGCTACAACAGCTAGCCTGGTTCTGTTCCTTTTTCAGTATGAAAGCAGTTATCCAACTCTGGACTGGTACACAGGTGGCTAGCTGTTCATTGAGCAGTACGTGTTGCAGGTACTTGTGGGATACACGACCATCAGCTGGTGACATTTTGTTGCAGGGGACAGATCAACCCTGTAACACAGGCAACACCAACTTAAAACCATTCTCAGGACTCAGCTGCAGAGAAAAGACTACATTCAAGTAGCCAGCCTGTTTCTATAGGTGTCGAGAACCTTAACTGTGGGGCCTGTTAACCTCACTGAAACAAGGCAGCAGCCAGGAGGCAAGCCACCTAATCATCAGACAGAAAAATGACAAATGACACCAGTACAGCATATTCAGGGAGACATTCAGGCGAGAATGGACAGAGTAAGTTTCTCTGAGGGAATCAGCAAAAATGAGTTCTCCCCCAGTACCTCCATGCAACTATTGCAAAGGCAGCGTGTCTTGTGGGCAGCGTTGCCTCATACATTATTCTGGGGCACTTATACCAGTATCCCCATTGTATTTTCATATAGACTGCTGTAGGCACATGAGGTAATGGTTGCATTAAATGCCTTGTCAGCATGCGCTGCAGTAACACAGCAGCTCTTATTCCCTACACAAAGCCATCGTTCCTGCCTTAAGTGCAAAGCACTGCAGAAGTCTTGTGAGAGCAGAATGCCGTCCCTACACAGGGCAGTCCAAAGAGAGAGCCTTCTGTCTAGCAGGCTTCCAACTGCAAGAGCCGTCCCCAGCTGCCTCCACTAATAGCTTCCAACATTTTGCCTCCATCGCCAAGTACTCTACAACTGAAATTTAATCTAAATGGGGGAAGACTAAAGAATAATCCAGAGCTTTCTCAAGAAAATCCCCATATACAGAAAGCCATTTCAGGAGTGACACACATGCCAGACGCCCGGTAAACTGGATTTGTAGCAAGCATGCACTGAAATGCAACTCTGACACAATGAAATTTGCCTTCTCTTTTGTTAGGAAGCGCTGTGAACTCCAGCATTTTCCTCAAATATTTAAAATATTTTACCTAAGAAAAGTCTTTGTTCCCTCCTCAACTGTAAGACAGCCAAGACAACTTTAACTAATGACTTAGTTTGCCTCAAGACAAGTTTGAAGGACTAAATTTGTTTTTATGTATTGACAATTTTACAGCGTGGGTTTTCTTCCCCGTGATCAGAACCTAAGAACCCTCCATAGTGGTGCCTGTGCATGTGTTACCTACAAAGACATTTCAAGAACCAGTTCTCGACCTGTTTAGTTTGGGAATCACGCACACACATTGTATACACCAGCGTGGACTACCCACAGCTACTCAAGTGGAAACTTTTGCTCCTTGGAAAACCATCATCGATTTTTCCAGAATTTGACACCAAGAACTTATTGAAGTATGCCTTGTTTAATTGCAAAGGCAGATTTGAGAACACTGTGCTCCCATGTTTGCTAGTCACACTACTGCCACACATCTGGTTCTCAGTTTCTTCAGCTAGCACCTTGTTTCCCCTATACTTGGCATACCATCCCTCCTATCTACCTTCAAAATCCCCTACCACTACCAGAACTGCCTGTGTAATTATGTGGCATTTCCATCTGACTCAGTAATGTGTCATAGTACATCTCTGCGACAAATATTTTTTCAATTAAACCTATTACCACCCAACTCTTCTGGGACAGCAGCCTTCACAAAGCTGTCCCTTACATTGCCACACAATACCCTGGGACACCATCAGCACCGAGACCTTCAAGGGAAAACTAAGCCAAGTTGGTTGGGAGAGCACCTAGCAGCAAGGGAGGGTCACACAGCCTGGCTGCAGCTAACAGACTGTGAGAAGATTTTACCAAATCAGGCCTCTGAAAAGGTATCAGCTATGGCCGACAAGCGGACTGAAAATGTAGGTGGTTAAAAATATAAGGATCTTAAATACTGCTTTGCTTTTAATCTGTTATTTGAGCACTCAAAAACCCCTATCTGATATGACCATCCACACTTTACTGAGTAGGAAAGAAGGCAATGCATGGAGTGACTAGTTTAACTTCACCCCAAAGACCAGCACCAGTGTGGGAACACCAGTGACTTCCCAAGTCCCAATAGGCCCATGTCCTCTGCTACTACCTACAGCCAGACACCTCCATTTACACCAGGCAGCCCATGCATGTGGAAGTCCGAAGCTTCAGTTCAGATCTGAAGCACGATAGGAAACATAACTAACTGCCTTTTTACTGCTGTTGTGCAAGAGGCCATTATTTGCAAACCATAAACCAGCAAGAAGTACATAGTTATTTGCATATCACTTGTAGGCAGATCTTGCCAGGTAGACTCAAGTTTTTTATTTTGCATTAGTTGGTCTCTTTTGGGGGGGGAAGGAATCAAAACTCTATTCAGCTTTTTTTTTTCTGCTACCAATAAGAAAGGTTATCGACTAGACAAGGAGAGATGAGTAAGAAAGCAATTACTGGGGGGGGGGGGGAGGAGGAAAAAAGTCTCCCCTGAATTCCTGGAGGTCATTTCCTCAGCTTTCAGCCAAAGAGGAAATCATCACCTTGTCCAAGCTACCATGAAGTTCACTCCTGATATAATTATCAAGGTAGGTATAACAAGCAATACCCACAAAAGGCAATCCCAGCAATGCCGCTGAAAAACAGGAACTGTGGTAGCCAGTAGCAGGACAGAAGTTTTGAGTAGTACCCGTTCCTGTGTTGAAACACATGTTTTTAAGGTAATGTGGGTGTAAGCTGGTATGCAGCAGAAATCTTACAGGAAAGCAAAGCCTCTTAGAAACACATCCAGCACAGAAATCAGCTATTGTGAGCCCAAGTGTCTGTAAGAATTTTCTTGTGGCCCTCCAGGCGCCTATGGCAACCTAAAGCTTAAACTTCACCCTTAAAAACAGGCTTTGAAGGCCTGCTCTGGACATCCCAGATACTTGTTACTGAAGTATCCGTCCTGCAGATCGCTGTGAATGCTGAACAGTCAGGCAAGCGAAAGGCTCTGAACAGCTCTACATGTAAGTTCTGGCTGTCCGCAGGCTCTCCCACATGAGATCGCTTAGGTCAGCCCTTGCTCCCAGCAGGAGCCTCTTGATAGCGATGTTCTGACAAGGCAAGTAGGAACACGCCAGACACCCACACTACCAATTGTCATGAGGCTGTCATCTAGTATATGAGGCATATGTACCTTGTAATTACACAGATTTGGAAATAGTATTGACTAACAACCAAGAAAAATAATTTGCACGGTCCTCCAAAGACCATGGATTCATTTAATCCAGTAGCAAAGAAACTGAACCTTGTGGCAAGACACAAAAGCAGAAAATCCAATGCTCTTTTGATACCAAATGATGCCCTCCTGCTGGCATTACTGTGCTTTGCCAGAAGGCCTACACTCTTTGCCCAAAAGCAAGTTGATTTGCAGCAACTGGAAAGCATCTTAAAAAAGCCAACCCAGACCCTGTTCCAAAAAGGAGATCATTATGAGAAATACTAGTTTTGACTGACTGGGGAATTCTCTGGTTCTGAAGCAAGGTGAAGCCTGACACACTGAGTAGTCATTCTAAACTAGGTTTGCGTACTGCAGAGGTGGTAGCTAGCTTGTTCAGACAAGCCTATTTTAAACAAGAGCTGCAAGTCTCGTCAGACTTTTAGCAGCTTCATCTGCAACTCCCATTAGCTCTGCTCCACACTGCAGACCAGCCATAGATGCTTCAACTTGGGTGTTATAGGAAGCAGGGAGATTAGTAGCACATCCTGTCTGCCAGGTCTATACAGACTAAAAGTTTATTTACTGGATATACCACATGCTTAAGAAACTAATGGTAAATACCGCAGGGAGGCCTCAAGATGTAACCCCTCTACTAACGGCAAATAACCTAGGCAAGTGCATCAAAACACACAAGCGTTTGTTGCTGGACAAGTGCTTGTGCATGACTCAAGCAAAAACGGGACAGCAGTTAAAACTGTGTGAGCTAGTAATTCAAGTGAATTTGTCAGTTGCAGTAGCCCGAGTTAAACGGGGATGCTAACTTTTAGTGTAGGCAAACCAACTGAAAACGAACCACCATGAAGCATGATAGCCGTTCGGTCTATTCCGCCCCATTTGTGAAAGGAGTCCCCTGGCGCTTTTCAGAAAGCCAGAGAAAACGGGCAAATCGGCGTGTTACGGTGAATACATTTCCGTATTCCCTCCCTTTCCAGCATTAGACCTTCCCTGTGCGAAGAAGCAAGACAAAAATCTCCCAAGCCCTTGCGGCAAGCACCTTCAGAATTCAAGCTTCCTCGAGCAGTCGCTGCAAAAACGTGTTTGTTACGATTACCGTCTTCCTCCCGCGGGTTTTGCTCCCCCCCCTCCCCGATCCCATCCCATCCCCCCCCTCCCTTTTGTCTGCTCCCAGGACTGCTGACTCCAGCCGGGCCTGATGCAAGGCCGGCCCGGTCCCCGGCGACTGCGCACCGGGGAACGTTGGAACTGGGGCCCCCGGGCTGGCGGTAGGACGGGTTCTCCCCCCCCCCACCCTCGACCGAAGAGCCGTCGCCTTTTTTTCTAGGCCAGGCCCGAAAACCCCTCGGTTTTGGGGAAGATGGCTCCCGCCCTGGGCCGCTCGTCGGGGGCGGATGCGGCTGAGGCCGCGTTTCCTCCCGAGCGGGGCAGCCCCCCGTGAAGAGGGGGGTGTGTGGGGTGTGTGTGTGGGGGGGGGGTTCCCACTCCCCACGCAGCCCCTCGGGTGGGGTGGGGGGATGCCGCCCCTCCCCCCCCCGGCCGCGCCCTGCGGCACGGGGAGGGGCCGCTGCCCCCCCCCGGCTCTTCCCGCCTCGCTCTCCTCACCGCTTCCCCCCCCCCCCCCCAGGGGCGAAATGGACGCGCCTGCCCCTAGCGCCTATGTGCGGCGCGGAACGTACCATCGCCTCCCGGGGGGGGGAGGACGAAGGGGAGAGGACAGTTCCATCGCTTCAAGGAGGGGGGGGAGTAACCTTCCGCCGCCTCATGGCGGGATGGGGGCGGGGGGGGGGGCAAAAAGGGAGGAGAACGGATCCGCCGCCTCAAGTTCAAAGGCGAGCGGAAAGGACCGAGGGGAGGGAAGGAGAAGGAAAAGAGGGGCGCGATGCCGCCGGGCACAGCGGCGGCGCAGGCCGGGATGCGGCCGGCGGTACCTCCCGCCCCCCATCCCCCCCTTTCCCCGGGGATGAATGCGGGGGAGGAGGAAGAGGAGGCAGAGGGGGGAGGGGAAGCGTAACGGCCCGCTCCCCCCCGGGGCAGCTCCCGGCTCCCTACCATGGCGTCGGCGGGGCACGGCGGGTGGCGGAGCGCGGTGCGGGAGCAGCGGCTTCTCCCCTCGGATGCTGGGCGCGGCGCGGGCTCCGGCAGCAGGAAGGGAAGCGGCGAGGGCGCGAGCCGGGCGGAAACGCTGCCGACGTCACGGTCCGCCGTGCCCGGAGGAGGAAGCGGTTGCTATGGTGGGAGCCCTGCGTGGCAACGCCCCGGACCCCCGGCTCCAGTGCGCATGCGCGTCCCCGCCCCACGGGTGTGGAGGGGGGGAACCCATGCACCCCACAGTTTTTCTCCCCCCCACCCCACCCCGGCTGGGGTGGGCTGCCCAATCACAGGGGGAACCCCCGGCTGATGGACGGCGGTCGCGCGCCGGCTGGCCAATGGCAGCATCCCTTCTGCTAGGTGGGGCGGGATTACCTGCCCCAAGGTGTGCCGCGGGGGTGAGGGTAGGGGAGGCGCTGAGGGGAGAGTTGGGGGTCAGGGAGCTGTGAGGCAAAAAGGCGGGAGGGCGGCCGCAGGGCAAAAAATGAGAGGATTGGGGCTGCTGGGAGGGGGGTTGAAAGGGATTGAGGTAGTCGTGAGGGGGTAGGGGAGCGGTTTGGGGGGTACCGCGGCGGGGAGGCATCCGAGGGGGGGGCGGCTGTGGGGCGGTCATGGCCCTGAGGCAAGCAGGAGGGGAGGCGGCCCGAAAGGGAGCAGATGGGGGCGGTCCGTCGGAAGAGCTGGCGAGGAGGAAGTGCGGGGCTTTCCTTTCTTTCCCTCTCTCTTTTTTTTTTTTTTTTTTTTTTGAGGGTTTTTTTTAATACCTACTTTGGTGCGATCTCAGTCAGGCACTCCTGATTGGCTCAGGCCGGCTGCGTGCTGCAGGAAACCCTGTGCATTGCTTCCCAGCACCACCATCACCACCACACAGCAGCAGCAGCAGCAGCAGCGTCCCCCCGTGAATCAGAGCGGCGTCTGTTTCAGGTGGCTGAAACAATGAACGGTTTGTCCTCGGCACAAAGCTGGCCGCTGAGAAAACGCTGCTGCTGAGACCGGGGGGCTCGGAAAAGCTGCTGGTTTCGTGTTTGTTGCAGTACTGCTCACTCTGAAATGCTGCGAAAATACTATTTCCTTAATGTTTCTGGGCAGTGAAGCTTGGGCTTTTTGTGATCAGATTACAGAAGCACCTGCTAACGTTAAAAAAATGTATAGACAGTTAGGTTTCATTACTGGGTCCTGACTGCAGTGATGTTTCCTGCGTGAATCGATGAGCAAAAAGTCCCTGACATAAAGCTTATTTGTCAAGTCTCTGTGCCTGCTTGTAAGCAGAAAACAAAACCAAGGCTTGATTGCATGTTTTCAGGGCTGGGGTATGAGGCAGCAATACTTCATACCAGGTTACAGCTAGTATGAAGCCTCAATACTAAAGGTGTGAGCCATACCTTACAGTTTTTATCCACATTGCTCTTCTAATTAAGGGTGTTACCTTTTGATGGTTTTTCCCCTTCTTGCAGCATACCCCAGTAAATGCCCTCCTTAGATGCTGTTAGGCCTGTTCACATTAGATAAAAGTTCCCAGAAGACCCCATATTGAAGATGCTTGTATTGAAAAAGGAGTCCTATTGCGTTAGGCTCATGTGTTGGGTGCCTTATGTTGGCCAGGGGTCCCTCCTGAAAGAGCGTTTGCATCAGATTTGTGGTGACACTACCAAAAGACCTACCAGTACGACTTAGACTTAAGTTGGGGTGGGTGGGTAGTTCTTCCCTAGGCTCTTTTCTGATGTATTTAATCAAGGAATGCCTAAATTTGGACCAAAGTCTTAACTGACTTTGGAAGTAATAACAAGAATTGAGTGGGTACATGTTTGGTTTTTGGTTTTTAAACATATTGTTCTAAAACAAGTCAGATAAAATGCCTGTGTAATAGTAGAGCTTCGGTCCTACAGATACATCTCTCTGGACAACTTGTGGTCCTGTCTGTCTGCTATAATCGTTAGCCTGGTGCCAGTGCGTGCTGCATGGCTGGGAGAGAACTCAAGGCGGGCACTGTTTGGTGATGGGGGCCTCCCTGCGTGGTGCTGTAGCAGACCTCCATCTCCAGTGGCATGTAACGGAGACCTGGGGCAGCTGTGCTTTTTAGTCTGAATTGATGTGGTAATTTGTCTGTTATTGTTCCAAGCTTGCCCTTCATAGATCGGTTTCACTATGAAAGTGGGGTACAGAAGTAAGACATCCTGGGGAGGAGGGGAAGGGATGATGTAAGACCATGAGAGCAGGGCTGGGGCTGTTTCATGTTGTATACTTATAAGGGAAAATGAGTTGGAACTGGCTTGTTGGCTCAGCCTGTTTTAAGAGGTCTTGTGTTTTTGGAAACACTGCAGTGGGTTGAGTAGGTATGTAACTAGTTAAAGGAACCTCAGCAAGGACAGGAGCTCCTTCACCAGCAAAGTAGGGGAGATCTCTCTCACTTGTTTCTGTCTCATGGGAAAGATGTGCTTGCTCTGGGAAGGGCACCGACTGAGCACCATGATGGCTTTTTGAAAGGTTTCATTCCCCCAAAGACAAAACAGCATAGCCGGGTGAGGCATAAACACAGCAGCTGTGCTGTTTTGAGGAAGCTAGAGGCAGGAGCTGTGCACCAAGATGCACTGACAAGTGCATGGCTTATGGTGTGGGACCAGCCTGCCTTAGCATAGGGCTCCATGGACTCTGCGGGCTGTATCAGTGCGGGCACTGGGAGCTCCATCTCCGTACTGGGGGCCGCCTGATGGTGATGAGCAGTGCGTATGTCACGGTTTGGGAGTCCCTACTGTATGTAAATACCGTGCTGCTGCTTCTGTAGGGGAAAGGGGGTCTTTTTCCAGTCCTGTGCTGCTCCCTGACTCGACAGCCCACTCCTCACGTGCCTGTGACCCAAAGCATCACCCTAACCGTTTGCAGTGCTGTGGTTTCCCTCAGAGAAGGCTTGCAGCAGGGTCCTCATGCGGCAAGTACGTAGCTGTCGTCTCCGTGCCTGAACTGAGGGGAAGCTCCCTGTTTTGGGCAGGGCAGGAGGGAAAGTTGGTGCTTCTTTTTACGAGCTCCCTTTCCATCAGTCCTGCCCTTTTGACAGGACAGGGACCTGGGGCAGAGGTGAGGAAGTTGTGCCTTGTGGCTTATTGCTACACTGACATTAACCCTCTCATGACTTACTGCTCTGCTAATGCATACTCCGTTACGGCCAGCTGCTGTGGCCAGCTGCTGTGGCCAGCTGCTGTGGTGGTGTACGAGCGAGCAAGGTTAAAAGCTGCTCAGGGTGAGACTTACCCCGTTGCCCCCAGGGTTTAAGTGCAATACAGGGTTGTTAGGAAGAAAGAAATGAACGCTGTGGATTGCTACAGCACTGTGGAGATAGAGGGTTTTTTACTAGCTTTGCTGCTTTTCAACACTGAATAAGCTTTGTCCTTTTTTCCTCTTGTCAGTGCTATAAATAAGCTAGGCTGAAAGCTCAAGCTGGATGTTTGGATGAACCATCTCAAAAGGTGAATCCCCCTCCCTCTCTTAAGGCAAATGGCATTTGCAATTAACCTCAAAATTCCCACCCCCCCAAATCTGTCCCCCAGCCATGGGGGAGCCCAAGAAATTTCAGCAATCCCGTAGCTGATGGTGACTGCTTTGGCTCCTGTTTGAAACAGCGGCATGAATTGCAGCCGACAAGCGTCTGCCCAGTGAAGGACTGCTTCAAAACTCAGCATGGTCAATATAAAAAGTCGCCCATGGACTCCAGTTTGCGAATGAGACTGCATCAACAGAAACCAAAGATCAATACATCCACCTCACTGACTTTCTAGCATTTGAGATGGTGACTAGTTGCTTACTTTATATGCCTCAGCTATTTGAACTCCCTCTCCAGTCCTCCAAGCTACTGACTCATTTCCTCCTCTAAAACCTTCCTTTTTTAGCCTTTCGCTCTGAAGTATTCGGTGGCTGTTTTGAGCTGCCTGCTCCATGCCTTACTTAGGCAAACTCCTACATGACAGCCCTGCGAGCCTTGCTTTTGTACCACAGAAATTGTGTTTTTTTCCCTGATACTTTCAGTTCTGAGGGGCAGTTTTAGCTACTGACTGTGCTCTTGGGCAAATTGCTTCTTTGCTGTTGGAAATCAGGGAGGCAGACAATCGGCAAAGCAGCTGGTGAGCTGAGACTGCTGCTGCTTATGCTAATTGCTGTTGTCTCCCTCTTAGCCCCCGCTACCCCCATCTGTCTGCATCCACCTGCTGTCTTTTCATACTCTTTCACCCTGATCTCGCAGTTGAGCAGGGATTGCAGAGACTCCTCTTTGCCTGGACAGCCACCCCCCAAACGCAGAGCACTCTGATGGCAGGATCAGGCCCTGACTTTATGTGCTGTCTCATGCAGCAAAGAAGAAGAGGTGGTGTCCCCTTGTGCGAGGCCTGATGTGGTGGTGGCCCTGAGCTTTGGTCATGGCTGATGGATGCTACTGTAACCACACTAGCTGAGTGCGCCTGAAATGTAGTCCATTTTTCTCAGGGTTTACGGAATATTGGCTCTGCTCTTGGCGTCGCAAGGCTCAGCAAAGATAATTTTAGCCAGGAACAGAAAGTCTCTGTAAACCATACAGTCATAGCTATTTCACTGGCAGAAACAAAGCCATTGCTGTGCATTGCTGAAACATTCTGCTTAGTAGATGCACTGGAGTAAAAATTTAAAGGGAAATTTGGGGGGAGATGGAGAACCTAAAGGTGATTTCCAGAAACTGCTGCGATGCTCTGTTCCTTTTCCGAGGAGGTGGTGTGGCACAGCAGGCAGCCTGCAGGAACCGAGACCCCAGAGTCCAGTCCAAACCCCTGCCCTAGCCTGTGAGGTGAGGCTGGGCAAGCTCTTTTTTCCCCCTTTACCTTGTGAAGCGTTAACGTTGTTACTGTCTTTTCTATAATGCAATTTGAGATTTGGTAGAGATCAGAGCTGGATGTTGCTTATAAATACTTGCTATTTTTACAGTAATGAAAAGGCTGTCCTAAATTGCTAGGGATGAATGCCAGAACTTGTATTATTTTTAATTTGCTCTGAACTTCCACGATTGCTGCAGGTTGCAGTCCTTTTAATTTCCATACGGTAAAAACTCTGCAGGCTATGAACAACCGGACCAAAATCTGACCCTGCTTGCTGCTGTAAAACCAGGCTAATTTTATCAGCCTCATCAGAACCATTCTGGATTGAGTGTGACGGGGAAGGTAGCCCCGATGCTTCCATTACCCCTGGGGCATGTTCACCACTAGAAGGACGAAGGAGGAAGTAACACCAGGCGAGGGCAGCAGCTCAGGAATGGAACAGCCCCTTGTTAATTTAAATATGCAAGAATGTCATCAAGCTACTCTCCTATCTGGCTTGTTTAATTCCCCCCCCCCCCCCTTCTTTTTTCTTCGCTTTTGTTGCCACTAAAGTGCCTGTCCGAAGTACTTTGTATGATGAGAATGAAATGCATCTTGCCCCAGAATCAGCTTAAAGACTAGCCACTGCTCAACTCTGGCTTAAATCCTCAAAACAGGCAACGAGCAAAACTTACAATGATGTGTTGATTTCCCTGCGTACACCTGAATTGGATCTTAAATCCTGGTCAGTCTGAGAAGGGAGGCTCATGTAGAGCACACTGGGACCTTGAACTCCTTTTAACCAGTGAGTAAAGCTGTAAGCAGCATCTCTGGCTGTATTACTCGAATGCTTTGCAGCGTTTAGTTTGGTTAGGCTCCTGAGCTTTTGCTGTGAGGCAGGGCTGTGTGAGCAACCCTTTTTATAGAGGGGGAGGGCTGAAGGGATAGAGGCTGCATGACTCTCCCAGCCTCAGGCAGGAAATCTGTGGTAAGTCTTAATGAAGTCTTCACTACCTTTACAGGGTAACACCCTAACCTTTAGGCCATCTCTTCTCTGCGCATGTAAGATGATAACACTACTACATTGAATGCAGCATGGCTGCATGAATTTCTTTGAGAATAAGCACTTGTGGCTTATGTGGGCTTTGTTCCAGGTGTGGAGGTGGTTGCTGCTGAGATCTATCTATCTGCAATGCTGTTAATAACTTTTTATTTCCTGACTAAATTAACCCCCACTCCTCTCACACTGTGACCCAGACAGAAGGTTGTTGTAGCAGGTTGGTTTTTTTATGATAGGATTTGCGCTTAGTTGCATCAGAATAATGAATAAACCCCTTGGTGGTGTGTTGCTTCTGCAGGATGGCTCGTTCTTCTGGCTTGGGAACTGCAGGCCTGTTGTGTTTGGTGGGGCTGTGACCACTTGTCGAACCTGTCTAGGTTTAGCTCTCAGGAATGGGGCGAGCTTGGCTCTTGTTACTGGGGTGGTTAAAATTGGGAGTTCATTATAAGGAGAGCTTCCAAGGGTAAGATTAGATAGCATGTGAATTAGCCCTACCACACATATCACCAATTGTGCAAGGTGCTGTCCAGGCATAGACTGGAAAATCCCACCCTAATCTGCTTACTGTCTAACCATAAGATAGGAAATGCTTGGGGTAGTAAAAAAGGAATCAATGAGACTGTATTAGTCAGCATGACAGGTGTTCATCAACAGCAGCCTGATGGCTGTGAAGGATTTGCTAGAGGGTAGTGAAAGCCCCTTCAAAACTGGCACAGTCCTGGCCTGACACTAGTGAGAAGCCACAGACTGCACAGCACTGTGCCTGTGGAGCACAACTGGGGCGGGCAGCAGGACAAACCTGCCCACAGCCTGGGACTGGACGGCATTGCAAATGGGTGCTAGGGAGAGCAAGCACGCCAGGTTGTGCTTGCTTATTTTTTTGCCTTCCAATGTATCGGGTTGCTTTCCTGGTGAACCTGCCTCATGCATATATAGACAACACCACTACCGCTTCTGCCACGTGGACCGTGCGAGGTGAGGTGGAGGATATTGCAGAGAGGCAAACTGGAAAAGAGGAGGGTCTCGCTGTGTTTCCTGTAAGTGTGCAGGTAGGCAGCAGACACAGCCATAGATGGGAACCTCTGACAGTATCCCGACCTCTCTCCTATCTGTGTTGTGGGTGCGATCACAGCAGGATGTGGTCTTTAGGCATAGATCAAGAATGGGGTCAAGAGTGGCTCTGCTAGCCACCTGGGCTGATAGCTGGGCCACAGTGAGCTATGTATTCCTGCTGTGGTTGGTCTTGTCCAAGGAAGTGGCTGTGGGGAAGACTGCACTGACAAACAGGAAAAGCAGCCCTTTCCCACCCCTCTCTTTAGATCTGTTCTGCGCTTGGATCTGTGACGGTGGCCTGTGCTCGGTGTGCTGGCTCTCCTCGGGCACACTGCCTGGAGGAAGGCTAGCTGGTCTAGTGGGACAAACCAGCTTGGTGAGCCCATGTGTTTCCAGTCTTCAGCAGCCAATGGTATCTTTCTGAGCCATTGCGATGCCAGAGTAGCGCAGCTCAGATCTCTTGATGGGAAATCACCCAACAAGACGTACGTGGGTGCTGGCAAGGAGCGTGACTGCAGCTGCATTTCTGAAGGAGACCAGGAAGCATGGGTTGCCAGTCATTGGTGTATGGGCTGAATGTGCCCTGCCAGAGCAACTTCTTCCTTGTGCAGGCTGCCCTGCAATCCTTCCCCAGGGCTCTGATGCTTCTGCTGGTTCAAAAAGACTTGAATGTAGCCAAAACACAACTCCTGGGCAGTGCTTCCCCTGTCAGATCCCCTGTCACGGAAGTCTTTCTGCCAACATAGAATACTTTGTTCTTGCAGTGCTCAAAAAGGTACTTCTGACCTTCGCTCCAGCTCCAGGAGCCTCACCTCCAGGCAGGCGGTTGATTTACCCTTCTCTCCTTGTTCCCAAGTCTCTCGGTCCTGGATTCAAAGTCAGCTTCACCCCAGTTCAGGGTGGAGGTGGCCCTGCAGCCATGAGATGGCCCTGGGGCAAAGCAAGGCTGGTGTTTCCCTCTCCCTGCAGTTTTGAGGACAGTGCCCATCAAACGCAGGTGGAGCTGGAGAGCCGAGGGTTATTGTCCCCTGCCAGGCCAGCTGCCTGCTGGTGACTGAAGGCAGGGCACCATCTGGTGGCATGAAAGGAATTTGTCCGCACGTCTGTAGGAGAGCAGTCCTGACTTTGTCAGCCATACACAAACTAGTAGTTTCCAACTTCCCCCCTCCTCCCCTTTTTTTTTCTCTTCTGTGGCCTTAAGCCCCTCTGTGGCTTTCCCTACCTGCCTGATGCTCTTGTTTCTCCCCAGCTGCTGCGACCACCTCTTGAAGAGACGCTTAAGCTGACAAACTTGGCCAGCTCTGGGTTGTTCCTGGAGTTCCCACAGTTTCTCACTCTGGGAAGGAGCGTTACACAGCTGCAGAGGGAACGGCCCGAGGACAGGCTGTGCTAGGGCCTGAGATGTGAGAGCTCCATTCCCACTAGAGCTGTCCTAGGTTGGATCAGGGGTCTGTCTAACCTACTGTCCTCTTCCTGACAGCAGATGCCTGGGGAAGGACAGATGAAGGCAGTGAGCTGGCAGCAGGAGATCAGCTAGATGGTCTGCTAGCCTCCAGTGTGTAGGCAGGAATGTCTTGAGTTTGACATTGTGCCTCTATTTTGAATAACCTTCTGTGGCTTTCATCCTTCCTGATTTTCACTCATCACCGTTTGAACCTCCTAGTGTTCGCTACACCTTGTGGAGGGGCAGCTGGGCAGGAGGCTTCTGCCCTGGGCCAGGAGGTGGGAACAGCTGTCTTGAGGTTGCATGGGCATTGTTCATCTGCATGCGGGGGCTTGTGGCTCAGAGCACATACCAGAAAGGATTGGTGGTATGTCCCTGCTGTCTCTCTTTTCCAGATACGCCAGATGCGTCCAGATTGTGGGTCTGCTGATCTTCAAGCAGAGAGGAGCAGTGGCACACAGCTGAGAACCAGATGTCAAGGTGGGCCCTAAGGAGCAAGCCTTGTACATAAGTTTTCTGTATGAGATGGGGTGGTTTGGCTCCTCCAGATCCCCTAAGACCCCAACTGTTTGAGGGGTACTGGACACTTGAGCTTGAGTGTTCCCTAAGAAGGCAGTGCCAAAAATCAGTTAGAGAAGAGTGGAGGCCTGTTGTTTTGTGAAAATCATGGCAGTCCAAGCTCTTTCTGACTCAAATTCTCCTGGTTTTTGGCTGGGTTATGCTTCTGCTTTGGGGTCTCCTGAAACCTTGATGGTGAGGATTGAGGTGTTTCTCCCCTTGGCTGGCAGGTTAGCCAGCTGCTGGTGTTTCTCCAAGCAGACCAATTTCAGGCACTTCCCTTTCATTTTGCTGTTTGCTTCCCATAGAATCGTTTAGGTCGGAAAAGACCCTTACGATCACTGAGTCCAACTGTAAACCTAACACTGCCAAGTCCACCACTAAACCATGTCCCTAAGCACCACATCTACATGTCTTTTAAATACCTCCAGTGACAGTGACTCAACCACTTCCCTGGGCAGCCTGTTCCAATGCTTGATAATCCTTTGAGTGAAGAAATTTTTCCAAATACCCAATCTAAGCCTCCTCTCGCGCAACTTGAGGCTATCTCCTCTTGTCCTATTGCTTGTTACTTGGGAGAAGTAACCCACCTTGCTACGACCTCCTTTCAGGTCTCCCCTGAGAGACATCCCATGAGACATCCCCTCAGCTTTCCTGTTCTCTCAGTAGTGTCTCGGATTCCTGGAGCAGTGCTGTCCCCTGTTTTCTTTGGACTGGAGCCACAGCAGCCCCTAGAAAACACTCATCTGGCTGGTTGCTGTTGCTTTTGTCATGTAACCAAATGCACGTACCTCCTGGCCTGTGAATGTGTGTCCCAGCACAGCTTGCCTGCCTGGGCTGGAGAAAGGACTGCAGGGTCGTGAGGAGCAGGCTGTGAGCTAGGAGTTGTGCCAGGCTCTGAAATAGGCACCCCTGCACTAAAAAAGCATCTTGTCCAGTGTTTAGATCTGACTGCTCTCGGTGCTCTAGGAGAGGGCAGCACAGGACTGGTTTTCTGTTATGCTCTTGTGCCTTCCACATAAGCAGGGAAAAGCAGTGAGGCCACTGAAAGTCCATCTTTGCAAATTCACATTTTGCCACCAGAGAGCTCCCATCCTTCACACCAGTTCAAGGGCGAGGAAGTAATGGTCAGCATGGCAAAAAAGTCCCTCAGTCTCCACTGCATCCCAGCTTTCATTGTAAGAGCCGGACTCTGTGGTGCTTGCTCTGCGTTTCAAAAAAAATTATTATTCTTTTAGTGCTTGGATGAGTTTTGCCCCTTCATTGCAGGTTTCTTATGAAAGGGGGAGTATTGAGGCTGGGAATATTGAGGCTGGCTAATCAGAGAAAACACAGTGAGCAGGTGGAAATCTCGTGGCAGCAGTACAGTTTTCCTGTCTCTGGTGGTTTGGACAGTGTTGTTGATGGAATAGCAGGGCTTGAGAGGGTCTGCCTGAAGCACTAACCTTGCTGCTAGTAGTCCTGCAGAACGCGGCACTTCTGCTTGCATCTGTGACTTACGGTTCTAGAAACAGTGTTGGCACATGCAGTAGGTTTATTTTTGTACTAGTCTGAGTTTGTAATCACTAGTGATATCACTTTTCCTGTTTAATTACAGGGTTGAAGCATTAACTCCCCAGAACAATGTAATTCTGGCCTTTTCCATCCACTCTCCTCCCTTCCAATGCCTGGCTCCTTTCCCTGCTCTTACCTGGCACTTTCACAAACACATATTCCATCCTCCCACATTTCTGCTTTGCTGAGGAGACAAGTCTTCCACACTTGGAGGAAAAGATGGGTAATTGGTTTAGTTCATTGAGTATGTGAAACTGATAACTGAAAAATTAGTCCTGGATGAGCAGTCTGAACGCTACAGTGAGTTTGGAAAAATGACTGTGCTCCCTTTTTTGGGGGCCAAAGTGATGTCTTGTCTTCCTTCTGTGCCTCTCCTCCCTGCCCCTTACCTGTGCTGAGAGCCTGAGGAAGCCCTGGCTCACCTGGAGCCTGTGAGACATCAGCCAAGGAGCAGTTCTTCCCTTTGTCTCCACTCCTGTGGCATCTTGGCAGAGATGAATCTGCAAACTAATAGTCTCAGCTCCTGGCTCCAGCAGAGATTGAAGGGCCCATCCTTGCAACTGCTCTCAATTTGCTCAATCTCCTCCATTTTTGTTTAGACACTCCTTTTCTGTGGTGCCCTATACCTGACAGAAATTCTAAAGGAATTGAGGGTTGGGGAGCATAAGGCACTAGAGGTCAAAACAATCACATCTTGTCCTGCTTTAGAGCCACTTCAACAAAGGACCTCTCTTCCAGCAGTACCTAAAGTCCATACCTCAAAAAAGCAGCAGCAGCCTGATATTTAAAAAGCCCTTACCCCTAAAGCTTCAGACCAGTGGGTGTTAGCTGTGCGACGATGCCTCAAAGATTGGCTCCTTCCCCTCCTCACCTTGTTGGCTGGAGATGGTGAGTGAGGGCCACGCTTGGCTGTAGCTGTGGCCGAGAGGCAATCCTGTTGAAAGCCAGGGTGTTCTCTTGAGGAAGACAGTGCAGAATCACCAGGCTCCCTGCTTCCTGGAGCAGCATATCGTGCCACAGCTGAGTGTTGTGGGAGTTTTTATTGCAGTTTATTGTGCTCTGAAAAGGGTCTGGTGGAGACGTAGGCTTGTTTTTCACTGCTCGTCTTTTCTTCTTGCTTGGAGTCCTGCAGGTTGTCTTGGGAGGTAGGTTACCTGCAGGTTTCGTTATGCTGAGCACTGACGTGCAGTCACAGGATAGGGGAAATGGGGCCATAGGTAAAGGTAAAAGCTCGTGTTAGTACAGAAAGCATGATCTTCAAGGGAAGATGGAGGGAATTGGAAGGCTGCTTAGTTTAAGGAAGAGTGGACTTAAGACCTTATAGCAATCTCCAAACATACGTGAGGTCAGCTGCGGAAGGGTAATGTGTTCTTTGTGTTCCTGCTAGCTGAAGACAAGCTGATTAGTCTTAGATCATAGCAAGGGACATCAGCATTTGGGATCAGAAAAATCTTTCCAAGGGTAAGGATAGCAAACCTGTGGACTAGGTTACTTGGGAGAGAAAAGAATGTCCTTTCTTGGAGGTTCTTAAAAAGCAGCATCAAGAACAGCATAAGTTCTGTCCATGTCCTCAGCTGGTCTGTCAGAGCAAAGGACCTCCTCAGTAAAAGTTTCTGCAGCATAGAGAGAGGAGAGTGTAAGCACACCACCAGAGGCATGCCTGGCAGGTCCCCTCTTCTTAGGCCTAGGATCTTTCCCGTAGTGGATCCAGAAAGGTTGTGTGCAGTGTTTGTTGGAAACTGAGTCACATAGTGCCAGGGAAGAGGAGAAGGAAGTCCTTCAAAACCCAAACTTATTACCAGGATAATAATTTTACCCCAGGAAACTCAGGACACATCTCTGGCACTTTTCAGTCCAATGTGGCTTCCTTCTTACCCTGGCTGGAGTTAGCGGTCCAGAAATATTATCCTAGCCTGGGGAGACAAGCCTGTTCTGCAACATTATCCCTTCTCTGGTCAGGACCAGCTCTGGCTGCACTGGGCAGTAGGGTTAGATCAAACAAGATTGCCCCAAGCTAGAAATAGAAGTTTGTAGCAGTCCTAAGTACAGATCTGTCCCTGTTTGCAACAAAAGACTGCAGCAGCTCTAGGTAGTTTGCAGGAGGCCCCCAGGGCATTGGTTTCATTCCTGGGAGTGCTGGGTTAGACAGAATTGCCAAGGCCAGCCAGAAGCTCTGCTTGTGCTCTCTGACGTATGCAGTGAGCTCTGTCTTGCCGAGAAGCAAACCAGCAGAACTGAACAGCCAGCTCAGAGACAGAGATCTCATCCGCAAAACACCCTCTCCCTCCTGCTGAGCTCCCTGCTCTGGGTGCAGAGCCTGATTCTCACTCCAGCATGCAGGGATTTTAAATGGGGTGTGAATTAATGCAGGTGCCATGTGAAGTGTCCTGTCTTTCTCCTGAGCAGCATAAAGGATTTTTAGTATGAATGAGAATTGGCTCCAATGTCGCAGCAGCTGCGAAGTGAGTTCCACTTTTAGCTGAAATAAGGTTGCATTTTGACTGAAGCATTTTTGCTATCCAGATTTTAACTTAAAATTTATATGTAAAAAATGTATATCTTCAGTGATCATGAGAACAGCTTCTTAGCCTGGAGGAATCCTGCTTTTGTAACAGAGCTGCAGCACAACTGCGTCACATCACCAAAACCCTGGATGTACATACACATCCTGGAAGGTTGTCTGACCTGTAAGGGTGCTTCAACGCAGCAAGACTCCTGCAGTTGTAAACCCGGTGTAGGTCAGGAGAAATGTTTCAAAACTTAGGGTGAGTTTGGGGGCATACATATTGGAAGATCAGCATATGCTAGCGTGCATCTGTGTGTGAATATCCACAGGCAAAAAAGAGCCAGGGCTCCTCCAGAGTTGGAGAACTCGTTTCATCATTTATTTACATGCTCCAACACTTGCATTTTTATGAGGCTTAGATATTTCTTGTATTTGCCAGAACAAACACAGCACAGGACTCTTCTAAGCTGTTGATGAAATCATTAAGGAGCTCCATGTCTACTAGTGATTTTGCACTTCTTTGAGTTTACTTGGAGACGTGAACATAAAATCTGGCACTCACAGGCGCCATGTGGATTTGTGATGGTCTTGGGAGCACTGCTTCTCCATAAAACAATGTCTTGATCACATCTAAGCACAGATGTGGTTTGTTTGTCTGTGACAGGTGTACTATCAATATTTGCTCGTTGAGCCATCCAAGTCATGCTTCAATGGAAATTCTTTAAAGAAGTTACAAATAGTTCATTTTAGTACACTGGTTCAGCAAACACTGCAGTAAACTCTTTGGAAGAGAGACTGAATTATACAAATAAGAGAGTTATGTGTGGAGGGGAAATGGACAGCATTTTTTCATGGCATATTGCAGTGGTTACCAAGCCTTATGGTTTTGTCAGCAGTCTCAGGATGTTGTATATATTTCTTTTTCTTAAAATCCCAGATGCTGGAAGGAATATATTGCATAAGAATCTCCGTTTTCTCATTTTAAAAAAGGAGGTTTCTAACCCTCGTGGTTGCTTAGAAAAACATGAAAACATGAGCTGAATGTTCCAGATAGGATGTTGAAATCAAAACCAAACACAATGGAAAACATCATTCATAGCTTTAAAATCTAGACGGCAAATAAACAGCCTTAGGTTGGCTTAGAAATTCTGCAGTGTGGAAATGGATCAATATTTGACATTTGGGACCTGACTGCTGGCGTGAGGGCACATGTGATTTTGGAATCAGAATTTAGTCTCTTTTTGGTTAGGCAATACTGATTTTTATAAAAAGTAAATCTTTCTGTAAAATAAAATATTTTTTAAATATTCCTCTGGTGAGAACACTTCTTTTTCAAAACTTTCTTTAGCATTGCCTGAGTCTCCTTTTGGCTCTTGTTTTGTTTCTCAACTAATTTTGTTTTGTTCTGAGTTGAGAATTTCACCCTGAATCTCTTTTGGTTCATGCTTCTTTCCCTCTTGACTTTAATGCTTCTATCTGGAGGTTTCCATTTGCTTAGGTTTTGATGTTGACCTTGGATTTGGTGTTTTCTTCCTTTCCTCATTTTGGCTTCTTCATCTTGTTCTTTGCTATCCAGCTTTGTTTTGAGCTGTTGCTGGAAAATTCCACCTTGGGTGGTGGGTAAGGCTGCACCTAGATATTGCCTTTTATCGGCTGAGCGCTTGATGTTTCTGAGTGGGTCAATGCAGCCACTCAAAGTCACATTTGAGCTCATCTTCTCGTGACTGGGGAAGATGTTGGCTCGTTTTGTTTTTCCAGAGGAGGTGACTGAATTTTTGGTGAAAAACATGCACAATGCAGGAATTCATGGAGAGGGAATTTCAGTTCTCCAAGCAGAACTGGCCCTGAGGGTCTGCAGTGGCAAACTTTGTGTCCGTACTGCTGGTGAAGCTGTTGGGTGGTGTGAAGGAAGTTGGAGGATGAAGAACAAAGAGGTCCTTCTCTCTTCTATCCCCCACTTGTGTGACATGGGAGTGATGATAGTGTATCTTCATCCATGCTGCTGCCTTCAGATCAGGTTGTTCTTGCACTCCACTTCCTGGAGCTAACAGGCAAATTCCAGCTCAGGTGCTGCCTTTGCCCAAACTGTGGTACTTTCTGAAAGTTGGAAGATGGAGGTCTAAACACAATTGCTGTGGGCCTAAGATCTTGTTCTTAGGAGCTGGCTGGATTGGGCATCGCCTCATCCACAGCAGCTAGCCTGAGCTTAGTCCTTCCAGCATGAATAATGAGAGCTCAAGCTAGCAGCCATCAATGAGAACAGAAACCCTGTTGTATCCCAGGGCTTAACCCTGCCCTTTGTCTTGCGGAAGAGTTCCCTTTTCTGACCTGACTGACTGACTCCAGGTTTTATGTTGTGAACTCTATTCCCTGTTTGCAGAATGAAAATAAAGGGTCTGCAAAGCCCTGGTTATTGGAGTCCCAAGGAACAGCAGCAGGATGAGTATGACCTACATGGGAAGCTCATGGCAGGAGTGTATATTGGGGAAGTCCTGGTCCAGGGAAGGTGAGGAACCATCATATAGCACTGTCCAAGGCTGACAGCCCATCTGAAGAGGGTCCTGAGGTACGTGTGACAGGTGTGGGTGCATGAATGAAAGAAAGGCATGATGGTGTGAACTTAGTATATCTCTGCGTGACCCAGCTGCAAATGAAATAGTTTCTTTGGAGCCAGTGCAGCTAGCGGCTCTTTTCCAGAGGCAATCATCCAGCTCTAAACCTGTCCTGGACTGTTTTGGAAAGGGTATGGTTTCTCTCCTAGATTGTGGGAGGCAGATTACTTCCCATGTGTCTGCATTTAGGGAAGAAACCTATTTAGGGTGGGCATTAGTGCTTCCACACAGTGTTGAACTCTGCAACAACCCTTGCAGACTGTGATCTCAGCTTCTCCTGCAGTCAGGCTCCCAGCTTTTGGAACCATTTCCCCTCTGGGGAAATTTCACCTAGGTGAAATGATGTTTTTAGACCTGGACCATCCAGTGTTTAGGATGAGACGAAGTGCTATCCCTGGTGTCATTTTTCTTTTCCAGATGTCTTTCGTTATTTTGTTAAGGTTAGAAATCCACAGAATAAGATCTGCAGCTCTGAGCATCATATATATGAGATAGAAATGTCTTAACCATAGACAGGCTTGCTAGAGCTTATTTGTCAGAGTCCTTGTCCTCAGAGCTTAAGCATTTGTATCTATCATCCTGCAGTTTATCCTGTAGTAGACCCATGGCTGTCCAGGGCTTCAAGGCCATATGGGTAATTAGCAGTCAAGCTCTTATATGCCATCTAATTCAGGCCTTTCCCAGTATTATTAACCTCAGATGGCCCTGTATGTGCTGGGTGCAAGGCAAGGGCCAATCCATACATTAAGCAATGTATACAACAGGCTGCCAGAAGGTAGGGGTAGCTTTACTCCCATTTTAAACCAACAAAGAGAGGTGCCTGTAAGGTTTAGCTGCCGTGGACTGGACAAGACCCTGAGTAACTTGATCAAGCCAGATCTGCTTTGAGCAGGGAGCTGGACTTGATGACCTGCAGAAATCTCTTCCAACCTATATTACTCTGATAAATTCAGCAGTGTTACATTGCAGGGGACTTGCTAGAGACCATGTAGGAAATCTGTAACAGAACCAGTGCATCTGGTAACAGACCCTGCATCCTGCCACTGAGTGAGGCTGTGGCAGGCCCTAGGGTATCCCAGCTCAAATCAATAAAAGCAAGAGTGGCATAGCTGGGAGGAGAGTGAAGTGGGGAGAGGCATTCCTTTGAGCCACACATCAGGTCATGCCTCATAGCATGGACTGACTTATCTGTGTTTGCCAGCCTTTAGTAAGTGGTGTGTACACACATTTCAGAGGAAGCTGTTGGATAGCATATAGTGATTAGAAGCACTTGAGCAGGCAGAGAGAGGTAGAGAGAATTAGAAGTGGCATGGTCAGGTCTATGAAGATACGGTGGCACTGCTGGTCTGCAGAGCAACTGGTTACCCACTTCTCAAAACACTCATTCCTGAACTGCTACTTAAAATTCCTAAGTGAGGACTTTGCAGAAAGCATGACCTTAGAATGGGGCTGGTGGGAATCAGCATGCTTGCTGGAACAAGATGCAGTAGCAGAACAAGTGAAAAAAATCCCAATTTTTATTTTTCTTTACAGGCTTTCTAAGCTCCTCCTCAAACTCCAAAGTGTGTTGGATTTTGACCATCAGAGCCCAAATCCATGAGCTGTGGTAGATCTAAGAAAAGTGATTTCTGAGAGATCTAATGCCTTCAGTACTTATTTCTCCTTCTTTCTCCTTGCCCAGCCCGGGTGTTGTTGCAAGGTGTCTGTGATGTTTCTCAGCAGTGTTTCTGATATTTGCCAGTAATGCCTGTGCCTGGTTGCTGGATGTGTTTGGGAGTGGCTAGCTGGAATACTCTTATCTGAGAAACATTTTCTGTCAGATATTTGTTCTCTGAGAGGAGTTTGGATTTTCCTTTTCTTTTAAAAACAGGCTTGCTGTGTAAGAGCATGCAGAAGATTTGTATTTTGGCCATGTTCTGTAATTTGCTTGAAATTGTCTGATCCTGTAAATACTCTTGCCAATAAACTTGAGAGTATCAACAGAGAGAGCGAAGCTCTGTCGTGTGGTATAGTAAGAAAATTTTTCAGCATTGGGGTAGGATCTACGAAAATGTCTAGTTTCTTGTTAGAATATGGGTGGGACAGAACAGATAAAATACAGCTCCTAGATATCAGAGGTAGAAGAGACCCTGAGTGTCCATTTTGTCCATATCCCTGTCTACATGCACAGTTAACTTGAGTAAAATTTCATAATAGCCATTTGTCTGTCCAGTGGCATGGAGTCTGTCCCCTCTCCTGGCAAACGGCTACACATCTGAACAGGATAAATTAGATGTGCCTATTCCTGCTGTGTTTGTAGGGAATCTGGATCTGTTGTTTCATTGCATGCTGAAAGGCATGAATTCATTCCAGAATAAACTGAGCATGCATCTGGTTTATTTGTGTGCATG
Source organism: Haliaeetus albicilla (assembly GCF_947461875.1). Taxonomy (NCBI): domain Eukaryota; kingdom Metazoa; phylum Chordata; class Aves; order Accipitriformes; family Accipitridae; genus Haliaeetus; species Haliaeetus albicilla. The sequence goes on along the minus strand of NC_091495.1, from coordinate 1,967,879 downwards.
TTTGTGCTTCCAAAGCCTTGCTTGAGTGATTGCTTCGTGGTGCTGCCCTCCTTTCTCTGCATTCCCCGAATTTTTGGGTTTGTGAGCAGTTGTTCTTTGGGGCAATACATCTCTGTCCTAATGAGCTGAGGGAAAGTTTGTCTGACCTGGGAATGCAATAAGAGCTGCAGAACACTTTTGGAGCGTTACTGAATGGTTTGGCAGGGGTTTTTTACTGCAAAGATGCTCAGGTGAAAACTCATGATTTATTTTCCCAGTATAATACTGGGAAAATTTAAATTTATGTCCCCATTCCTTGTCTGGATTGTTTTTGTAAGCCCTAGTTTTTGCAAGTTTTGTGCTGTGCCAAAGGAGGGAAGGTTAGCCCTCTCCTTCCTAAGGCTAGGAGAAGGCTTCCTGTCCTACAAAATACACGCATAGCTAAGGCATTGCCTTGTTCTTCATGATGTCTCCACCATCCTTCCACCTGTCCCCCGCACCCCCATCTGCTATCTTTATAAGCCCCTCTCCAGTTCATTAAGCTTAGAGGTAGCCCATGTACTTCATTTGCAGTGTGCCCTGGGCCTAAGAAATGAGTCCTAACTGGTAGGCTTAGTTACTGATGTGCTTTTGGAGCTGGGTGCTGACTTTGTCCTAAGGACAGCAGGTGGGGAGTAACTTTTGACACTGAAACATCAGGAGGCCGATGAGCTGGAAGACCGCAGTTTTGGGTTGCTATAGACCTGGAGACTGTGTGTCACCTGGTGCGGAGAGTTGGTGCGAAGGGCCCGTGACCCTGGGCAGAGGCAGAAAGTAGTTGAGGGAGGTGAAGCCAGGGCTTTCTGTCCTCTGCTAAATGAGATGTAAAGCAATGATTTTTGCATTCCAGGGTGTTTCTGTTGTCCTTCGGTATGCATCAGTGGATATGAAGATTGTTCTGAATCTTCTGAAGTCTAAGGAGCCTGCGAAAAACAGGCAGATGGTTTGATTTGTACCAGGAAAGGAAAAAGTGGGGAAGACATAACTGTTAGAAATCTATTTCCACCTCTCACCTCCCATAAAAGTCTTTGGGGTAATATGCATCCTGGGAAGTCTGTGAACTCGACAGCTGAAATGGATGGAGCCAAGTAGGAACACAGGAACAGTGCTGAACTTTGGGCCAGGAGATATGTCAGGCCAGATGGGAAGGAAGCTTGGAAAGAGCAGATGGCTCCCTAGCTTTTATATCTCCTGGTAGCCCCTCCAGTGCACATGTATTTTTGGAGGTATATCCCTGAAGCATCCAGGAGAGTCAAGAAGATACTCCCCAGATGAAGGAGAATTGGCTCTGCTTCCTTCCTCAACTGTGTCTCGGACACTGGCTGGATGTGACCTGTCAGCATCTGGGGAACTTCCAGGCTAGGCCTCTGCCTTTGGCAAAGTGTATATGGCAAGTGGATGATAAAAGCTTACTATTTAAGAGTGGGGGCTGGTGGTGGTGAAGACCCTTCTTTTATAAGCCAGGGCCTTTGATTAAACAGGCAGTGGGTTCTTGCAATGGAGATTAGTTGCATAGTGCTCTGGCGTCTGCACTGGCTGGATCGTTTACTTGCTGCGGGACATGCTTTTGAAGCATCCTCATGCCTGGACTTCTGCCATAGGATAATCATATGGGTCTTATGTTCCCTCGTTTTCCCACAGGTGCCAAGGGGAGACTGAGAAAACGTTGACCTTGGCACAACTGTGGACAGGACTGTGGTTGTGGGGGGTTGCAAGCAATGTGATCGCACCCATGACCCCAGATGCCTTTACAGAATCTGGCATCTCCCTGCACTACCTCCCCTTCTGTGCCTGGTTCATCTTGACTCCTCAGTACTTGGCATTGGGGATGTTGTATTGCAAAGATATCTCACTGGAGAACATTTCTGCACTTCCTCACAGCCATGCCCCAAGTCAAGGTGCGGCTGGTTACCAGACCAGCTTCATGTTTCCTGGTTTGCGTTTGTTGCTGTAGATCCATTGCTGCCTTCTAGCATTGCTTCACATCACACTCTTTGCCGTGGGTTTGCAGCTCCACATAAATAACAAGCCTCCCTGGGATGTTGCTCAGCCTGATCCCAGCTGAGGAGGTGCACTGAGTTTAGCTGAGCCACATGGCTTACATATCATCTCATACCTGGCTGCTTGCAACAGTGAGGAGGGTTGCCTGATTGCTAGGGTGGGCAGGAAGGGAAGAAGGCAATTTCCTGGCCACGCTGTAAATTTTAGAGAAAAGATACATATGTGGGTCTTTGGGAAGGGGAGGTGACAAGCTTCCATTCAGTGAGATGCTTGGGAAGGGGAGGTGACAAGCTTCCATTCAGTGAGATGCTTGGGCAGTGGAGTTCCAAGGACTGCTCCCTCGTTATGCAGCCAGAGGAAGGGTAGGGTTGGTGCCCGTGCACTGGAGTGAACAGAATTAAGGCAGGGACTGAACTGCGAGGTTGGCCAGTGTGTTTTCATGGCTTGGGAAACAGAGGAAAAGGAGGGACTTGCCAGCTTGTGTCGAGTATGTGTACCTGCAAGCAAATGTGTCTGCAAAGTTTTATAGGTCCTATAGGTCTCACAGAGAAGCCAAAGAGTAAAGGGAATGAAATGTATGTGTGGTTCTATACACGCCCTCGCCACTTCTCTGTCTACTGGAAGTGCAGTACTCCTGCATATGAAGCACAGAGCTTGTGGTAGGTACTGCTTTGTTTCAGTGGCTTGGCAGATTTTGCTGACTGGCATAAGGACAGTGGTTAGATTTGGACAATGTTCTTGAAGGGCCTTGTTGTCCTTTGCAGGATAAGTCTTCAGAATACTTTATGCCCCCTTGGAAGTTATCACTGTTGGTGCCTCTGCTTTTTGATGTCATTTTGCTGGATAATCACTGGCATTGCCTGCTGAGTGCTTTATGTATTATACAGCTCCAATTTAATTTTTCCCTCTTAAAACTCCCACTGAGAATTGGTGTGGTTGGTGACCAGGGCAGGTATTCAGCTGTGTCAGTCTTCACAGGATGACTTCTCTACAAAATAGGCAAAACCATAATTACAGCTAAAGCCTCTTATTTCTTCTGTTTAATTGAGTATGGCTGGCAGCGAGGATGTCAATGAAAAAGCAGTGAGGTTCTTTTTAAATTGATATTAATGGGAATAGACACATGGGGAGAGATAGATGAGAACTGCTGCCAGCCCAGAAGCAGCAGCTGCAGAAACAAGTGTTACTTGTTTATCAAGACCGTGGTACACCCAAGACGAAGAAAATGCACGAGGCTGGGATTCAGCAGTTGGGTTCCAGGTCTCAGCCCTGCTAACGGTTGACTGAGAGCCCTAGGTAAATCACCTCACTTCTTTCTTCTTGTTCTCTCCATCTGCTTTTACTGGGAGCTCCCTGAGCCAAGGATTGTCTCATGAAGTTGAGAGCTAGCTAACCACCCTCATCTTATGGGCCATGTCCCCAAATGCCCACATGGCCTGGAACTCCTCTCTGATCCTGAGACCAACCCTTGGTTTACTTCTGCTTGTTTTTTTCTTTCCGGAATCTCTAATCTCAACTGTTTGGCGACTGAATGACTCTTAGAGTGGCAGGACAGTTTCACCACTTAAATCCAACAGCGTGGGCTTCACAGCAGAGGATGGCTTCTTGTGGGGACTGGTTGGGCTGTTGTTCTCTTGCGCATGGGTGAGAGGGTTTTGGGAAAGTGGCTTTCATGTGGGGTCAGGGTCAGAGAGGACTGCAGAAGCAATTACTCTGTCTTCGGTGGGATCAGCCCCGCTTGCCACAGGCTTCAACTTCACCCCAGCAGTGAGTCACACCTTGTGACTGAGCTGGTTAGGCACAGGCAGGGAAGGGAGAACAGCAAGGGATCAGAGCTGGAGGCATCTCCAGACCCTGCCTGATCCCCAGGCTGGAGTCAGGAGGGAAGCAGAACAGGGGCAGCTTAGAGGTCCCTCGCGTTTCCTTTTTCCCATGACCACTCTCTCAGCCTCGTCTGTTCTGTGGATTCCCTGCAAACCCCAGCTTCTGCCTCGTGCAAAGGGCTGGGCTTCCACCGGTACTGCTGCTCTCATAGTGAGAACCCTCTGTGCTCTTTCTTCCCCGTACCCTCTGCGAGGGGATGGCCAATTACACAGACACGGTGTCTTAAGGACAGCCTCTTGGCTTAATTCACTGATCATCCACATTTTTCCACCTGCCCTTGACATGATGTTCCCTCACCCATGTTGGCTATGGAAACCCCCTTAGAAGGCCCCCAGTGTTGCTCATGGTGAAGCAGATGGGGTTTCTAAGAAGCCTAAATTGTCTCTTAGTGGACTTTTAGAAGCAGATTTTAGAGCCCGTGGGTTTCAGACAGCTGAGGTACTATGTAGATGTTCTCTGCATCTTTTCTGCTATAATCTGTATCATGTAAGAGGTCTGCAACCTTCTTTTTCTCTCCTAAAGCATCCTGCGAACTAGCATTCATAATAGGAAAGATGAGACTGTTTTAGTTTCTCTTGTGATTCTGGAAACTAAGCCCCTAGCAGGTGCCTTCATCTGGCAGTGGGGAGAGGATGTCCTGGTTTTGGCCTAGGTTAGAACCACCTCTTTTCCTTGTGCAAGTCTATATAAGCAAAGGGGTGAATTACGTCCAAAACTAAGACTGCTGGGGTGACCTTGAAATATTGGACCCTTTTACAGCCAAAATCCTTTGGGGTGGGGGGAAGAGAGCCTGCATTCTTGACATTATTAAAGTGGACATTGTTAATTATGTTTGAGGGTGGATTACTGCATGCCATGCAACGAGTCATTAATGTTAATCAATCAGAAGTACAAGGAATATGCCTTTTTCTTTATTAATAATGACCTCCTGGAGGGACTTTCCCTCTATGGTTGAAAGGAAATATGCTGAGGGAAGAAAGAAATAAATAATAATGCAATTAAATGAGAGGTATTAAGGCATGTTTTCGATCTCCCACTCCTGATTTTGGGCCTTGATTTAAATCTCATTCAATGTATTCAGCTATGTTGTGTGTTCTTAAGCAATAACCTTGCTTGTGCTGGTTTTGCAAGCCATCAGTTGTACTAGAAGTTCAATTAATAGCCATATTGACAGCTCCCAAAATTCACAGTTTACTTCTCCAGGAAAGATCTGACCTTCAAGAAAGATGCAGAAAGGTCATACAGGACAGGTCTTTACCCTGTGCAAGCTGACTTCAGTCCAGTGAACTCCAAATGATTTGTGGTATTGTGGCGCTTAAGCACTGAACTCCATGCTTGTGTCTGGAGATGCTGTACCAGTAGTACAGGAGAAGGAAAGCAGCTCCTACCCCTCAGAGCTTTGAACTACTGTGTAACATGAACAGCGAGATCTAGGCAGAGGGACCCAGTGGCAAGCAGCAGAATGACAAGACTTTAATGCACTACCTTCTTGTCCGCTGGTTTTTTGTCCCCCCCCCCCCCCCCCCCCCCCCATCAAAGCAAAGTTTTATTCTGGAATTTGAAGGAATTTGGGAGTAGTTTAGATGAATACTTTTGGAGGAGAATTGCATTTTTCCTTGGGAAGCCAACAAAGGGTTCAGGAGACATGTCCTCATCTTTAAAAGTTAGGGATAGCTAAGGCGTTAGTCCTGCTTCTGCTGTTTGCATCAAGAAAGCATCACCCCACCGGGCAGAGTGACATTCTTATTTGGTTGCCGGTGTGTTCTGAAGCCCAGAATTGGAGTGCCGGACTGTAAACCCTCCAGGCTTCTTGCTTCGTGCAGACTCGGCACAGTGGGACTGTCCTTGCTTTGCTCAGCACGGTGGGACTTCCAGGTAGATAATGCTGCTTGATGCTGAAGTGGCCGTGGCTTATTTGTGATGACTGCCTCAAGGCATGCTCAGTTGCTCTCTATTTTCGTAGTGAAGTGCAGCCGTGGTAAATAAGGACTTTTTGTTGTCGAGTGATTTCCTACTAGGTAAAAATCTGTTCAGCTGGAGTCCTGAAGTTTAATGGCCAGTATCTAAGTGCCTGGTGGAATACTTTGACCTGACACAAAATGATTCAGAATAACTGGAAAGAAAATATCAAGTGTCAGTGTGGTTAATTAATTCCACATCCAGCTGCCTAACTTCTCTTTATTCTGTTCCCGCTGATTTTAGAGGTCCCTGGCATTTAAAAAGAGGAAGGGTTGAACGTATAATGGCAGTGCATTCTCCAAATGAGACTGCCTGCCTGATTGGGAAGTAATTGTTCAAACATCTGAGTGGCAATTTAGCTTTTAAAAACAGTGATTTCTCAAGAATATAGGCTCATGCATCATTTTTATTCCCTGTGCTGCTCTCAGTTATTCAGGTAGTTATTTGTTTATTGGGTAGGTGTCTCTGTGTGTGTGTGTGTTCATATGTGCGTGGTTTTATTAGTTTATTCTTAGTCTAGTAAGAAACATCTTTTCCCTAATAAATATCTCTGAGTACTACATGTTGCTGCTGGGTTGGTGCAATGATGTATCATCACAGCCTTGCTAACCCTTATGGTTTTGGTTTCCTTTCAGAGATCTCACAGTAATTTGCAGATTTTTTTTACAAGTTCCAGCCCCTGGACTCACGTGAACATATGCAAACCTTGTTATTCATTACATTGCATTTGGTTCTGGCTGCCAGGTTGGCAGAGGAAAACAGGGAACTCTAACCCTGATTTATGACTGATATATTTAAAAAAGCAATCAAAAAGCAGATTAAAAAAAAAAGGCATTTAGATTGTATTGGTTTTGAGATCTTTCAGAGGTAATCTCCTAGCTTTAGGGAGCACGATTACTCATTTTTCAACATCTGAGGTTTGCTATCTCGTTGCTTAGTGACGGCAAAACCCGTTGTCCCTCTTGCAGGCCCTGGTTTCTGTCCTGAGTGCTGTGCAGAGATTAGAGATTTGCCGGGTGGCGTTCCAACCCTGCAGGAACCAGCGTGGGGCTGTGCTAAATGTAATTATCTTTAGACAAATGCAGATAGCAGGTCTGGAGTGGAGGTACTTAGATAACGTGCAAGGGACTGCAATAATGGTGATTTTTCTGGGAAGTGCAGCCAAACTCTAAAACTCTGTGCCCAGAGAATAGCTCTGCGTACACATTAGGAATTGCCAAAGCTGAGAGCAGATGACAAAATCTCCCACACTTAAATATATTCCTTCCCAAAAGAACACATGCCTCTGTTTATTTTCATACTGTGAAAGCAAACTAAGGAACGTGGCCCATAGCAGCACTACCTATTGACGTGTGCCATCATACTTTCACCTGCCATTTGTAGTGTCCATGTCTTTATGAGCTTGATCCTACGAATCTTACTGTTGAATTAAACTGGGGATTTTATCTTTCAGTCCAACTGAGACAGAGCTGCCCATATAACTATCTAGCTGGAAAATGGTCTGGCTGACTGTATTTCACAGGATTCTCTGTGCCTGTACAGATGGCAAGAGACTTTGGCTAGAGGCTAAAGGACATTTATTTGAAGGATTTTTTGCAAATATGAACATATTCTAATAGCTGGACTTGTGAAAGCAAAGCTTTCATGTTTGAGAAATACATTTTTTGAGTGGTAGGGAATGAAGAAAATGTTACCTAATTTATTACTGAATGCTTGTGAAAGACTTAATACTCATAAAACCAGCAGCATGCCAGAGACAATGGAGAGGATCCTGCAGCGGGTCTCTGCACGTATCCTTGCAAAGCTATGCCAAAGCTCCTTAATCCTGATCTTACTTATTTTAGTGGAAGGCATTTGCTGAACAAAGAACTGCGACTGTGTCAAATCTGTGCACTGGAGTTTGTGAGGAGGCCAAAATATCCAGCCAGGGTGGAACTGGGGTCCACCAACAGCGTAGCATTGTGGCTGAGCTCTTAAAATCTTAAGTGAAAGGCCTGATCCATGCAGCTCTTCCTACAGGAACCACTTGACCCCCCCAATAAATTGCAATGAAACTAAAGCATCCTTGTCCCTGCCCTGCTGTCATGTTCATAAAAGCCTAATTATTATCCAGCTGGCAATCTGAGAAGGGATATGTTCACACAGTTTAATTCTTCCTGCTCAAATGAATCCTTGGAAGCTAAGCAGTCAAGTGTGTTTGGTCCCATTTTTACAGAAGTACGTGTTACACAGATTGCTGGGAAAAGGTTGTGCAAGTTTTTGTTGTGAACAACTTCATAGGTAGGTGTTGGCCTCCTCGGTGCTGAGACCCATTCTTTGCTGTTCCCTGGACCCTTCTAAGGTTCCTCTTCAAGGTTCGTGCTGTGGCATTTTACAGCTCTGTGTCATCAGCTGCAGTGCGTGCTGTGATCTGGCTTTCTGTCTACTGGCTTGGATGACTGAAACTTTTGAACTGGAGTGAACTGACTGCCAGCCACTGGATATGAAGCAGTCTTGCTCACTCACAAATAACCATATTCTTGTTTGTGTAAAAGTACTGCTCTGAAAGTGAGTCTTTACTTGTGCGCTTGAGCTTAGTGAAACGTGAAGGATGGCTAGCTATAAATGTGGGATGCAGCATGGCCTAAGGATTAACTGTGGGGACTTTCTATGTATTAGTTTAATTAATGATAATAGATGTGGTACTCTATGTATAACAATATGTGCTCTTCTGAAGGACGCTTTCATGTTTTGGAGTGGGCTGGTCTTTTTGCTGAATGTATGTGCTTAGAGCAGCGTGTGAACAGCTAGCTGGGTGAATTTTGGGGTTGCTCACAATTTCACTTCCCTCTTGAGGGGAAAATCTCAGTGGCCAAGTATACCAGTTTGTCTGGTATGGGTGACTGTCTGGTTTTGTTGGCAAGCTACCTTGGCTACCTAAGGATTTCGCTTTTGCAGTTGTTAAACATAACAAATGTCCCTGTCCCTTCCCAGTGCTTCAAATCCAACAAGCACAATGTAGAAAAGAGCTTAAATCCTTTCTAATGAGAAGCAGCCGGGAGTCATGCTGGCAAATCAACCCCTTGAGAACAGGCTGTTCTCTGCACTCAGATGTTTTATGGACCTGAGTTTTGCTTCCCCATACCAAAAAAAGCCTTAACCAGGCAGAATTTGTAGCTTTGAAATGCTGAGCAGACAGAGGCCGTAACCACTTCAAAACCTAGCACAGAGGTTGTACATATATGGGGACTGTGAACACATCCAGGCTGTGCACCATTGGTTTCTCTTTCAACAAGAAATCAATGCAATTACTTGACAGCACAACAGTTGTCTCTTCAAAAAAACCCCAACCCAAACCCCAAAACCCAGTTGTGACTGTTGTGTCTGCGCAGTGCCATGCAACCCAAAGCAGTCTGGCATCTGGCTGCCAGCTGGCTTGGCTCTCCTGGGAACATAGCAGAGGGGCTCACTTAAACGGACAAAAAATTGAGGTTCTGGATGGCCCTTTAATTGTGGGTTCTTGCAAGCATTAGGGATTTGTAGTCTTGCTCCCCACAGAGGGCCTTCATCATAAACATGTGTATGTATAGTTAAGGGGTGATATCATGCTTAGTGAACACCCAAATTTGTGCTATGTCCTAAACCCCTTGGACTTAGCAGTAGTGAAGTTATGGCTATGAGCTGTTGTCAGGGGAGGACAGGAGTGATTTGATTTATAGAGAAGACAAAAGTGGTGTGGCTAGCGAACCACCTTCTCCTGGGGAGCTTGGAGGAACTCTGCACAGACACCATGCTACCACAGGGGAAACTCTTTCCCCTCTGGGCTTTCTGGGACCTGTGAAGCCTCAGAGCATGAGCTCTAGTCTTTGCAGGCTTCTCCACTACACTTTGTTTCTCTGCTGTGTGCAGACTGTGGCCCAAACTTGAAGAAATACTCCTTCTTTATCGCCTGGCTTTTCTTCTCCACTAAGCAAACTTCTGCTGAAACATCTGACCACTTCGCTTCAACTTTAGAGCTTGCTGCTGCAAGGGACAGGAGTGGACAGTACCTTGGCAGGCTGCTGGAGGGCGAGTTTCAGCACAGCACGTGAACACACACTTAATTTTAGGCTTATTTTTAGCCATGCGAAGTCACTGGTATAAACATGCTAAGCTTAAACATGCGCTTTGTGCTTCTGATTGGATTAGAGACTGAGGACAGAACTCATTTTCTTGCCAGCTCTGAACCAAACAATTCCTGGGGAAATAAAAAAAAAAAATCTAGTAAGGATAAATCTTAAGCAGTAAAGCTATTTCTCCTGCAGGCTGAGGTGAACAAACACATAAGAAGAAGAATACAGAAGCAAAGGGAATGGCCGAATTATTCTTAGTAAATACAAGCTAATGCAGCTGTCAATGGCACCAGATTGCATAAAATCTCTGGCGATAATTTTGAATATATGCTATCGCTATGCCAGCATTTATGTTTCTCAGAGTAAAAAAGGATGCTGGTGTAGGGGTTTTTTTTGCTAACATCCCAAGTGCACCAGTACTTCACTTAAATCAGCATTCACTACCAATACTGTGGCTTCATTGCTTCAGTTGCACAATCTGACCATAACTGATTGCTTGCAGTTATTTGAAATGCAGCTTTTCTGCTGGCAATTACTTTATTTACTGCTTGCCTGTAAAACAATAATGCCTTCCCTTGTGGGCACAAAGGCAGATTAACATCAGTAATTACTAAAGCAGATGTTTGTATGCAAATACCCATTTCTTAGAGGCAGATTGTCTTCTGCGCTGGCATAAGGGGATTCAAATCGGGCGATGCTGTCATCCCACAAGGGATGGGAGCAGCATGGGACTCAGCAGAGAGAGCTGGGTAGCTCCCCCCACCTCGCGTCCATCTCGCAGGAATTGCTCTCTGCGGGGTGATAATTGTTGACCTTATTGAGATCAGTCCTGGGAGTTGTTGGCATTTGATTCCTAAAAGTGACTGCCAGTGACTGAACAGGACTCAGTGCTACTTGCACTTGCTTCCTGTTGGTTTTTTTTTTTTTTTCCTGTTCCCAAGAAATCTAGAGCTGTGCTTTCAAGAGAGCTCAGCACCTAGATTGGGGCCCTATGTTTCGTAATAGCTCTGTTACCACTGAATTGCCTGCAAGGTGCGCTCAGTCCTGAGTACTAAGCTTATTTAACGTAGACAGTCATTAGCTCCTTCCAGGCTACTGTGAAGAGCAAAGGAAGCGTAGTTGTGTCTCAGAGGGACTGGAGGGAGGGTCTGTACTAATCTGCTTGTACTGCCAGGACTGAAGTATGTTCAGAGCAGCCCTTCAGTGCTTTTGAAGCCTGTCCTGGCACATAGTGTTTTTCAGCAGAAGAATCGCCTTGCAGTCTATCCAGAAAAGCCACCCCTGGCTGCTTGTGGCAAGAGCTTGCCAGCACGTGAAGGCGTATTTACATGCAGAAGAGATGTAGCCTGGGCACTTTGAAATCAGCTGCCTAGATTTCAGAGACCCCCCTTTTGAAGCTGAGAGCGAAGACAGGGCCCTGATTTTCCTTGTGTGGACAAGTCATGGCATTGCCTCCGTTCCTCTCCTGAAAAAATAAATGCCTCTGTATGCCAGAGCAGGGAGTGGACAGAGGTGGTCATGAGTCTCAAAGGAAGGCAGAGGATCCCTACTTCTCCCACCATCACTGAATGTGAGCTGGTATGGGATGGGTTCATTTCCGTAAGCAGAGGGCACTCTTCAACAGCAGTGAAACGGCTTTGCCTTTGGTATTGAATCACTTACTTTCAGCCCCGTCTCATAAACTGCTGACTATCTTGCTCAAGAGGCTTTCAGCTTTTTGAAAGCAATCCTTTTATGAAACGCCTCCCTTCCATCACCTTGTGTTAGTTACGCAGCGCGGTGGGAGGAAAACGGGGAGCCATGCCAGCACCCCACCCTTTGCTGCTCTAGATTCACTTAGCAGGATGCAAAGCCCTGACCCCAGCATAGATTTGGCCTGCTGTCCCTCGGTTAAGAGAAATTGAAACCAGATGTTTAGTGTTATATCATGCTTTTCCCATTGTTCCTGCCTCTATTACAGTAATTACTCTCTCTCTTGAGGGTCGTTCAGAGTTCAGCTCTGTGGAGAAACTGTTGTTCTTGATTAAAGGACTAGCTGCTTTTTCAAACATCCTTGTCTAATTGTACTTTGAAAGACATGTCACAGTATTCCAGAGCTTTTCAGTTAGCTACCGAGTAGAGACATCTATAATTGTTCCTTTGGATGTTAAAAGAGAGATGAGGGATGTCAACAGCAAGGACAAAGAATGCAGCAGTTATCTGGAGAAACAAGTATGCCTGGTAACATAAAAAGCTCACCAGTCCTGAGTGAAATGGAAACATAAGCAAAAAGGTAGATGAAAACATACTGGATATTGCACAAATGCTGTTGAACCAACCATGTAAGAAGACCCTAAAACTCTTATTTCTTCCAGTCATAGCACACAGCATTACAAACTTTTGCAATGTTATCATGAGTTTCCTGCTGCTTGGTACGTTCCTTAAATTACTGGCTCCTTTGGTCATCTGGTTATTTGAGAATTTATGTTTTATTTATGTTAAAAAAAGCACCTCTGATAGAGAAAAATGGTTGTGCCTTTCAGAAACAAAAGCACAAAATGCAGTTTTATTTCATGAACAAGGTCCCCTTTATTCATTGATTGTAGAGCATAATTTTTTTTGCTAAGCCTTTTTTTCCCAAAATTGCTTTGGTTCAAGTCCTGATTTTGTGAGGTTTGAACGGGCAATAGTCAAATGCAGCTTGCTTCTGTTTTCATTGTGGGTCTGCAGGGTCCGTCTGGCACTGCCCAAGCTGGAGAACCAGGAACTCTGAAGGGCAAGTTTACCTTTTTAGCCATTCTGCACAGCGAAGCAAGGCATGAACTGTGTCAAAGAGGGACTCTGTCAGCTACCCTTTTGCAGAATAAATGTTGGTGCATCAATTAGGAAAGACAAAGTGAAATCCTGGCACCAAAGAAACTCCAGGGACTGACACTGCTGAGCATAGGCTTGCTCTGCTTTCTGCAGTTATATGTGTTCAACTGATTGAAGTGTTGCTGACCAAGGAAGAGGACAACATGACATTGACCAATGTGCAACTCCTTTCAGACATTTAGAAAAGCTGTCAGGCATCCAACAGGTCTCCAGATATGTCTCTGTTTTCTGTGGGAGGGAGCAGGAATGCTGAAGGACCAGGGAAGAGAACAGGAAATTTTGATATTTGATGCTCGAGGACCATCAGTGCTGGGGACCTCTAGCACCTGGCTTAAGTCACTTGGCAGAAGGGGGCCAAGCTGACTTCTGAGCTGCAAATCCAGCAGACTCCTCTGCTTGCGTACGTGGAGAGGAAACCTTAATTATCACTGTGATAGAATGTTGAAGTGCCCTGTGCACTTTTTTGGGGGAAAAAGCTGGATGTGGCAGACTGGGCACTGCTGCTGCTGGCAATGGGATTGCTCTCCCCTACCATGCAGTGCTTGTGGCAGGCAAGCTGCGGTCTTTGAGACCTCTCCCCCTTTCTCAAACCAAATGTAAACTTTGCCTCTAGGTTTGAAAGTTGGTGGTGTGAGCAGGAGGGCAGAGAGTGTTTCTGGAAAGCCTGTCTGCAGTGTGCGGGAAGGGGGTAGGAATTACTCCTTGGAAAACATTCTTTTGCCTCAATTGCAGCTTGGGGAAGCTGTAGGCAGCGGTTTGATGAGGAGGAAACTTTTGGTTGAAACTTCATAGAGACACTTCTCCACCTGGGAGAAGCCAGTACATAGGGTAATTCCCAGGGAGAGAGGAAACCCAGCCTGAAGGCTCTGCTTCATAAAACTCAAGGCAGAAACTTTTCCACATCTGTGCCCAGGCTGTTGCCTCTCTGGGGGCAAGATGGTCTCTGTCTTGGAGAGGATGGTTATGCTTTGTATTGAGCCTCTTCCATACTGTGTGAATGATTATCTGCCTGAGGAGGAGGGTGAACCTTTTCCTCCAAAAAAGTGTCACCACCCCTCACATTACTGAAGCAAGTCTCCTTTGCTTCCTCAGCCTTTTCTGCTTGAGCGGCTTTGTGGCATCAATTATTCATTGGGCCAGTGACAGACTGGTATGTGAGAAGACACTGAAACCCTGGGTTTCTGAGGCAGAACAAGGCCGGCTGAATGGGCATGCTGTGGTGCCGAAGCAGAGGTGAAGAGGGAATGCAGCTGTGTCATGCTGTACCACGCACGACGTCCGCTTGCAGAAATAACCATGAGATCACCAGGACTGTACCGAGAGCTGACTTACTGCCTGCCAGTGTGAATTTAAGCCACACTGAATACCTTCACTCCAATGAGGTGACCCAAGCAGAGCTAAGACTTTGCTTGCTTGTTTGCCTGCAAGGTGAAAGCTCCCTGAATCCCAAAGGCACTGGTTTTCCCTCTCATGGTGCTTCCCTTGTGTGATAGCGTGAGGCACAGATCCCTGCGTGTGCTGCGTGGGGCTGGTGAGCATCTCCAGCGGCTGGGAGCCGGGGCACTGCTCAATGGAGGACTGAGCTGGCAGGGTCTGCACAGGGTGGTGGGGAGAGACCTGGCAGGTATGTTGGAGGTGCAGTGACTGATTGAGGCTAGAGCCGGCTGTTCCCGCTGGCAGCAGTCACTGACAGTGCAAAAGAGAGCCTTCGCCTCTGAAGACACGAAGGCGAGCTCTAACCTTGAGTTTTAAACTGATCCAGTCTGGATCCAAGGCCAGTTAGGGAAAAGATAAATGGAGACAGACTCCTGTGGCTGCTAGCAGCTTTGGCTCACGTCCCAATACGCACACCCCGATCCCCTCTCTGGTGCTTTCGGTGGTGCTCGTGCCTTTCTCTAGCTGTAAAAACTACCCCAACGCCCTGTCGTTGTTGAATTAGTTGCACAGCTTGTTGCCAACTGCGGGGATTTTTCCAGCGATAACTCTCATGCTGGGTATTGCTGGCATGCAGGCGGCCTTTCCAGTCAGCGCACATGCTCTTTCCTTTTCATTATAAGGCGTGCTGCGGATATTCAGGCGGAAAACTTTGCCCTCCCTTAGCCTAACAACTCCACGAGGCCTTAAATCCCACTGGAGCTAGCTCCCTCATGCTATATTGGGTCCCGTCTTTCCAAACTTAGGATTCCTGCTGGGATGGGGGAGATAGGCTTGTGGTTACGAGAGGAGACTGGAAGTGAAGCGATCTGTCTGGGAAGCCGCCCCGGCCGCAGATGCCCCTCTGGCCTTCAGCAGAGCAATTAGTGTGGATGAGGTAACACCGACACTGCGGAGGCAGCTGTAGGAAATGATACATGGTGTTTTGTGCTGGGAGCCACACTTGTAGCTTAAAACGCTCTGTGGTTTTTATTTTCCCTCCGCAGCAGAGGGAAAGAAGTGCTAGAATAACCCGTGAGGAGGCAGAGCCTGGAAAAAGTCTCCGACTTCCAGGACCCGTGTGGGAAAACATCCTCCTCCACCCGTACCCCCCGTGGAGGGTCGCGGGCAGCAAAATGGCAGTGCCACCCCCTCACCTTCCTCCTGTCCCCTCCCCGAGGGACAAGGGCACACAGGTGCCTTCCCACAAGCAAGATGGCTTTAGGGCACAAGCCTTTCCCCAGCGCAGATTGATTTCCGGGGTTACCGAAACCCTTTCCCCCTCACAGCGCTGGCCTTTCTGAAGAGAAAAAGGAGCAGCACCAAGAGGGGTTTCGGAGGGGGAAGCTTCTGTCCCAGGGCACCGCGAGTTCCCTCACAGAGAAGCCCCGCGTCGGGGTGTCTGACACTGCCCATCCCTATGGCAGACGCCTGCCGGGGCGAGGAGGGGGGTCACCGGGCAGCTCTACCGCTGCGGGACGGCTCCGTGCCGGAGGGAGAAGGCGGGCCGGGGCGGTGTGTTTGGGGAGGCGACCCGCCCCGCCGGCCTTAAAATGGCGGCGGCTGGAAGGAGGGCGGCAGAGCGCGGAGTCATGGCGGGGGCGAGGGTTTGCCTGACGCTGCTCGTCGCGGCGCTGATGTTCGCCGGCGCCGTGCTGGCCCGTGAAGACCGCCCGCGGCTTTTGGGAGCCCCGGTGGACATCGATAACACCGACAACGATGAGGGGCTGCAGCGGGCCCTGCAGTTCGCCGTGACGGAGTACAACAAGGCCAGCAACGATATGTACTCCAGCCGGGTGGTGCGGATCATCAGCGCCAAGAGGCAGGTGGGTGACGGGACGGGCTCGGGGACGGCGGCGGCCGGGTGGTCGTCCCTTCCCCAGGCCGGCGAGGGTGGGGGTGTCGGGGTCGGTCCCGGCACCCTCCGGGGAGCAGCTGAAAAGGAGGCCTGTGGGATTTCTGTGGAGAAAGAGCAGGCCTCAAGCTTGAGGGGGTTGTTGAAGCTGTTTTCTTCCTCAGAAGGTGAATAAAAGCCTCTCTTTGTTGTTGTTTTTTTGTTTGTTTGTTTGCTTGTTTTCTCCGAGGCTTGGGTCTTGTCAGTCTGAATGCCCTTGAGCACTGTGTGTTACTGAAGAAGCTGTAACTTCCTTACGGTGCTGAGTTAACACATGTCTCTGTTTACTGACCAAGGAAGCTGCCCTGTGAGGCTTGTTTACTTGGATTTTGTTTCCTGTTTTTGAAAGGGTGCCAAGTGCCTCTTCCTTGGAGGTTGCCACGCGCAATCGCCTCTGTACTTCTGGGCCATCGTGTAACCAGAAAACTGCCTTTCTGCTAGGCTTCTCTCATCAGAGAGCCCTTCTGTATGGGCTGCAAATAAAGCTGCTTCTGCCCGCTTGTCTTGTTGCAGATTGTGTCTGGAATCAAGTACATAATGACAGTTGAGATTGGCCGGACAACTTGCCCAAAGCCGGCAACTGATCTCCAGAGCTGTGCTTTCCATGATGCGCCGCAGATGGCTAAGGTAGGCTCCAGAGCACGGCATGCGTTTCCAACCCAGTCCCTCCGGCTGGCTTAGTACAGAGAGGTATGGGCAGTGTCCCTTGTCTGCCCCAGCCAGAATCAGAGACCTCATGCCTTTACACTTAATGAGACACTGCCCATGCAGAACTTGTCTTGCCAGGTGATGGTGACGGAGAAGGCAGGGCCTTTTCACCTGTTTTGTAAATGGGAATCCGAGGCTGTAGTGCATGGAGGACTGTGCGTGCCTCAGTATTCCTAAAAAGTGCTCGTGGTCTGGATCACAAGGATATATGGAGGAAACTCTGCCAAGCCTACAGGTCTCCTGGCTCTTGGTCCAGGGTCCTGAGTCCCCATACCATTTTCTGCTCCTTTGATGTAAACATGCTTGACTTGACACACTTCCCTGGGGGACTTATTACTGTGAATAGCACTTTGGGCTAAGCACTGATCACAAGAGGCAGATTACCCCTGTTCTCTGTGTCTACCAAGCTGTTACACGTGAGTTTTGTCTAATGACAATGCTCTCTAAGGAGTACTTTAACTTTTCAGATAGGAGCACCAAATATGTCTGCCTTGATCTGGTCTGAGTCTAGGTCTTTCATAGTACTTCATTACTTCTCTTAATCACAGTGATAGGCTTAGCTTCTCTGTGTACATGCCCTTTCTGCCTGCATGTACAAGAAGTGTAACTGCACGCAAGTGATCCATTAAGCACCTAGCTAGAAGCTTGTGTGTACCATTATGAAAGCTGCTGTGATTTGATACGTGCACATACAGATTAGCTGTGCAGGTGTGCTTACCTGTGCCTGAGAGCTTATGTTGGAGTATTACCCATGCTGAAAGCTTTCCTCTGTGTGAATGGGTAAAGGAGGTAACCTGATCTTCAGAAGTGCTGACTGCTCAGCTTCTCTGTTAGTGTTTATTGGAAAAAAAAAAAAAAAATTATTCATCCTGAGCAGGTACTAACAAGAGTGGTGTTCCAGAATACTTGTCAGGAGAGGGTAAATCTAGACAGCCATGGAATTGGCATAGTTTCTGGATCATGTGGGGTGGTAATTCAGTGTAGAGCAGTAGTCAATGACACTGTTTTATGCTCTTAATCTGATAACTGCTTTTTTTTTCTTTCCTTAGCACACCACCTGTGACTTTGTAGTGTACACCATTCCTTGGCAAAATGTAATTAAACTACTGACCAGTAACTGCAAATAAGCCTACCTTGGTTCCAGAAGAGACCAGCAACCAGTTGCTCAGATTGAAAAGAAAAAATCAAGCAATAACACAAATTGTGATGGGCTTTATCAATGCCTTTTAACTACTTATGTATGCTTGTGCTATGCAAGTTAAACTATGTAACTTTCCTTTAAACCACAGTATGATCTCAACTTTTTCCTCTTTGTAATTCCATTTTAGAGCAGCCGTTTTGGTCTTCCTACAGCTTTCCCAATAAAGCAACTCCAACATCAGAATTCTGATTAAAAAAAAAACCCCTCGGTATCCCTGTTAAGTGACTACTGTAACCATAAAATCCTAATTCATAATTGCTGTGGTGTGTGGCTTTCTTTTTGAGCTGCTTCTGTTTTAGAGGGAGGGTCTGCTTTTATTTGTGACCTTGTCTGTCATGCCCAAGAAATGGGGGACCCTGATCTCATGGGAGGTAAACCCTGCCTCCTTGTCCCTTAACCTGGCCTCTGGTGTTGAGTAAGAGGTGGAAGCCCTTAGCGGTCTTCACTGAAGAAACACTCTGCTTTTGAAAACACTGCAGTATGCGACACCCGACTGGGGCAAGATCAGCCAAAGCTTGTATTAAGGCTGGGATTGTTTCAGGTCCTGGCTGCTGTGCTCTTCTGTTGCAAGGCTACATGGGTCTGTGCAGTTGTGTTGTGTAAGGATTAACTGCTCTAGTATCTTCCTGCGCTGCCTTTGAGGTGTTGTAGGAGCTCTTGCTTCCTACGGCATCTGGTCTTCGCAGGTTGTATCCCCAGCTTGCTCTGAGCGGAAAGCCCCAGGGCTTTCCTTCCAGTCCAAGCAGTAGCATGGCTTATATCATTTATAACCTAAACTATGACTGTTGGAGGAACAGCTTTGGCATGTGTGCCTGAACTGTGACAGCTTCTGCTTACAAGCAGAGATGGGTGCAGAGATGTCTGGAGCGGATCGGTGACAAGCCTTTCTTGTGGGGGAGACTGAACTGTACTATGGCTGTGTATTAACTGCGGGGAATTTGAATGATGCCTGATCTGGGCAAATGCCTTTAAATCAGCAGGCAGAGAGGATCAGCATGCAGGACCTCTTAAGAGAACTGGCTGAGGTGTTTCCTGTTAAACCGTGCTGAATTTGTATTGCAGGGAAATTGGGGATACTCTGCCTGCATGGGAAAGGGCAGATGACCCTTACACCCCTAATGTATTTAGCCTGAGGGCAGCCTAGTGCAAAAAGAATGGGAAAGTTAGTAATTGGTGTTAAGTGGATAACTGATAAGAAAGGAACTGTTATCAGCCAGTGTAGTTTTATAGCAAATGGGTATTGTCTGCAAAACCTGGCTTTGTTCTGTGAGTGTGAGTGTTCCCCAGAAGCAACCCTCTAAATCCAAGTGCATGTACAAGCCTGGTGGGGTCTTTCACTCAGTCAGGCACATTGCTGCTAGTTTCAGGAAATACGCCACCATGTTTGGGGTTGGTGTGAGCATCACAGGAAAGACAGCTCCAGATCTAGGAAAAACCAGATCCAGGAAAAAAACCCATAGCTTTTAAATGTCTTGTGATGTGATGTCCCAGAACCCAAGCAAAAGAGGCAAGGAAGCTTCCCTGGGCAGAAGGCAAGAGACTGGAGCTTGGGATCGTGCATAGGAGGGGTCTTTTGGTTTTTACTCTTGGGGGAAGGCTGGAAGGAAGGAGCAGGATCCCCTTGAAAGAAATTTTATCTTCAGGTAATAGGGGAAGGTGCCAGGCCAAGAGAATGAGTCTTGGGAGTGGGTGAGGGTGCTGAGGTGAACAATGGGGATGCTTCTTGTTTTGCATAGAACTGCACATAATAGTGCAGTTCATACTTTATCTCGTGTCTTTGCTTTTCTGTGTTTTGAATGAACATACTCCTTTTGGTGTAAATCTCACCCAGGGATAAAGCGAGTCCGGTGTTCTGTTGTACCCTGTGTTAATCCTCAAGCCCAGGAGTCCTGTGTCCAGGTCTGGTGGTCCTGTTTTGAAAGGAAGGTGGGAGAGGTGCAGAGAAGAGCTGCGGAAATGAGCAGATGGCTGGAGAAAGCTGCTTGAGGTGAGAAGTGTAAGGATGCTGTTCTTCTTTGCCTAAAAAATGTTATCTTGACGAAAGCCAATGCAACCACATCTTTGGGCATGGGAGGGGGATGGCTCGGATCTGATGAAGGAGAGCAAAACCAGAGAGTAACCAGAAAACAAGCTTCTAGTGGGAAGTACAGCTCCCTAGGAGTGCATCTTCTGTGGGTTGCTCTTTCTCCCAAGGGAAATGCCTCTTCCCATCATTGCTGGGGTTTGATGAGCTTGCAGTGAGCACAAGGCCAAACCTTAATTCACATTGTCAGGGGGATGAGTTGGTTGCCCGACACCAAGGATCTCCATCCAGGATGTGCTCAGATGTGATAGGAATTACTCCCCCTGCTTCCCCACCATCGTTGCCCCATTCCCTGAGTGCCATACACGAAGATGGCCCATTTCTCTTGCCAGCCAGGTCAGTGACTGTCCAGGTGTCCGTCTGCTGTGTTGTCGGGTCAGTAACCCTGCTGACCGAGAAAATCCTGGTGTCAAGCCGCTCAAGTGCCTTCACTGGTCATTTTTCTAACTACTCCCTTTGTACATGCTTGTTCCTGGTTTTCCAGTCTATCCATACAAGCACTAGGCAGTGGTGAAGGGGCTCCATCGTGCTTTTGGTGGGTTTGGCCTGTGTTTTCCTTTTATCATCTTGGCTTGAGGCCTGGATGGGTAATTGCGCTGGTCTCCTTAGTAAGGAGACTAGGCAAGAAATGAGGATGCAGATGGACGTAGCCAGGCATTTCCACCACTTTAGCTGTACTTACTAGCCAGCAGCTCTGAACATCATGCAGGAAAAATAGTGGCCGTGCCAGAGAAAATGACAGTTTGAGTGTTACGAGCTCCCAAATTCAAAGGTATTACATTTTCATGTTGAAATGCCAATGACTAAGGGCACGAATGAATGGCACAGATCACCCCATCCTCACAAGCTGCTGAGTGTCAGCCTTGGTGATTGTCCCTACGTGCTCTCCGCTCAGAGAAAATGCCAAAAAAGCCTGACCTAATTTAAGCACCTTCCACTGTGGCCTGTGTTACTTTGCATTTGCAACAGGCTAAGAGCATTAGTGGAAGTTCCCCTGCCAAGGGCATTTTGCTTGGCAGGTCTTTCTCCTTGGCTGGCTCATTGTAGCTTGGTCAGCTGAAAACTGAGCCCCTGTTTTTAGCTGCATTCGCTGCCTGGCTTTTTCAAATGTCAGTGACAGATGTGAACAAGTGACCAGGGAAGTGTTTATTTCATTTTATCTCTCGTTATGGTTTGCTTGCATCTGATGGATCAATTCTGGGGTCACGCTTCCTCAAACTTAGGGGGGTCAGAGCGATGCTGCTGCTACAGTTCATGAACCCAAAGCTTTTTCCTGGCTCTGGGACTCAGGGAGAGATTTAGGGCTGACCGGCTGAGAAGCGTAGCTCTCCTTAGCAGTGCCTGCACCTGCAGACCCGGACTCACCTGGACCTGTAGTTCCCAGCTCTGCAAAGCACAGCTGAGACACAGAGCTGTGAAAGTCATGATGTTTTTGGAGCCAGTGGGCATTCCTGGTGTGCCACAACTATGACATGCTCAGTTGAAGACAACGGGACTATGTTATCCTCCTTAGCGTCAACAAGCAGAAGTATTGATCCCACCTGACCAGGCTGGCAGCATTCAGCCTATCTGGCTTTTTTGAAGGACACCTTATATGTGTGAGATTTTGTGATAAAAAGCAGCTTTTGCCGTAAGAACTGAAGAGCCCAGACAGTGTTGAGAAACGTGGTATGGGTCGCCGTTTAAGCTCAGGCATGGGTGTCCCATGCCTGTCCGAGCTGGGTTAGATGTGTCCCTATCTCCAGCCCTGGCTGCTGCACGGACCATGGACCTGCCTTGTAGCTTTGTCTCCAGCCCCTTCTCCTGCTCCGGACCGGGCTCTCCGGAGGGACCCTGGTCCTGGTTCATCCCCTCGCTGTGTCTGGGGCTGTCGATGGACCCTGTCCCCCCCTTGGCTCTACCAGCCGTGCTGAGACCCCACGGGTCTGTGCCCCGTTGGGGAGGGCATGGCCAGCGCTGGGGCTCCTGGCTCATCCCCTCTTCATGCTGCTCCCTGGGATGTGGCCCTGCAGGGTCTTTCTGAGATCCTTGAAGCTGTACCAGCACTCTTGCCAGGTACGGATGCTTCCCTCTGCACACAGCCTAAATTGCAATTTCCTGTAATTATGAAAGCAAATGACCATGTGAGGATGCAGGTCACCCTGCAGCCCTAGGGCTGGGCTGCCCGGTGCTGTTGCCAGCGTGCGTGGGCTCGGGATGTACAATATTGCTTAGCCTAAGGCATGGAGACCTCTTAGTGAGTGTTTGAAGATGCTTTGTTGTTTGTATTCATCGTTAACATGCAGTGCCTTAGAATCACTGTAGTGTGGATCCTTCAGGACATCAAATTTACTGATCCAGCCCACATCCCATTTTGAATCTTGGTGCTTTATCTCTTGATGACGACACCGGAGAGGCAAGACTTCAGATTCCTTTCCTTGTGGGATGCAACAGTGATCTGGAAATAATTTCTGCAGAGTGCAGCGGGAAGGTGTCCTAAGTTAGGTCACTGCTGACGATGCTGGGCCCCACCATGACTCTTGTCACCCAGATTTGGTGGTGGCCCGCTGGTGAGAAGGTGGGAAGGCAGATGCCTGGTTCTTCTCTCCATGGTCCCAGGCTTGGCAAGGAGGGGTGAAGAGGACTCTTGGTCCCCACCTGGCTTGAGTGAGAAGAGGAGCCAACCTGCAGGCTCTGCAGTGCAAATCTCTCACGAGCGTGTCCCTGCCGTCCCTCTCTGACATGGGGCACAGCTCAGTGTGGCGGTGGACCCTGGGCCAGGACCGGGGGCTCGAGGCCACACTTGCTAAAGCTTCTCTTCTGTGTCATCACTCTCTCACATGGCATTGCTCAACCTCTGTGAGATGGTAGGCTCCTACTGTAGGATTTTGCAACAGGGAAGAAAAGGAGAAGCTCAGCTGCTCGTCTGCACGATAAGCCGGTGCGTGAGTGTTGGGGTGTGCTGGGTGCTATTTCTGACCTTGCCGGAGGTGGGTGTGGGTAGATGTTTGCGTAGGACTGATGATGGGGAAACCTTTCTCTGCTTCCAGCTGGAGAAAACCACCAGTGAATCACTATGTCCTTCTTGTACAGTGCCTTGCTGGGAGCCACTGTCCCCTCTTCCCCACCAGCTGAGAAACGTCAATACTTTTTGTCATGCCATCTCCACCCCTTTTCTTTTAAGCACCCAGGGGTGATCTGGCTGTAGCTGGGGTGAGGCAAAAGTCATCTCCTCCCCGTACTGACCTCCTGGCCCATCTCCGCAGGCGGGTAGGGCTGGAGGTGGCTTTTGCCACCCACCTTGCAAACAGGCATCCTGGCTGTTTGCTGCCGCAGTCCACAGGGGACACTGTGTGGCAACATCACTTCATCCTCTCCCCTAAACCTGGAGAATGATGGGGGAAAAATCCAAAAGAAGCTTAAAATAAAATCTAGGTGTGTACATGTTAATTCAAAAAATAATCACGTAAGCAGATAGGAACAGATATGAGTGCTAAAAAGTGAAACTTTCTCCCTAAGGGACTCTTCTGAAGTGTGTGCGTGTATTCAGCTGTGAGATGATCCCATAGATAAGCCAAACCCAGCAGGATCCTCTCTCGTCCCGTGGAGTTCGGGTACCACAGAGGGCACTACCCCCAGCTGCAGAAGAAACTGGGACTCAGGCCTGGCCAGGGAATTGATTTTATAGCTTGAATATAAAAGTTAGCAAGAAAATAGTGGTTTCAGGTGAAGTAGCGATGTTCACGCTAAGCATACCCCTCTCCCTTGTCCTAGGTTAAGTCCCTCTGTACAGGTGAGCAGCGGTTTTCTTCCCTCCTTATGGGGCCGAGGAGGAAAGCACAGTGATTTTTCCCCACACAGGAGCATCAGGAGACATCTGTGGTTAGCAAGCCTGGCATTAGCTTGTTGCTGGTCAACCAAGCTGGATGAAGCCAACCGTGCTGATGAGGAAGAGGCCAGATAAAAGTTTGGCTGAGCTTTTTGGGTGTCTTTGGTTTGCAAATGCAGCCGTGCTAGTTCTGAGCACATCTTCTCTGGAGGAGAGGGGGCACCAGAGCCATTCAAAAAGATGCTCTTCACGTACCATGTTGCAGCTTGTCCCAATGAAGCTGGCGGGACCAAGCACCGGTTGTGCAGAAGTGTGATTTGGTGAACTTGGGGGTCGCAGGTCTGGTCCCAGAAGGGATATCTGAGAACTCCTCGGGAACCGGCTCCCCTCAGGAAGAGCAGTAGCTTATAAAATGAAATTAGCTTTGGACCTCTGAGCATGGCTTGGCTGGGCAGGTTGGCTAATTACACTGACCTTCCCTTGTTAAAACTCATGGGACTTGTTAAGATGGCTACGGATTTTTAATTATCTATTCTTCCTTCCTGAATAGTAGCTCTTTTCACTTCTTTCTGTGTTAGCCAGATAACATAGTTGGAAATGTTTTTCCTATTCAATCTGACACTTTGTCCGTCTCCTGCACACCCCGGGTGGCCCAGTGACAATTATTTCTTCTGTGAAATGTTGAGAGAATAATGAAACATAATGTTTCCACAGCTCTGACATGCTTTTTGCCCAGCTGGCTTGCTCAGAGGCTTTCAAATAAAACTGGCTCTGGGATCTCAGTTTGATAGGAAGTTGGAGAACTGGCAAGAGGCTTTTTTGCTCTGTGCCGTTTTAAACTGCTCTCTCCCAAATATAGCAAATACTTCTTGCAGATGCTTGCACTGGGACGGCAAGAAGCAGCGGAGTTCAGACATTAGAGGAAAAGGAGCACAGCCATGCTTTCAGCAATCCGGCACAAATCAAGAGCTCTCAGAAAAATCTCGGTTTGACCCCTTGATTCCCGTCTCTAATGGGAATAAAGAAAAGCCAAAGCCTGCACTCACTGGGGGAAGCAGCTGCTGTAGAGAAACCCAGTTTGCAGCACGAGAGGGTAGAGCTAGATTTTTAATCCGCTGAGCAGATGTCATTGGGGTCACTGTGCCTGGAGCTGCACGGGGGGATCCAGTGGGGTTTGTGGGACACTGTGACGTGCAGGCAGGATTTGTAGGAAAAAGGGCTGGTCTGTGCTTGGGTCTGGTGGGGTAAGGTTCGCCAGGGGAGAGCCGCGGCTGCCATAAACCAATTTTTTCCACAAAGATTGTCAGCTCAGTACTAACCGCACAGCTTCTCGGCTGATAGCAGGGGGGGAAGGCGGGAGGGAAAATGCCTGACAGGTTTTCGGACCCTCCGCCGAGTTTGCGGTGCTGGTAATTAGAAAAAGCCCAGCATCCTCTGGCTATCAACACAGCCAATTTGATCGGGAAGTAGCGAGTGAGAAATTAAACATTGGCCCCAGACTGACGTGTTTTGGTCACATTTCAGATACTGACTACATTTTATACTGAGGGCGCTGAAATTAGCCTTTTTGTCTTCAGCCTTTGCTGTCTCTGGGGGCTGGCAGTGCAGATCGCAAAGGGTCTCGCACTGAGATGGGCTCCCAAATCCCCCCGAAGTCACAGAGTGTTTCTCGGCCCTTCGCTGAATCTTGTGTTTGGTATCCACCACTGGGCCAGGCGATGCCCCATACAAGGGGCTGTACATCATCTGATGGGCTGTCTCTAAGCATTTTGGTTGTTCAAGCACCTCTGAACCTTTCACGTGGTGCCAAAGTACCTGCTGCGAGGGAAGGTACTGCTTTAGCCAAACCCTGCTTTAGCCAACAGAGAGGGATAGGCTGGACCTTGGTCCGAAATACTGACACAGGCAAGCAAGGTTTATATTTTTGTTTTTACTTTTTAAAATTTTATTTTTATGTTATAGGGATTGTTGAGGGAATAGCTACTCTTGCGGAAGGTGCTGTGTGATGGGGTCTGAAACCAGCCCATAAGGTGCAGATGTGACCAGAACGTCCCTCTGCTGACATTTGGGCTGCTCTTTCCTGGGCTTGATCATCACCATCTGCATTTTCCTGGGGTATCCGTGTTGTCTCGTGGAAGATGCCATCTCACAAGCCCTCCTGAAAGACAGATGATGTCTGACCATCGCACTTGTGTCTCCCAGGACTGGAAGAGAGAAAAAGGCACCGCTGCTGCCCAAAGACTGGAGGAAACCCCACTCATTCCTTTTTTTTTTTGTGGTCCAGCCCGGGCTCTGCTCTGCACCAGGGCCATCTGTGGCTCCTCCTGGGGGTGGGATGCTGCCTGCGAGCAGACCCCTGTGCAGGGACAGCACGGCAAGATCTCGCTTGCAGAGTTGTCTACCCTGAAGAGGTCAGCTTCAGGGAGACATGGAGCTTGGGATGGGACTTGTTTGGTGGCTTTTGCCTCCGTATGGGATGGGTCACGAGTGGAAGGTGATGCTGTGGTCCTTTACCCACTCTTGTGTCCCTACTGATCTTCAGAAAGGTGACCTGCCATGGTTAGCAGGTAGGAGCAGGCAAGTGAAAGTAATGGATGAATTTCCAGCAGGGAAAAGTGGTCCCAGATACCTGGGGCTAAGTAAAGCCTTCCTTTCCCCAGTGCTGAGCTAGTGCTCTCACCTCTTGCAGCCTCGTATGTGTAACCTAAAAGCTTTCCACAGGGGGTCACCATCTCACAGGGGATGCAGGACTGGGCTGGGGACACCAGGAAGGCTGGTTTCTTATCCTTAGGACAAGCAAGGCAGAGCCAGGCATCTGCCACAACCCTGTCCCTTATCCCAGCAGGTACATGGTCACCTCCTTCCAGGTGCTCCTGGAGGAAGGTCTGATACAGCCTGTATCAGACATTTTGCTTTGATCGTCCAGGCACAAGGGCACAAGAGGGACTGACGCTGTCTCAGGCAGGCCCTCAAAATCCTGGATGTCCCAAACAGATGTTCTCCTGCACCGTCAGCACCCATTTTTGCAGCTCGATGCCTGGATCTTTCTATTGCAAACAGATGCCTCTCAGCATCTGGTTCCAGGTGGTCCTTAGACTGAAGAAATTTTTTTTTAATTTCACCCCATTATCTTGTCCTACTTCTGAGGATAATTAAGCTGTTTGTGCAAGCGTGAAGGGCAAAACCACATGTATCTGCCCCTAGGTGGGGAAGAGCATTTATCACATTCCTTGAGATCAAGATAAGATATTTCTTGATTCTTCAGTGCTTCTGAGTTTTCTGCCCTCCTTTTGAGGAACACTGATATGAACATGCTTGTCTTCCACAGCTGCTGCTCTGTATGCCCCGAAACATGTTCTGCACTTGTGATCTTGGGCTTAGCATGCAGCAGCCCTCAAAAACCCTTGGTGTGTTGTGAGCACGTTCTTGTTCATCCGCTCAGACTGGAGCAAGGAGAAAACATCTCCCCACTTCCATTCCAGGCATGCACAATCAGCCACGCTTGCTGGTTCAGAGCCATGGTTTATCTGAGGGACACCAAATGCCAATGCAGCCAGCAAACTCCTTCCCTGGCATGCATTAAGACTCCTGAAGCAGCCCAGGAGCAAACACAGGGCTTCCTTGTTCTGCCAAAACCCGTCCGATTGCCGCAGCGGCACCTTTGGCTGTGACAGTGGCCAGAGCCAGCACTGGGCAAAGGGCTGTGTGCCGTGAACCACCAGTTTTACACTGATGCTGTAGCTGAATCGGGCAGAGGGATGGAAAATGGAGCAGGGAAATGCCTTGTCCTCCACCTCCCCATTGCTCAGTGGCAGAAGGATTGGTACACTCATTTTTTTGGTGCTGCATTGATGAGTGATTGTACGTGGATTTTTTTTTTTTCTTTGTGATTTCCGTTCATTTTGCAGTGGAAAATGTGTTTTGCTAGATAGCCCAGATGTGATGAAACTAGTGGCAGAGCTTCAATCATGCCTCTGCGAGCACAGGTCCTGAGGCTGTGTAAGCAAGCATGAGAACTGGGATATTAAAATACGTGCATCCTTGACCACAGATCCTCCGCTATCCTCATACCTGGCAGGTGTGTGGAGAAGCAATCAAACACAAAGACTGACAAATTGCATTTGTGGCTGTTACAAATTTTATGCAGATACCAACATAAATGTTTGTGGGGAAGGGCTATGAACTTTCCTGAGGTCTGCTAAAAGTGTTACTCTGGAGATATTTTGTTGTGATTAGCTCCTCAGGAAAACCAGGTTCTGCATAAGAAAATATTCCCTTCTGTTGGTGAAACAATTGGCTGTTTTTCAATATGCTGACGGAAGAAAAGAGGCAGAAACTGGATGTTTCTCCAGCATGTTCAATAAACTGCAGGAGTTATAATATATTAATGACAGATTAAATTAATTTAGTGATTCTTCAGATCTGTGGCCTAATCGAAATGCGGTCTATTATGCTCTCGTAGAACTTTGCATCACTTTCCCAAGAACAGCCGCTGACACATACCACTGCATTGCTTGTAAATATTGGAGCTGCTGAATACCAGCTTCTTGTACCGGCAGACCCTGCAATGCCAGGGAGTAACCGTTGATTCTGCAGACACTGAAACCACCTTTTTTTTGATACCGGTGGAATTTCATCCTGGCAAATAAGTGCCAAGTGGGAAACTGTCTTTTTGCTGCCCCAAATATGTTTCAGGGCCGCGTGCAAAGCCAGCAAAAGTCATATGCACACTTCTGAAATTAGCGGTAAATATCCTCCCCTCCAGGAAATTATTGCCTGGAAATTAGATGAGAACTGGAAGATTCAATTTATGTAAATACCTGGGATTGTCCCATGGATTATTAAAACAGAACGATGAGAGCCTTGCCCTAGTTGGATCCTGGACCCCTCAGGCTATTAACTTGCATAAATCTTGTTTGCTTCGGAATTGAAATTAGCTCCCTTAACTGCATCAGCATAAAGCAAGCGTCTTGTTCTCTACAAGCCTTTTTTTTAAAGGTAGGCTGAGATTAAATGGCTTGCAACTCAAGCAGATATAAAAGGCTGTGTTGTGGCAATGCAAATGATGTGATATATGGTATAATTGGGATCATTGCGCGGAAGAAATTCAAATCAGGATCATTTTTTTTTTCTTGCTGCTTGCTTCCCTGCTCCCGGGATATTGTGCCATCAATTAAGAGCTTATTTCTTCCCTGCGAGGGTGACAGACCCCTCTTTGAGGCAAGACTGGGAAAACTGCAAATTGTCTTGTATCAAATGGAAAAGGTTGCAAAGGTACAAATATTAATTGGGAGTGCTTGGTTCAGAGTCCTGGGGATGGTCTTGGCTGTGCCCAGGTCAGGCACGGTTTTCTGCTAACAGCCAGCCGGAGTTTAATGAGGCTGATGTTGGGTAAGGGACATGGGGCTTCTCGTAGCACGATACGGTGCTGTGAAGGCAGTGTCGGGGGAAGCCAGGACGTCCCCTCTGAGCCCTCCCACAGTCATTTGGGAAAAGTATTTGCATTTTTGGAGTCCCTGGAGAGCTCTACTGCAAGGTTCTGCTCTCTTCGGCACCTGCTTGGGGAGGTGGAAGGCTAAATCGCTTACTTCCCTGGAAGCAAAATAGCTACTAAACAGCTACTGAAAGTTTATACTGAGGGTTGCCTTATCATCAGCTGCATCTCAACCCTAAGTTACTGGGTTTGGAAAGAAAACTTCCATAAGAGCAGGCAGACCGATGATTATTTTAGCTACTCTTTGATTTACGGAGAAAACAATACGGTGAGATTGAAGGAAACCTTCTGGTTTGTTTTGTGCCTGACATGGGCGACTTCTCTTGCTTAAGACCAGAATGGCTCGGCACTTGGTCGAAGCTAACGCTGTACTCTGAGGCCATCGCCGGAGCAGAGGGAAAGCATCTTTTCACACCCATCTGGAGACTAAGACTGGAGCAGCAAACGGAGGTTTTTGTCCCCTTTTAGCTTTGATTACCAGCTGCCATTTTTGGAGGATTTGGAGATCTGAGACAACACTTAATTTGAGTTCGTCTCAGAAGTGACTTGACTTTAATCATCTGTTTTCCTCTTAATGTGTTTAATGTTATCATAGGTCAGTTTTACTGATATGTTCTATATTTATTATTATAAAGTACCATAAAAAAGTGGGTAGGACCTTCAGACTGCACCAAACCCAAACAGTTTTGAGAATGAAGGATGGTTACTTGGTTCTCCTAAGCTCTTGGCTTTCCCTTGCAAGGTAGAACCCAACACAGGTACCAGTGGCTTCCAAGGCAGAAGCCCTCTGTGTATTAAAGTAACACCTTATCTGGAGGGACACTTCAGATGGTACTTTACGTGAGGATTTGTTCTTGCAAACTGGGATGCTCCCAGCCACCACGGGTGACTAAAGCTCAGACCCTGCCATTGTGCTGTGAGGGATGGAAAAGGAGGCAGCGGGCTTCTAGGGACTTTTACACAAATTTGGCAGAGGTTAGAGCAGGGGTGGCCGTGCCACTTTTTCTGCCTGCCTGACTGCCACCACTTTTGCAAGGATGCACAAAGTGTTGCCTGAACTTTATTTATTTGTAGTCCTTCGTAAACCCCTACTAATTCATGTATCACAGAACATTATTATTATTATTATTGCTCTTCCACTTGTATTAGTGGGCTTTGCCCTAATTCAATCAGAAAAGCCTTGTCAATGAAACAGTTAACACTGTATGCAAGAGCTTCCCAGTATCTGTCCCTTTTCATGGGTGTCACACTCACCCTTCCACCTCTGGGTCCTTCGACTGGGACTTCAGTCTGAGTCACATCGAGAAACTGGGTGTTCATAGTGAGTTATCCTGAGATCTTGGCACGGAGGAGTCTGAGAGTAGTGGTGGGTTTATTTTTTATATATTTTCTTAACATTGGCTGCTTACATGCGCTTACGTGCTCACTCCAGTAGTGACCGCTCTTTGTCCACTGTGGGTTGTGTTTGTGGACTGAGCCCTCAGGTATCACCCTTGCATGCACTTGGCCTCGCATCTAGACTCACAACTAAAAGAAAGCAAAATTAGCCTGGACTGAGGCATGCCCTGAGATCTTGCACTGTCAGGGCAGTAGAAAGCTCATGGCCTTTTACTGGCAATGGCGCAAATCACATTTACTGGGCTGCGCTGGAGCTGGAGTAAAATCTTCCAGCCCTGCAGTCCTGAACAAAGTGTTTTGGCTGGAGCTGGGGTACTGCCAAGGAAAGATGAATTGCTGATCCTAAAGGGAAACTCGTTCCACATTAATCTAGCTGCTGCAGAGTAACTGGGGCGGTGGGGTGGTGGACGAATCAGGAGAAAATGGATTGCATGCACAGTGATATTCACGGAGCAGGACAAATCCTGGCTCATCCCTTTTGCACAGGGGAAGAATTTTGTCTTTTGCACATTTCTGTGGTGCTGTGATACGACCCCAGGCCACACATACCGGAGGGGTGGTTGGGCTGGAGCACTTGCCCTGTGAGGTTCGGGCTGGAAAAGGGATGGTACAAAGAGACCTAAAGCAGATTCCCAGTACTACAAATCTGTGACTCCAGCTGTGAATGCCATGTTTCCAAGGATGTGATCTTCAGTCTCATGGTTTTTCTGTTGTGTAGCTTCGGGCTGTCGTGTGACTGCCATGTTCTTCTGCTCCCTCAGAGTCTTAGTAGGTGGGGGAAGCCCCGTTCAGAGTTTGTGACCTTCAGGATGATATTCTGGTCACTAACGTCCAACTTCTCCGCATTCACCCAAAAGGCAGGCATACAGGTCCGTGTATCTCCATGCGCTGCAGGGAACGGGCAGGTCCACTGCAGGTTTTAGGAGGTCATTTGTTGGTGCTGAGGTTTGGACATTGGCCACGTTGGCCTGTGGGTCTTCTCAGCTTGGCAGAGAGCCTTAGTGGAGGCAACAGGGAGTCAAGGGACAGAGTGCTTCCTAAGGGACAGAGTGTTCCAGAAACCAGGACTGGATGTTGAGACTCAGTTTCACTTTCTGGTTCTGCTGCTGGCCTTTTGGGTGATCTTGGGCAAGTCGCTTCCTCTTTTTGTGCCTCAGTTTCCCTAGTCTGTAAAATGGTGATAATAATGAGGCACTCCCCCCCTGCAAAAAAAATAGATTTCCAAACACATTTGAGACCTACTGGTAGATATAAACATTCACGGCTGTGGTTACACAGGAGCTGAGCTCTTTTTTGTTGGGGTAATTTTCTCAATATGTAATTTTTAATTTGTTTTGGCACCCGCAGAATAAACAGCCTCATCATAATACAAGCAATTTTCAATTTTTGCAGAGGAACATTTTCTAACTCTCTCAATCTGACCCTCATGACACATGGGTCAATTTACTACTTGGAGAAATTAATTGTGCTGTACAGCATCAGCATCTTTCTGCTTACACACTTTCATGCTAATGTACAAAATGCTATGATTATGTATGAAGTTGTGGAAAGAAGCATTGGAACATGATGATATTAAGTTTCCCATGAAGCAAACCCACCTGTAGAGTTGAAATTTTAGGATTATTTTTGTTAGGTAGTGCTGCTGATGCTTGGACAATTTTCAATGAATATTTGACTATAAATTGCTGAGATGCTTGCCTTATTTTCCTGTTTAAGCTTTCTCAGTTCTCAGTAAATTAAAAAATGATTAGTAGATAGGCTTTATTCATTCCCCTTAAAGGAAAAGAATCCTTTCAGGCAGAGCAGGATCTTCATTTTCCATAAACTGGTGCAAGAATGTAGAATTGTTTTTTGTATTGCAGTTTTGTTTTTTTCAAAGTTTTCCACTGAACAAGTTACCAACATCTGCTGTGCACATGAAACCGTGCATGTCATTACCCCAAGTAAGTCTGTGCTTCTGAAAACCTGCTCTAAAGAGGTTTGAATAGTGAGGCAGCAATAAGAGCTAGTGAGGATTCACCTTCCACCTGATCTGGTTTGGATGCTAGTACAATTTTGGGAACGTCCCTCCAGCCAAGAGATGCTGTTGGAGGGGTTATAAGGACAGCAAAGCAAGGCTTGGCCATGCTGGCTTTTCTGTGCGTGCAGATGTTTTGGATCATGTATGCTTGGCAGCACCGTCAAGGGGTGCTGGGTACACCCAGATCTCTGATAGATGGGCCAGAGCTGCCACGGCACATGCATGTCGGAGAAGGGCAGACATATAGAAAATGTATGCAAAATGCACACAATGCAAACATTTCGAGGCAGAGCAATGCACGACCGCATGGGGTGACAGCGGGACGGATATCGCTTGGGCGTTGCAAGACCATGACCTGGGGTGCAGGTCTGCTTTCTGCTGCCCGGCTGAGGCTCGGCCAGGGGCTGGGAGCTGGGAATTCGGGATTTAAGGCTGCAGCCTGGCAAAGGAACCAGGAGACAGTGGCAGCAAAGGCCACCAGCCTGGCCGCGTCAGGGATGAACGAGCAGGAGTGAAAATCAGGGAAAGCCAAGAGCTGTGATCTCCTGCTACGCCTCCTCTTGCTCGATGGGGCTGGCTGTCCCCTTACAGCAAAGCCGGTATCGCTCTACCCCCATTTTTTCGCAGCCCCACGCAGGTAGGTAGAGAGGACAGGCTGCTGCCAGCCTGTCATTTCCCCTCCAGCTGACTATCATTTTCCGCCTTGCTTTTCAAAGAGCACATTATTCATTCCTTTTGTTGCCACCAAATGTTGGCAGCAAAGGCAGGCTGGCAGTGACACCTCCCCGACAGCCCGCAGAAGTTCGGGTGTTTAATTGGCTGCTTCACCCCAGGATAAATAAACCTTCAGAACCTCAGCCTCGAGTGTTTAATCAGAGAAGTTAAATGTTTAGGGGATTGGATCGCTTGATCTCTTTCCTTAGAAGTTTTGCTGCTTCTCCTTGACGAGCCAGACATGCTGACAGTTGGCAGAAATCTTAAAGATGCTTGTGCAGAGGAGAGCTGTAGTTGGAATGTTTTTTTCTGGTTGATAGCAGAGACTATCGAATGAAGAAATTGTTGAAAAATGGCAGCGTGCTTCACCGCTCTCTAACATTGACTTTCCCCGCTCCCCGAACGCATCCTTCTCGGCACAACAGCCGTGCTTATGGGGAGAAATGACCTTTCCATCAGGACTCCTGGAAAATACAACCCATCCATGCTCCTTCACCCTCGCAGGGTGGTGGATGGAGCGGGAACTCGCAGCCTGCCCAACTCTTGCTTCTCCCTCTCTGCTCCTTGGTTGTCTCCACATCACTCCCGTACAGCAGAGCAGCTCCGGCAGGAGAGATGTCCATCATGGATCACTGGCTTGGGGAAAAACTAACTGTTCCTGTCGGGTTGTTCAGGAAGGAAATTCGGTAATGCCATCCATACCCAGGTGCAGAATTGACCCCGAGTCACCCGCATCCCAGAGGAGGGAGCTGTGGCAAAGGGCAGATTGGTCCGAGCCCAGGAGCATCGGCAGCGCAGCGACAGGAAAGTTCACTGCTCGTATGTATTTCCTTGTATCTCTCGTTGGGAAGGTTTTTCTCTGTAGCTGATGCCCCAGTATGGTTGAGCGCAGTCGTGTTTGAGGAGTGAACCCCCCAGCCAGCTGTAGGTTGGATCTGGCAGAAGTCTTCTGGGAGGCAGAAGTTTGATGTTACAGAATTGATTTAATGTTATTTAATTTTCATCTTAATAGAAGTGACAGGCCTTTGGATTATGGTGTTCTTAAGTGTCCCCAATGCAGAGGGCAGTCAGGGTATCAGCTGAGATGGGTCTGAAAGCGGTGTTCCTTTCAGGCCTCAGGGAGTTATTTCCAAGAGTTGCGAGTGGAAGGCAGACGGTTTGCAATTGCTTTTTGTTCTGAAGTGAGACACCGAAGTGAAAAAAAACTTCAACATTTTAATTGCACATGAATGATTTGCAGTGATAAATGTTTCCTGTTTAATTAGATTTTAAAATGAAAATTGTGCTGTCCTTCAAAATACTGATTTCAGGGGATCACAGACCTAAGGTGCCACTTTTGTTACAAACTGACATCCCATAATTAATAAACTTTTTTACTTTGGGAAGGGAAAGAAGAGTCAGGAAGGAGTAAAACCACTTTTGGCCAGTTCTGGTTAATTAAGACGGAGGAAGCGATAACCTCTGCTGCTAATGTTTTCAGAGAATAGCTGCTGTAACTGTTCACTTCTGTTATTGGCCTGGGCTGTCACTTTTCAGCCTTTATATGTGCTGAGTATTGTAGCGGGGAAAAACTCCTTTTAAAAGATTTCTAAGGAGTAGAGTGGAGGGAGAAGTGCCTCTGTTGAAAGGCCCAAAGTTATTCCATTCAAAAAAAGAAAAGCCCCATACAGAAGGCCAGGATTGCTCTCACTAGGTAATAACCTCAGGAGCACAGGCATGAGGTGCAGTAGATGCTCAGTTTAATGCCGTGCACAGATTTGGGGCCAGGAGGGGGATGTGTGTGTGTGTGTGTGTGAGAATTCGCAATTCACATCCAGAGGATGTGGAGGTACCATATGGCTAATACAGTCCTGGACAAAAAACTGGCTTTGGTTAGGATATTTGGGAGCAAACTCAAAGGCACCTCAGTTTTGGCCCTCTCCGTGTATAAATTACACTCACAAAATAGGAGAGTGTTGTGCCAAAGCCAGTCTTGGACTTTTACACCTGAGTGCTGGGCTACAAGAAGGATATGAGGCTGAATACAACACAGCGCTCCACTCCCCACGATGCCTTGGCTTTGCTGTTCTTCCCACTTCCTTTAATTATTACCTGAACCAGCATTAGCTCATAGAAAATAGTCCCATACTGATGAACAGGGAATGAGATTTTGCCCTGCCTCTGGCCAGTCGTGCAACGTTCATCCTTCTGAGTTTGTTTTTTTTTTCCTCTGTCTCTGCAAACTTTATGCATCAATGCTTACATTTTATCGGCACAAACCAGGACTTATTTGCAGGACAGGGTCCTTCAGGGCTATGTTCCATGTTGCTGTGGGGAACCTGGCGTGCTGGGGTTAAACAAGTGCTTTCTGTTTTGAGCAATAGTTTTGGCTTCTTGGGTGCTCCTGTGAAAAGTCTGCTATTGACCTCTGGAAGGATGGTTTTTGGTTCCTACTCTGGTGTTTCGAGAGGACTTAACTGCTTGAGGTCCTTCCTTTCTAGTGGAAAACACAATTTGCATCAGCTTTGCAGCCGTGGTAGCTGTTCCATGATGACACATGGTATAGAAGAGACCATAGACCCATTTCCTTCAGCAGTGCTCTTATGCAAGTGCTCATTATACCTTGGACCCCTTGCTTTTCTCTTCTAAATAACAAGCTTTTGTCATTTGTAGGCATGCTGCTGACTTGACTCAGTTTGGCCCACAGAGTCCTGCAGAAATCAGCTAAGGGTATCCTTGGCCAGCTGATATCTGGGTTTGAAAAAGTGCCCATATTCACAGATAAAATTAACAACTATAAGGAAAGAAAATCCTGCTTCGCTTATTTTGCAGCACCTGGCTTCTGATAAAATAGTTCATATAACTTTTACGTTATTTAACTCTTTCTACTATTCCTTTAAATATGAAAATGAAATAAAAGTCTCCTGAAAGGACGCTTTCAGAAAGAAGAATGGAAGCATATGCACAAAGAAAAGGTGAAATGAAACATCTCAACTACTCTGAGCTACCCATTTCTATTGAACAAATTTCATGCAATTTGTGACTCATGCCAGCAGCTTCAAAACTGCATCATTTCCAGCAAATTTATTATGTGTCCTTTTTTCTTCCTACATCTAATGAATTACATTCTCACTGCAAATTGTATCATCCAGCCTCCCACTAGCAGGCCACCGATGTGTTCCCCAGCTAAATGAAGGCGTGAGTTGTTCTGCTCTTGCAGCTCTCCGTACAGCCCTGAGCTTCCTCCGACTTTCCTCCCACGGCCAAATATCTGCACCGTGCCTTTACACATTCCCTTGCTGCTCTCCCATTGCTTGCTAATATTTCTCCCCCCGTGTACCCCCCTCCAGCCCTGCTGCCGTTTCTCTCCCCGTGCAATGTTTGCTGCTGGGCGCTGCTTCGGCTTTTTGCACCCCTCGCTTCCACGGGTGCCTCCTTTTTGTATCCCTCCTGCGGCACTGGTAAACAGGGTACGACGTGGCTTCTGTTGAGCTTACCGTAAGAAAAAGTCCAAAGGCCAAGCCAGAAATGTCCATTTCTATCTCCTCCCCAGGGGGAAATAGGGCAGAAACAATAACACTCAAAACTGAGCTTTTCCTCCTGGAGAGCTCATCAGGAAAGCCCCGAGGCTGGAGGAGGAGGGTAAGGACAGATGTAGATAAAAATGCTGTGAGTATTTCAGGTCGTCTTCTGTGGGGATGCAGCTTATCTCTGTCTTTCAGCCCCAAACTCAGTCTTGCAGCAGCTCCTTTGCCGTGCAGCCTCTCTGTGAAGATAAAAAAGGCTTCTTCCTTATTTTGGAAAGGACCCACAGGGCATGTCTAAAAAGACATTTAAGATCAGATACGGATCTTCAGATTAGAAACAATGAACCCTGGGTATTTTATAGCCTCAGCTATCCAGGGTCTTTGAATCATAAACCCACCTCCCATAGCTGACTGTGCAATGTGCTCCTGACACGTTCCTATTTTCACGCACACGGCATTACCCACCT
Organism: Haliaeetus albicilla; assembly: GCF_947461875.1. NCBI lineage: Eukaryota > Metazoa > Chordata > Aves > Accipitriformes > Accipitridae > Haliaeetus > Haliaeetus albicilla. The sequence continues at coordinate 1,930,367 of NC_091495.1, read as the reverse complement.
TCACACTGTTCAATGTGTGTTTGTAGCACTGAAAGCAGAAGATACAGCTGTAAACAATACGCTACGTCCCATCTGTGGAGGTTAAAATCTTACAGCAGTCACCAGCTTCACATGGCAAAGGGTTGGGGTTTGGTTGATTTTCCCCATCAGCAGGTGGTGGGAAAAGTCTTGTCCCGTGTGGATGGGTGAGCATTGCTGATCTGTGCCGTCACGGTTATTTCCGTAGCTGCAGTTACGCTGATCTACTTAGTCCTACCCCTGATGCCCTTTAGGGACCTTTAGGTCCCTTCAACCTGGACCTCAGGGACTGGATTCAAGCGTGCTAGAGTGCTCCCGAGTGGTTCAGCCTCCTCTGGTTTCTTCCTGCAAATGTTCTAAGTGCAAAAGCTGAATTTCATTTGAACGTACCAGCCATCGCTGTTTGCTCACTTCTTGCAAAAGCCGCCAGCATGCTGGGCTGAATACTCACGGAAAGCCAACTTCAGCATGACTATTTTGCAAAAAGCCAGTTGCGAGCGATGGGTTTGATTGCAAGATTTGCAGTGTATGCTGCACTGGGAAATTGCAGGTCGTTGATTAGAGAACAGAAACCTCCTAGGCATAGCCTTGTCCTTGCAGAGCTCGGCTGAGCAGTCCCACCGGGTGCACCGCCTGGCATGAAGAGTGGCAAAGCCCCCTCACCTCAAAATACAAGGGCATCTCTTTAATGTGGCATCTTCAACCAAACTCACCCTGAACCTCTCGGCGACCATCCCCTCCTGGCAGACCCATCGTTAAGGGACCCCTTTTCCCACCTCTCCTCTTCCGTTTTGTCCCAGTAGAATGAGCATTATTTTCCCTCTTTTCCCTGGCTTCATGCAAGTCAAGCACTTTGGCCGAGCAGTGGTATACAGCTTGCCTTTGCTGCAGTTCATAACGCTCTGGACGATGCGTAGGGTGATGAGATGCCTGTGATGCATGTACTTAGTAAAAGCTGTCTCAATTTTATGAGCAGAATTCATCAACTCATCAATCACAGCCATAATTAGTTTATTAGGGGGAAATAAGCAGTTACTGCTATGACTTTCAGGAGTGTTCCTATCTGGATTTACACCATAGTTCAACACAAAGTCCCCCAACACTTTAAAATTGGTATTTTCTCTGCTTGACTTTGGAGTGATGTCTTTTAAAGTGTTGTAACTTTTAAACAGCGCTGTGCCCCCTCCCCTGCAGCAGGTAGCTGGAGGATTTGAGTCCTGATGGTGCAAACCCATTTGACAGCAACTTGCTCACCAGCTCACAGGTTTGTATACCTGAGAGCACAGACACAAACAAAACCAGGAAAAAACCTTTTTATCCAGGAGAGCAGTGAGGTTAGCATATCGCACAAGATCAGAAGATCGTTCAGAGATCTCTGGAGGTCTGGAGTCCAGAATGGGTCAACAGTGAATTCAGATCAGGGTGCTTTGGGCTTTGTCCTTTTGGGTCTTGAAATTCTCCATGGACGGAGATTTGACCAACTCTCTGGACAACCCATTCCAGTGCTTGACTATGCTTATAATAAAATCTTTTTTCCTTAAATCTGGATAAATCAACTTATTCCTGTTGCCTCCATGAACCAGCAGGAAGTTGGGCTCTGTCTTCTCAACAGCCTCCTTGAAGGTACCGGGACATGCTGTTAGGTACCCTTAAGCCATCTCTTTGCCAGGTTGAACAAACCCAGCTCCTTCAGTGTCTCCTCAAAGGGCAAGTGCTTCAGCCCCAGACAGTCTTGATGGCTGGAGGAAAATACAGTCAGAAAAACTCATTGCTACAAATTTGCTGGAGGCTTGGTTGGGATTGAATGCCTTGACTCTCCTAGTGACACAGGTTTGGCATCCACTCTTGCTGCTCTACTAGATTTCCTACTTTTCCCTCTCTAGGTCACCGATACCTGATAAGTTTGGGGTCTCTGTGTCATTCTTGTCTCAACGATGCCAGCAAGATTTTTGGGGACACAGGACGAGCGTTGGTAGGAAGGCACAGACAGCAGCAAATTGCACCTTTTTGCTTGGTCCAGCCAGACTTTTCTCACCTCTGTAGGTCAATAATAATGGTGTGCCAGTGGTTCATGAAAGATTTAAGAGTTGATTTGGGGAGGAAAAAAACAAAGCACGATATGATTTACTTTGTGCATGTGTGGACATAATGGCTAAAAGTCATTACGCAACATAATTGATTTGTGACAACTACCAATAAATGCATTTTGAAAAGGGACGGTATGGCATGTCATTGCATGTATGTGCATTGCGACCATGCAATGTGTGGGTACTACCAATATCCATACCAGTACTGCTTCTCTTGCTCCCAATAGCTGGCACTAAATACATAAACAGAAAGGAGAGAACTGGTGTTAGCTTATACTGAGGATTTTAAACATACAAATTTAAAAAATACAAATTATTTCTCAGAAGCACTAGAAAATAGGAAAGGAAGCTGGTTGTCTTACATTTCTTTTTAAACTTTGCCCTAGGGAGAATGGCAATTTTTGCTTTTTTCCCTCATGGTATTGGAGGCAAAGTTTTCCTTTCAAGAATGATAAATTCTGCAGGTGGTTGTGCACTGACACCCGGAACGCTGATTACACTCTCCAGAAAAATTGCTTCGCTTCGAAGCCAACAGATAAAGAAGGGATACAAACAACCCTGGCTATCGGCATAATGCCAGCTCTGGGAAGCTGTGCTCTCTGCTCGCTGGAATTATCTGCTGAGTCTCTCCTGCCTTTCTCCTGCATCCGAGCCAGGGGACTGATGGAGGCAGGATGATGGACTTCCTAGGGTTTGGTTCTGATACAGTTGAAAGCCCCTGTACCCTATCTCAGCTATTCCCAAACATTTTTCTCCTACCCTTTTTCTTTATAACCCACGTTAGTAATTTACAGACTAATTTCTGGACTCTCTGCACCTTCAGCAATCATCAGGCACAGCACTCAAAGTGCAAAGGTGGGCTCTGAAATATCTATTCAGTTATCACAGATATGGTAGCTTTTGGTTGACCTTTCTTTCTGCCACACCTTTTTTTCTCCAGATGAGTTGGCTTGAGTGCAATTCAAGAATTTCATTCTTAAAGTCAGATGTGTTTATAAATGAATTTGTAAATTGTAAAAAGCAACAAAACCCAAGCAAAACTGTGAGCCACTAGGCTTATGAAGACAGATTTCCCATGGATTTTACACATATTGGCGCTCTCTCTGGCAGTCTCCCTAATGTTTAATGACAGGCAGAAGCTTTTCTGTCTGTGGGAGCCGTAATTCAGGTTTCCGTCTCCTCTCTTCAGCCACCTCTCTCTGTGAAATGTTTAGGAGTTCAGCATCGTGAGGGCTGCTATTCTTCCGCTGAAGGGAGCTCAAACAGGTCAACGGGCAAGAAAGACCCAAAAGACCCCTGAGATCCAGAGACAGGATTAGTAACACATCTCTTAAAGTGGGGCCAAACTTGACTGCGAATTGTCTACAGCTCATCCAGGTGATAACGTAGAAAACGGAGCTTGGAGGAAAGCTGGACAGAGAACATTCCTCCTACTTGAAGGCTGGAGGAACAAGACCCGTGGCAAGTGTTTGGTCTCTTTGCGTTGAGGTCAAAGCTGGTGGGAGTCTTTTAGCAGCAAAAGCAATGTCCATGTGGGGTTTTCACCCTAATAACAGCTCCTTCAGCTGGCACAGGCTGAGCTAGGGTTTGGGAAGTCAGTGTCTCGGTGGGTCAAGGATCTGATCCTGAACATCTTCAGCTTTCTCTCCTAGGACAGCTGCCTCTTTCTTTTTGTTTCGCCACGCAGTTTGTAATTCAGAATTGTTCCTCTAGAGTCTTGGATTCCTCACTTACACCCCTAACTTGCCTTGACCATAAGAAACAAAAAGGCATCATGTTTTAAGAAGAGAGCCACAACCATGCAGTGCCTTGGAGCTGGGCTGGCGGTGAAACGCTTCCAGTCCTCAGCACAGTTCCTTGAAAATGCCACCCCTTTCCAAGGCACAGGGATGGGGTAGCCTCTCCAGTCCCCTGCCGTGCAAGTGGCAGTGACAGACAGTCCTTTGCGTGAGTTTAAGCAAGCTGATCCGAATTTGGCACAAGCCTCTGGCAGGCTCCCATCCTTCTTGCACCCTCTGCCAGTAGACACCGAGGAGGAGCCCATACTCTTGCTTGGTGTTTGTTTCTCAGCAGCAACGAGGTCTAATTTTAGCCACAAATGCCAAACATGCAAAATATTTTGAAAGCAGAATTACCAGCAAACTTTATCACCTCGCTGCCCGTGTCCTTTCCAGGACATTTCTGAATACGCTGCCCTTCTCTGCTCCGAGCGTGCATACCTCTAGTCTGTCCCCACTCAGCTGTGATTCCCTTTTCTCCTCCACATTGCTGAAAAAAAGAGCGCCTTAGCTTCTCACCATGCCACAACGACTAGCGTTTTCCCATGGCTTCCCATGAGAAGCTTCTGTACGCGAGAGCACCCCAGCCCATCCATCATCCTCTGGATGGGAGGGAGGAGGGCTGCTCAAGAGCTAGCCAGAGGTGTTGCAACTCTGATTTACAGATTGGAAGGTGTTATCCATCACCCTGGGTGGGGAGGCTGTCTGGTCTGGTGCTACGGGGCAGGAGAGCAGGTCATTTACAGTGCTTGGGGACCCATTCCTCCCCGCCTTTTGCTGCGATGTGTTTCCAGATGGGCTGAAGAGCTGCTCTGCGGAGAGGCAGGCTTAGATGTACGCTGGGAAAAGCTGCCTGTCTCCACACTGAGAGGGAAAAGAGCGAATATACTCTTCAGAGAGAAAGTGTGAATTGCAAGAAATAGCCCCAGACTAGGAATTTCACCCTCCTGCTCTGGCCAACTATAATTAAGCTGACCCCAATGAGGCAGGGTTCATATTTTCCTCTTTAAATTGTCCAGAGGCTTTGCTGAGTTTTCTAATATTGTTAAAGACCCAAGGGGCTGGTTCTGATAATTGAATCCGATCCTGCCGCATCATGAGTCCTGATGACACCCAAGCCGTGTCTTTGGCAAGTAGGAGTTTATCCCTGGGGCAGGGTCACTATTCTGCCACTGACTTTTGGTGTGCTCCTGGTCACATCGCTTCATCTCCCCGTATTGAGGTTTCTCATTTCTAAATAATGATGACACTTCATACAATATTCCTAGTTCAATGCCCTGTTTGCCTGTAAGGTCTTCAGAGCAGGAAACATCTCGCATAGCTTCACAACAACTACTAGCCACTCCAGGCTCTGCCGTAAGACACCGTTGCTAACTGTGTCTATAAATTGTTAGCTTTCCTGCATTTGAAGTAATTCCCCAGCAACAGAGTTCGTTTCAAGATTGTTATATATATATACACACATATTGTTCTTTTACAATACATATATCTTATTCTTTTTAATAGAGCATTGTAACCTTACGAATTTATGTGATCACTGCAGACCGTGTTCTTCCAGAAAGATATCATTTCTCCGTTTGACTTAAAGAGCAAGAAGGTGGTGATTTCCCACCTGGAGGTCCATGGAGCTGGCAATAATTCCTGCCTGTCACAGGAGGTTTTCACATGACTTACTTCCATGTCAGCTTTGTTGTTCAGGGACTGCTCAAAAATTTCCTGTTTGCTTTGCCCACAGAAATTGTTGATTTTTTTTTTTTTTTGAATTGAAACTGTCATAATAATGAAAATTGTCCAGAAATAGAGAGTGTTGGTAAAATGAAAATATTGACTTTATTTTATTTTATTTTTGTGGTAGGATATGGAAATACAATTATTTGGTGAAACTGCCAAATGGGAGCCGTCATTTGGAGAAGACCTCTCATTTCCCACATCAGTCAGACTCCCTTGTCATATCATTTCTAATGGGAAACGATTGGCAAAAATATTTCTTTTGTAGTCTCAGTTTAATATAGTTCTCCCCCCGCAAAAAAACTGACAACAAACCCCTTCAACAAAACAGAGCAAATGAGCAGCATTTCTTCAGAAGGTAGATCTTGGCAAAAGCCCCAAACCATTTAATAAGAAATTCAAGTCTTGAAAGACAGTCTAGATGAAAAAAACCCGCAGCTAATTTGCTTTCTGAAAGTTTTGTGTCCATTCTCTGAAACTTTAGAAGTAAAGGCTCTCAAGAGGGACAATTCTGCAGGAAAGAAAAAAAAAGCAGTTTCTGGGTGAGTATTGAGAAATACTCTGCAATCTGCTCAAACGGCTGAGTTTCAGAACTATCAATTATTTGTATCAAATCAATTATGAACAGTGTATAGATCCCAGCTTATTTCCCACGTTACTTCACTTCATTTGAAGGAAGAAATAAGTTTATGAGAAGGATGATCAATCAGTGCATCACTGGGGAAGAGGACAAGCAACAAACCCTCACTCACTGCATTTTGTCTTTGGAAGAAATTGCACAGACAATCTAGAAGGTTTTATAAAAAGAGAAGCTGATTTCACCCTGGGGGCAACTGAAGCACCTAATACAGCTATATGAGGAAGGCATGCGCTGAAACTTGGAAATGCTAAATAAAAAAAAGTAGGAGGGAGAGGAGGATTTGCTTCTCCGTATTCTATTGGCACCTTTCAGATAATTTGAAAACCCCTCCCCAGGCAGCAATATAATTTAACCTTCACTGGAAACCAGTAGGTCCAGGTGCCAAAAGAAAAAAGAAGTGCCTTGGCTGTAATTCAGGCAACCGGTGGTTCTTGCACCCTTCAGAAATGACAACTGCCCTGTACTCAGAAATGGGAAAAGTGGAGGAGGGGACCCTGCCTCTGGGACCTGAGGGATTTGGGAATTGGGATAACTCGGGAACATCGCTGCAGCAGATTTACCTTCCCATTCTTCCCCAGGTCTGAAAAACCAAAAAGGTCTGTCCAAAGGTGATGAACATGCTCCTGAGGGCTTGTGCTGTGGTGGGGTGGTCAAAGGTGGTCTGGTTTCCTTTCATCACCAGCCTGAAAACCCACTTTAAAGGTGAGAAGTCAGGAGGCTGGAAGGCAGGAGCAGTTCCCAGGGGACTTACTGTAGGAAATTTTAAATATATTCAGCTGCTACCTCTGCTCCAGGTGGAAGGAGGGTTTCTTGGCAGAGAAGGTGCTCAGTTTCCATCGCTGCAGCTCACCGATGGTGGTCCTGGACAGGCAGGACCAAACCAGCCCTGGAACAGAAACCAGCATTGTGTGGTGGTTTTAACCCTTTCAGAGCTGCACGTCCTTGAGCCCTGCAAACAGGGCAGCGAGCTACATTTGGAGGAGGGTAGCTGTGGGTTACCTTGGCAGTCAATGGGGATAGAAAAACATCTCAAGAAGGAGACCGGGTCTACCTAACACTTGAGTCCCCTCTTTGGGCTGGGGATTATCCCTTCCCATGTTCACAGTCCCATCTGCCAAGGACGTACCTGGCAGGACTCTTCCCAGCAAACCCTTCTGTGCCCACATTTGCAGAGGAGGTCAAAGAAAGACCCCGTGGCAATTTAACTACAACTTTTCTTTTCTTGCCTTTTTTTCCTCCTGCCTATCCCTTTCATGACCAGGTAGATCACCGTCATGCAGATGGCCGTTAATATTGGCGCTGATTGCCAGCAGCAGATAAATCACGGAAAGTCGGGCTGGCAGGGATCCAGGAGGTCACTCGCTGTCCCCCTGCCTCTGGGCAGCATCAACTCTTTTACATCCATTCCAGCTAACTTGCTCTTAAATCCGGCAGTGATGGGTACTAAGCACTGTTCCAAGGCACTTAAGTCTTCTTTGCTGTTAGAAAACACTCTGTAATGGAAGCTGCATAAAACTTACATTTATTTACCTTTTTAAAAACAGGGATACAAAGGTTTTCAGGGGTTTTGCAGATATTTGTGCAGAAAAGGACACAAGGAGCTGGCTGAAGAGCAATCCCAAAGTGAAGATGCAGAACTCTGGCTGCAAGGTGAGGATGCTTTGCCCCCCCACGCAGTGGCAGGCAGCCACTGGCTGTGCAGACCACCTCCCTGAAAACTAAAGAAGATCATTACAGCTTTATCAGTTGAGAATCCAGCCTTGTCTCTTTGGCATTACTTATTTATAAAGGACTCTGCTACTTAGGAAGTTTTGGCTGCCACTGAGTTTATCAACTGGCTGATCCAGCAAAAAATAAAGAGTTCCATTGGCCTCTCTGGTGCTGTTAGTGTGGGGGAGTCTGTTTTGCAAACTGCAAAATTTGCCCAGGTAGCTACCCCATCACAGCTGATGTCTCCCCCAAACAGTACTCCAGCACAGGAATTTATTTTTGGCTCTTTGGCTTGGCTGGCCTGAACCAAACCTCTAGAGAATGGTCCAAGGGAAAGGCAATTGTCGCTTTTAGAACAGGCAGCACCCCAAATCTCTGATGTGAAGAGAGGACTGCAGACATGGAGAGCTCGCCGTGATGTGGGACTGCTGCTGGAGCAGGGACCCGCAGGCTGACTCTGCTTCCTGAGGTGTTAGATGGATGGAAATGAAGAGTAAATGAATGTTGGTGATGAACTGGAGGGCTCCCTGCTTCGATGAGGAGAACACACCCCAGGGAATAGGGAAGAGATTTATGCCTTGGCAAAGCAAGCAGGAAGGAAATAATTCTGCTAGGCACAGATCAGTTCTTCCATCTATTACCACTGCTGCCAGACACCTGGATATATCGGTTCCCCCAGAAGAAATTCATGTGTCCCTGAATGCAGCAAGACTCCTCTCTACTATTAGGGCTGTTTTAGCAGCAGGCAGAATTGCTTCCTTTGCAACAATTATTTTCTCAGGTTATTTTCCTCCACATCCCTGAGGCCACACTAACGTTTCTTTTTATGCTCAGCTAAGCAGCTGATAGATTCTTCGTGGAGCTTTTCCTGTATCGGCACCAGCGGGGGACTGAGCAGCACCCAATAACACAGCAAAAGTCAATTAGCTATATGAGACACTCAGTTGCCTACAGCCAGAACATCTCTGCCTGAAACCCCATCACTCTGACAACAAAAGGATGGTGCCTTGTTGCTTTTAAATTAGGAGTTCTGAAAGAGGAGAGGATGGCGATCCTGGATCTAGCATCTCTTCTTCAGTGCTCTGGTTTTTCTGTCTGTGCCCCGGGCAGCCTGAGAAAAATATGTCCCTCATCCCATGGCTCCCCGTGGTTGATGGGATGGTTTAGGGAGCACTGATTTCAATGCTACTGCATGGTCATATGTTAGAAAACATCTTCTGACCTATTACAGCATGTGGGGACATACCCAGCCTTTATGTGCACGTCACCATGTTTATGGAGCAATGCACTGTTATGAAAGCAGATGTTTTGTTAAAAAAATAATAATACTTCATTCAGGCAGGCAAGGACAAGCGACTTGACAACACCACTGAATAGCCTTTAGGAATACACAGTTTTAAAAAAGGTGTTCTTCATGGGACGTAGCAGAGCTACCCTGCCTTTGGCTGGGACATTAGACTTAATAATCTTCACTGGGATTTTCAGAAGTGCCTCAGGTTTACTAGAAGGACATTTCTTATCCTTAATGACTTGTGCTCCTAAATTATTTAGGTATCTTTGACAATCTTACCACTAATCCTAATGAAGGCCAAGCCAGGCTCTTTAATAAGCATAATGCTGCAGTCCGCACCATTTGTGTCCCCGGTAGAAGTTGTTCTGCTCAGTTGATGGGAGCTGATTAAATCTGTGTAACTTACCTACCCAGAGATAATCATGCTGAATTTCCCCCTTTTTCCTTCCGTCAAAAGATAAAAGACCTATTTGGTGAATACCCATCAATGAAGGACAAAAATTGTGTGTCTGGACATACACAGGCAATTCATACAGCAAATCCCACCAGTTTGGTAATACTTTGTACCAACATGATTCAGGGGCAATATTTATCAGCATAGGCCTTGGGGCTCCAGGTCTAGCATCTCAATACACATCCATTAATGCACAGTATTGTCCCTTAAGGTCCAGCGAACACCTCTATTATTCATTGTGAACCTCCAGTGTTCACACCTGGGGGCAAATTTATAACCAGAAAGTAGGAAATGCAAATTTTTTGTTCAAGCACAAGGGTAAATGACACATGCTCTGAACAGTGGAGCATGCACATTTTTTGGTAATATTTCTGCCCCTTAGGTCTGAGCAGAGAATTTCCCAGAGAAAAGTAGTATGTACTCCACCAACCTCTCCTGCAAGATATTGACTCTGCATCCTACGTGTTATTGTGTCTGCTAAAACTGCTTAGTGGTATCGACTGTATTATCACATACCTATTCTACTATTCTTGAAAGAATAGGCAAGGCCCCCTGCCTTACTTTGCAAAATCAATAAAAAAAATGATCACAGGAATCTGTGCAATTCTTTCCTAAATGATCCCACGGTTCCTGAAAGAGGTCAAACACAGATCAGCATGCTATGTGTACGGGAGGAATGGAGCAGATACCAAGTTATTTTCTGTCAGCACTTCCAGACTACAGCATCTCACAGTGAATTCCATCTGTAGGAAAACAGGAAGCTTTCCAGAGAGCAGATTTTGCCATCAGAAATTGCCTTTTTTTTTTTTTGAAAGCAAATGCTTTTATGAGAACATTGTGGTTTTGATTATATTTTTAATGGGAAAAAAAGTTGCAGTGAGTCATTTTGAATTTGCCGTTTTTCTTTAAACAATGCAGTGTGCACATTCTGCACATTCTGGCCTTGACTTCTCCACAGATGTTAAAATGAAACAGCTCCATAATGTGTGGAAGATTGAGCAGGATTAAAATACACCACCATGAAAATGAAGTTTTTCCTCCTCAGACCAAAGCAAATGACATTTAACAATTAGCTTAAACACGAAATTTATTTGCAATTTTCTGTGTTGTGAAAGTGACGTTCATAATTTCACTCCAAAATGCAATGAAAATAAATTTCTAAAGATTTGGGCTTTCTTCCCGGCAGGGCACTCCCAGTTTCCAATTGACAGCATCCCTTGGGGCAGGTTGAAGATGTTTGTACTCTGCAAGCATCATGGTCTACTTATTCTTATATCTCAAAGCACCCTTCAAAGCTGCTCACCTTCAGTGAGGCTGTTTTGCCTTTGGCAGCCAAAACGATTGCTGGGGTGTTGTCCACTACCCTGCTGCGTTATTAAATGAAGTATGTCGTCAGAGTGGTGAGCACAGATTAAAACCAGCTCAAGCCCCCAAGAGCAGAAATCTTCTTACTGATGGACAGCTGTTGGAGTCTGGAAGTGCTAATGAAGTTCTTGCCAGTCACTCCCAGGTACCATCTGGTGGTCCCAGGTCTCTCAAAATCGCCTTTTTTTCCCTGGACTCTGGTTCTTTGGGAGCAATAGTGAATAAAAGTCAAGCTCTCTAATTCAGCCTCCACTGCAAGGCAGAAGCAGCTCTTCCAGAGGTGGAATGGGTGAGCTTAATGTAATGTGGGAGATGGGAGACACAAAGGGAGGGAGAGCTTGTTTGGAAGTTCAGGTATGTGTTTGCGCAGTGAAAGAAGGCTGAGCAGAGGAGAGGGGAGATTTAGCAAGTAAGCTACGGTAGAAGGAAGACTGAAAAACAAGGGAATCTGTTCAAATAAGTTAATACTTGCTTATTTGCAGCAGGAGGGGTAATACACCAGGTATGTATGTTTTTTGGGGGGTTGTCAGGTTTTGTTTCAGAGAACATCTTGTTTTAGAGCAGCATCTCTCCTCTGCTGTGAGGGAAAAGCCTGAATGTTCCTAGGTACAATGTGGCTGGACAGAAGTCCTGAAGGAGCTGGGCTCCAAACATGAAATTCTGATGCTTCTCTGCACTGTACATGGTTATGCTGTGGGACCTCTTGCTGCGTCACACAGATGTGTGTTTGCGTTCAAAAAGTGCTCAGACCATGTCAGAGAAGAAAAGTTAATTGTGGGCTAGTAAACATGGAGATGCTCTTCTCCAGAAGCCAAAATCCCTGGCAGCCAGGAGAGTGGCTTGGGGGCAGGGAGCCTGAGTACATTTGTCCTGATCTTGTAATCTTCTGTATGCACCTGAAGGTTAGTGGGCTAGCTCCATTTTTAGTTGCTTCTTTTGCTCTGGATGTTAGAGGTTAGGGGGCACGTGGCACACAAAATCGCAAACTCTCTCTGCCCTGTTCAGCTTGGGTTGGAAGCGGTATGTCGTATTTCTGTGTGTTGCCAGCGCTGATCTGACAAGCGTGCTGGGGATAGAGATTAGGGGTATCGACACTGTGCTTTGGGGGGCTGTATAGACAGGCTTTTCTCAGCATCTTGAAGCTAAGCTCTGTCCTGCTTCCCACCTGGAAGGTCCTGTTAGCTCTTCGTGCTGCCAGTCCGGTTTGAAGGAGGTGACTGCACCGAGGGGGGGTGCCTGGAGGACCTTCCATTGTGGGTATCTCAGCAGGCTGCACACTAGCCTGAGGGTCTTTCAAGCTCCTGAGAAGTACCTTCTTAAGAAGGGTACTTCTAAAACTGGGGTAGAAGGGAATTGGTGGGAGACAAGAAGTATCTGAAGAGGAGAGAGCTGGCTAAATTCTGCTGTTTCCACTTAAAATGCCAGTCACTTTCCTGCTGGTGCTTCTGTCCATCATCAAAGTGGAATGGGATCAGAGAACCATGAAGAGGAAATTTATTATATTGATTTTTTTTTTCTTTTTTTGGGGGTCTTATATATAGGCACGACCTGTGATGGAGAAGCTATCATGCACCTGCTTTGGCTCCCAGTGGTGGATGAGGATAGCTTGCTTCCAATTATACGGTCGTTGCTCAGATTGCTCCTTGCTAAGATGACCCTGCATCAGTTAGGTCAGCAGGAGATGGCTTGTTCCTTTCCTAAGGTATCCATTTAGAGACCTGAACATCAGCTAGGTGTATACAATCTTAATGAAACTGTGATCAGGCTTGTATGCATCTGTCTGCCAAGGACAGAACTCAGCTCTAGTGTTTCAGTGAGTAGATTTTTAGCTTAGTTTCCTATGAAATGAGGGTTAGCTCATGATGGTCATGCGTGTGTATACTTGCACAAGCAGAGCTGTGTCTCAGCCCTGTAACTCTGAGCCTCATTTCAGCAGAATTTGACAAAATAGTAGGGACTTTCACGGTGTTAAAGAAGTGCAACCCTGCTGATGTTATCTGAAGGAAAAGATGCAACATGTGACTGGGGAAGAGAGAAATTGCACAAGTGAGAGTTGTTATAGAAGCATCTGTGGGAAGGAGCTTCCAAACCAAAGCTGTTAATCTTCCGTGGTGGATTCTCCCACATAGCCTTTCTGATGCCTGTAGAAACAATACACAGAGCTGATGGAGATGAGGCACCTGGTGCCCAGGCTGTCTTCTGTTTGTCAGTAGCTAGCAAGAGTGATCAGCCTTTGTCGGAGAATTTGAATCGGTCTTGCCCTGGGAGAAGGGGAGTGAGACCAGAAATGATGGGACATAGCATCCTTCCTGTTCATATGAGGGTATTTGGGCTACAGGAATATTGGTTATGTCCTAATGCTCCAGCACACCTGGTGTGGCATGAGGGCTGTCATCAGTCAAGTCATTCCTGCCCTTTCAGAGCACAGCGCTTGAGTATCGTCCCATCAATACTGATGTGACAAGCCCCATCGCTAGGCTGTTTAGGCTCTACAGGGAGGAATAGTAATGGTAGGTGTCTAAAGCCTTACTCATACCTCATCACCTGGTGATGGTGTCTCTTGAGGTTGACATTTGTCTTATAGCTTCCTCCACTGGATCTATCTAGCCCAGCATGCCTCCTTGATCCATGGAGGGACATGCGCTATGTGGCAGCGTGGTTGATCTGCCCAATTTTAGCTCCTCATGGGTAAAATTAACGGTGCTGTAGAAGTGCCTAGACAACAATGCCTATGCAGAGCAGTTTCACTCCAGGCATAGCTACCAGTGGTGATATTGGTCGGTCCCTGAGAAGTCGCTTGGAGTCAAGGACACCAGATAGCATTGGCCCTGCAGAGGGGAACAAGAGTGCACCAAGTCTTGGGCCAGTGGCAACACTGAGTGACTAAATGCAGAAGCATGAGTTGAATGACTGTGTCAGGGTGAATCAGCATGGGGTCTTCAATGCAGCTGATTTCCACAGAAAGATTACACACTGAACTGCAGGGACTATACTGGGTAGCTCTCCACCAGTGATAAAAAGTGTCTCAGATGGAGAAAGGGGTTCTCTAGATGCTCAAAATCAGCGGAGATTTTGAGAGAGAGTTTGCCTTTCTGGTCCTTTGTAGCTTGCTCGAGGTATGGTGTCATGCCCTCCGTTGGGGGCAGAGCCTGTGGTGTTGGAAAGGATGAGCAAGGGAGAGCTGTGTAGCAGCGTTACTTGTGGACTGGTGGGAATGGTGCACAGGGAGATCAACTGGTGGCTTGACTACAGTGTGTAATCTCCTCCAGGAGAGACAATGGCAGCTGCTAAGAGACTATTAAATCCAGCTGAGAAAGAAATTTTTTTTTTTTTTTTGGTCTTTCTCCATCTGTTAAAGTTAATTTCATATCTTCACTGATTTTAAAACACCTATCAGTAGTCTGTTCAAATACTGGACCTGGCCCTGCAGCACAGGACTCAGCTGGAAAGTAAAATATTGCTGATGGACAGGGAAGAGAATTGCAGCATGACGTCTGTTTCCATTGCCCCTCAGGGGGAGGAGCACGGCTCTGTGCAGGGAGCGAATCAGTCCTGGGGTGAACTTTGTGAAAGGATTGCAGCCAACTTTGCATCCCCATCTTACTGACCACAGCAAGCTGTAAGAGCTAGGGCTGGAGGCCAGCCAGCTCCTGCTCCTGTCTTTCCCCTTCTTTGGCTGTGGTCTGGCACATGGTACAAGGGGGTTCCTCTGATCCAAGGGGTCCTAGGGCTGGATTGGGGAGTTTGACGCTTACCTACCACCTCCTGATAGACATGGGTGGGCAGAGGCAGGTCACTTGCTTCATCTGATGTGTTCCTGGGCTGATGTTCTGGGTAAGATGGCTGTGTCTGCTCTACACGGCAGTCCCAGGTGGACTCAAGAACAGCAGAAGTGAACTAAAGGACTAAACACACCTAAAACTCCTGTGGAAAAGGTATCAGATTAAATAGGTTATGTGTTCTCTGTGTGATGTTTGCCACACTCAAACTAGTAGTTGAGTAATGTTTGGAGTACAAGTCTATCGATGCCACTGCACTCCTGATCAAATTAAAACTCAGTGACAAAACCTTCATTTTTTTCCCCCAGAAGGTTCTGTCTTGTCCCCATTCCTCCCAGTGCCTGTTTTTCAAATTTAGCAACATCACTTGAATTATTAAAAACCAAATTATTTCATGTCTCCCACTTCTCCGGCAGGAGCATGATGGCTATTGACAATGGGCCATCAATCATGTTTTAAAAAGAGCCGTCAGTATTAGGCAGGAGAAAGAACGTTTTGAGGATTTCCAGCAAAAGCTGAAAATACCACTAATGAAAGGCCAAGTGAAATCTTTTCCTAATGAAAGCCTCAAGTTGTCACCAGAAGCTGTGTGCTTTCAGAATGCCTTATCCTGGCATTGTTCTGATTGTCCCCAGCTAAAAGAAGATGATATATCTTGGACTCACAATGCAATTTAATTGGTGTCCAGATGGTTTTGTGAACAGTGTTGTAGAGGCTGCATTTGAATAAGCATTTTCCTCTTGCCTGAAAATACTTTAGATAAAGCATAAGTGGGATGCATAAAAATGACATTGGCTTCTGATCAGCCCACGCCATGTAAACTCATGAATTAAGCGTGTAAGTGTGAAGGGAGGTCAGGACCAATGAAGGGAGCAAAACGCTGCCATGGGTTCCTCTGAGATGTAGTCATTTTTAGGTGTTAAAAACTTATCTAATAATCCCCCATTTTATTTTTAGCACTGCTTTTCATCAAGAAAAGTAGCTAGCATGGGGAGAAGAGACAGAATCTGGCCCCTGGCTAAAATGGAAAAAAACTGCTTAGGAAACCTAGGGCTGCAGATTGGCTTTCTGGGAGAGAGTTGGGCCCTTAAGAGTTAATGTATTGAAATACATTGCAGATTTTGTTTGTGTTTTTCTCCTTTTTGCTGTCTTGGCAGGTGGAGGCATCTGAAGGATGCTTTGCCAAGACACTGAACTTCTGTTAAGTCTTGTATCAGGGAGACAGTAATGATTTACATGGCTTTCTCCTTTGCTTGCAGTTAATTGCGGCGCGTGTTCAAAACGGGTGCCCGTTTGGTATGGCGAGATGATTTGGGCAGAACAACTTAGGCAGCACAACCCAAGAAGGCCATGAAGTCTTCATGGGATATAGCTTTTGCTACCTCCTGTATAAAATGTCCATCACTGAGCATGGGGTGTCTCTGGATGTTGAAGGTGGTGAGTTGGGTAAGTGGTCCCGGAGCCTGGCGTGTGTGCACGTCCCTGGCAGTGAGGTGACTGGTGGAGTTGGCTACTGGAGAGGACAGGGGTGTCCCAGACAACTGCTGGAGGCACCATGGGGTCTCAGTTGTGGGGGATCTTGGATCCCGGTGGAAATGTCTTCATTTCCACAGTTTGCTCAAACATCTAGGTTGCATTCAACTTTTTTGTACTGTATTATTCCAAGACTTCAGGTTTTCAAGCATAAATTAAGCACTGCTTAAGAAATAATTTGGAAGAGAGTCTCTTCAACCTTCAAAGGCAAAGTCTGGTGCGGTCATTATTTGTTGATATTAATTTTGCTGGAAAGGACTGAGTATGGGTGTGGGGTGAGAGAATTTCAGATGAACCTGATTTCCCTCAAGGCATTTGGCAAACTGAAAAGTACCCACATACAAATGAAATTATTTTGGGCAAAGTAAAACATTTCACCCAGACCAGAAAGAATATTTTGTGCCATAAGCACAACACATTGAAATAAAAGCTAGAAGAGAATCAAAGGATCTTTGAAAAAGTCCAAGGGAAACAACAGAAAAGTTTAAACTCAGAAAAGCCTGTTTTTTCACAAGTCCATTTTGTCACAAAAGTTTGGGGGTTGAAATGCTGCTGTAAGCGTTGACAATGCTGGGGATAAGACTTTGAGCTGGGCATCAGGGGTCTGATTTGGAGTCCTCCTAAGGACAGATCAGTCTGCAAAAGATTTTTTGTGGGGGTTCAGCGGGAGCAGACCGACGCATCGCTGGCCTGCTTGTGGTCGATGCTGTGACCAGCTGCAGAAATCTGGATCCGCACGGTTAGATTTTGGCAGAGCTCGTGAGAGTCCCTCACAGTCCTGGGAAGATGCACCTGGGTTGGGGTGCTGGAATAGCACAGCACCACAGTCTGATGGCCGGGTCCGACATCTGTTAAAGGAACCAGTTGGGTAAATCTCCCAAGGTTTCCCCTGGCTTTAAGAAAAACCATAAACCTTGTTCTGATCTATGGTCCTCTCATTAGGGAGATATGCCAAATTATACAGATGGCTTCCATGTCAAACTCCTCTCTGGAAATACATCTGTGTCTTATAAAAGTTGTCCAGCCAGCCTTATTTCATTCCTTTCAATTCTGCATTGCCAAGACCTTCTGGCAAGAAAGTGCTTCTTGTTTTTGCAGTTGAAATGCAGCAGAGAAGTATATAAGAACAACGGTAATATCAAAAACCTGCCGGTAAATGCTGAAGAGAGACCTTGAGTATCAGAACTGGTGCCAAACAAAATTATGTAAGAGAATATTTACCTGTCTCCTGGGATTTGTTACAGAGAGTGCTGGGGAAAAAAGTTCCGTAGATCGCTGGAGGGCTTCTAGAGTAGAAGAACAAGAAAATGAATGTCAGGACGCCAAGGAATAAAAGATGGACCAGTGTTGCAGTCAGGCAAGGATCTTTCTGCGTTAGCGTTCATAATAAACTGGAGGTTTGGGAGGTTGTTTTTCAGATGGAGAGAATTAAATGGCAAAATGCAGTAGGTTAAGAGGTTTAGAAATGAAGCTTAGAAATGCAGTTGTGGTGGAGAAGGTAGAACGCCAGTGGGATGTGCTTTGGATTCGGTTGGGGATGTTCACCCCTGCTCTGTAAGTTAGGTGCTGGAGGCATCGGTGTGCTGCTTCGAGCGCTGGGGTGCCGAAGTGACACGGAGCCGGACTGCAAGATGTGGAGGAGCGTGCCCGTTTGCGTCAGGACCGCTGAGATATTTGGTTCTGTATCTTCTCTACAAGCCCCACTGTGGCTCTAACAGCACCGATCTCACCCGTTGTTTTTTCCATCAGTCGTCATTCCTCTGCCAGCAGTGGACAAATGCACGCAGTCTTGGCTGGGACACTTTGCAGGGCTCTGCCCAGTGGCTCATTAAATTGAGTTCAGCCCTCTGGCGCTTCCCCCCATGTGCTGTGGCTCTGAAGAAACACCCGTGTGTGTGATGTCCTTTCCAGAGTGGAGCTTTGTCCCAGTTCCTCATTCATTTTTAACCTTCACGAGAGGAACGTGAATTGTCAGTTACTACTTTCATCTCGAGTTTGCCCAGTCTAATGCTCAGAAGGTCAAATTCTTTGTCTCTTCTCAAATCTGGGTGCACGCATGGCTTGAAGGCATATATCTTGGTACCTGTTGTGCAGAGGTAAACATCTGCCTTTGGCTGCAAATGAGACATCCATAATGCAAAAGAAAAAACTAAGCATGGGAAGCTTTTATTTCAGAGGCAGACACTATTTGGGCTTTGAAAGTTTCCAGCAGGGTGGAGGTGGGGGATCAGCTCTGGCTCCTATCCTGTCCCACAGAGCATGGGAACAACGGGCAGAAAGCAAAAGCAGGAGATGGCAGATAGCAAATTAACTAATCCCTTTTTTTTTTCTCCTTAAAAAGCACAGTCAATTCATTGCTGTAGGATCTGAACGAATCCATGTATTTTTTTAGCTCCTACTGTGTTTTTGACATATTTAGGAGTCAAGGCTAGGCAGATGGGGAGCCTGGGTTTTGGGAAGTCCAGGGCTGGACTCAGGTCTGGAAGAAACATCATCTGAAGACAGGTTGTCAGACAGCTGCTTCCTAGAGGTTGTTACTGCTCTTGGCTTTCTTCTGCAAAGCACTGACGTTAGCCACTGTTTGAACTTTGCTTGCCAAAACACAGAGGCATACAAATATGAATATATGAAGGCACCATGTCTCCTTGCCCTTGGCTCATTCTTTGTGCCTTCATTGGAGGACTGTTCCCAAAGCACCAGCTAATTACCCCTCCTTCTTCCCAGAGGATGGCTGGCGGCTGCCTTTGGACAAGGCTCATTGAAAGAGAGCCAGGGCGAATCGAAGTCAATCAGCACACAGGGGAAAAGTCCTGCTTCACTAACCCAGGCGAGATGACTCCAGCAGAGACATTCGTCTCAGTTTCCTGGCTCTCTGGGGAAAGGATGAGTGACAGATGCTGGAAAGAGCTTATACCATCAAATTTTTAAAATGTACTTTCTTTTACCATAGCACTGCCAAGCTTGTGAGTTCAAGGATCAGGAGACAATGCCCCAAATTTGTAAGATGGGCACAAAGCTCATTCTCTTGTAAAAGATGATAAATCAGAGGTTCCTCTTTATTTGCCCTCTGGGTTTTGAGGCTGAAAATGCAGTATAACCAGCTCTGCCCCCAGCACAGATTTTTCACAGATCAGTTGGCATGAGCAGAACAGAGGTCACCGCTGCAGAGCGAATCGATCCTCAGTAAGGAATTGGAACGTATGCAGATATGATTTATGCTTACTGTGGTCTATGAGTACTGTCTTGCTAGAGAGCAAAAGCTCTCTAACAGTGAACATCTTCCACAGGAACCACGGTAAAGCTCTTAACATACGCCATTATAATGTCCAGTCCAGCACGGGATGAGGTAAGGAAGGATTTTTCCAAACACTAGTCGCTGAAACACGTTCCTCCTCTCGCCTGTCTGTGGCTGAAGATGAAAGCACAGTGATATCTGTCATGAGAGGACAGGAGTGGAGAAAGGTCTGAGCCAGTGAATCAAAGAGACTGGAGCAGGCAGCAGAGAAACGGGGCTTGGCAGGGTCTTGCTCTGACTCGAAAAGCTCCGTGTGCCCCTGCTTCACGGACACCCACGATGGCATGTTGGTTGTCAAGCCAAGGAGGTTTGCAGCATGGTATTTGAGCAAGGGAACAAAACCTCCCCAGCTGTTCCACCCCGAGCTTCATCTGCCCTTCGGCCTCAGCCCTTGGGGTCTCCATCAGGCTGGGCAGATGTCCTGCAGGGATGGTCTCTATCACCAGTGATAAATATCACTTGGGTGGATTTCTGAGCTCAAGCCTGTCGATGGAGAGAGGTTTGGGCTAGGCTGGGTTGATACTGCTGTAGGTGTAACTAGGCGGTGTTTTTACATTGTTTTTACATTTGTGGGCTCCATGAGACCCTTCTGCCAGATGGCCCCTGAGATGACGGTGGAGCAGCAACGATTTCTCTCTTTGCTGTTGCAGTAAGATGAGCCACACACAGATCAATTTTTCTTTTTTTTTAATATAACATAGGGAGCATCCATGCCACTGTTGGGAATCGTACCTGCAAGTGGGTACTCAGTCCTTTTTAGACAAGAGAACTTACCTGAGAGGGCACAAGTGTCCACTCCCGAATGAGGACTGTTTTCCAATAAAAACCACACGTCCAGAGTAAATGAAGCATGGAGACCATCTCCTTTGGTGCTCGTAACCCTGGTTTTGTAGGAACAACTGCTCCCTTATTTGAGTTCTGTTCTCCCTTCTGGAGTCAGTAATCTGTCTTCCAAGGAGGTCAAAAGGTTAATTGTGTCAAGGAGAACAAGTTAGCTATGTGAAATGGGATGCTTTTTAGTTTCATGCACACTTTAGCTCTGTGCATGTTTGTGCATCCACAGCCACCTCTTCAGGTTCCCTGCAGACCCTGAAAGATGACCACTGCTCCTTCACCTCCATATATTTCTCTTAGAGCTTGGGAGAAGGAAATGCCACGCGCACGTGGCAAATTGTTGTGCCGTGGCAAATTGTTGTGCCATGGGAATTGCTGCACGTGCCGTAGGAAACTCCTGCTGCTCTTTCTTCAGGTGTTCTGGAGGAAGCCCTGGGACAGTTACAGCCTTTCCCCCCTCTCAGGACCACTGGCAGCTGGAGCAACCTGGAGCAGTGATGCTGCTCTGCAAGTGGATGAGAAGCAGGGCTGTAGGAACAACTGTCATGCTCCTTGCATGGGTCTTGGCAAAGCAGAGCCTGCAAAGAGAGAAGTAAAGCAAATAACGTCTGCCTCTTCCTCATCTGTGTGTTACCCAAGACCTAAAACCCACTAATAAATACATAATGAACAAGGAAACATAGTGTGAGCCCTAGGAATGCTCTGTTTTGCTTTTCAGATATTGAAGTTTCATCAATTGCATTGACTTTTTTTTTTTTTTAAAATAACAGCTAAAAATCTCATAAGAACATCCAAGGAAGGTGCATATATAGATGTGACCCTAAGGATTTTTTTAATAGTAATCCTAAACCCTGAGTGATTCTGAGTGAATTGAAGCATGTTGGGAATTTGCATTATGCACACAAGGTAGCAATGGCCAGCAGTCAATCTTGCTCTGATTAATCAGATTAATAGAGATCCAAAGCACCACAATAGCTGCTTTACTGTCTGGAAGTGTCTCAGTCCTTTCTGTCTGGCATGTCTACCTACTACCTTGTAGCCATCACTGGGACTTATGACAGCCAGCCTCTGGCCGATCAGTGGCAGGTCACCCTGCACAAACTCAGGGTGCATTTAGCAAGTGCCAGGTTTGGGGCCTCTCAGGAGATTGAATTTTCCAGGCTGCAGCTTTTCTTTGCTAATCAAACACTATTTTCTGTGAGACAGCCCATATTTTGAGGACAAGGAGCAGGACTGAAATTATTTACTGGTCTCTTCTTTTTCAGTGCTGAGACTTTCCCCTTCCTTCCCCACCTTTTCTTGCCCATTTATCTGTGATTTTACACCTTATATTCCCAGCTGGCACCCAGTCCCCCTTTGACCCTGGCTGGATTGATCCGAACTGCAGATGGGGTTTCACTTTTCCCCTGAACTGACCCGAGACAAATCAGTTTGTATTCAACAGGGTGTTGGATGCTGAGGGTCAGGGCCTCTTTGATGCTAGTGATATATAGGGTCTGGGATGTAAATCCCTTCTGTGTCACTGCCTGAAGGCATGTATGTGCAATAGCCTTGATCCAACACACCAGGAGCATGGGGAAAGCAAGTGATGCTCAACTTGACACCCCAGCCTTTGTGCCTTAAGCTGATGGGTTCAAAAGCCAGAGGGAGGTGCTGGAGATGTAGACAGCCACACAAACAGGTGGAGTGACTATGTGAAGACAGACTGCTTCACCCCTCCCTTCCTTTTCCGAAATCACCAGAGCTTCCAGCTGTTGAGCATAAGAATTTTGGTTTTGCTTTATTTCTAGCTGGTATTTCAAGCATGATGAGCCATATGGACAGACGGATCGATATTAGGATTGTCCCACCAGTTACGACATGCTGACACCTGCCAGATGTGGATGTGGTCCAGCACAACAGCCCTTCACATCCGATCTGAATTCGTCTCTCTCTTTTGCAAAAGCACATTCCTCATCTGGGTTGTCTGGGGGGGTTTAGCAAACCTCCTCTTCTCCACTGACTCCTGAGAAGACTGCAAGCCCCAGGAAAGTGATAAAATACTGCAACCAAACCAGTGATACTTCAGCAACTGAAAAGCAGAGTTCCCAGGGCTTGCACGGTATTTTCTCACTCATTACTATTGGATTTTAATAACTAGACAATGCCCAGTCACCTGGCAATGCCAAGCCAATGCAGACTGGTTATGCACAGAGGACTGCGTTTCTGCTGAAGCAGTCAGAGCGTGCAGCGAGGCGGAGAGGTGTATATGTGTGCCGGGAGGAGACAGCCTGATCCGGTGCAAAGCTTGCCAAAGTTACCCCTTCCCAATTTTGGACGAGGTTGGATGAAGCAGGGCGAGCGTGCAGAGGATCAAACTTGTCCTCCGGCTGCAGTGAGCTTGAACTTCAGAACTGACTTAATGATTTTGTGCAGCTACGGCCTTTCTGAAGTCTAATGCCTATCGTGAGTTGTGGCGAGAGCTTGGAGGGACGTGGTGCAGGCAGAACCTACCAGGTGGCTGTTTTATCACAAGCTGGCAAGCCCTGCTGAGTGCAGAGCCAGGTTAACGGGGCTGGTTAGCAACCAGACCAGAGCAGGGAAGTCCAAGCCACCCTGCCTGCATTTCCAAGCTGGGTCTTGTCTCAGGTCTCTGCTCTGCAGCCTGCCTGCTGGTGTAGTCACGCTGACAGCATCTGCCTAGGGCTGGTGTCTCCTTGCCTTCTTGCAGCTGAACGTGGAGACCAGGCTTTGGGCACGCGACCGTCTTCTACAGGTCAAAGAGTCACTCTGCAGCTCTGCTGTCATGCTATGAGGGAGAAACCCTCTTTCTCGCTCTCCTTTTTCACAGCCTGGATCCCAGGCGTGTCAGTGAAACATTGCTGGGCTCAAGTCTGGAGTCATCTCCTTGCTGTCTTGGATGTAAGCATACTTGGAATTTCATTCCCCTTTTTCTTCTCTTTTCTCACCTGACTTAGGAGCCTGTCGTACCTCTGCAGCCAGTGCTGGCAGCAAGCAGAGCAAAAAGGCGTGAGGGCAGCCGGTCTGCGGGATGCAGGGTGCTGCTGAAGGAAGGAGACTGCTTCCCAGGGAGAGGCACAAAGCACGTTCCCGCTCCCACTCCCATCACACGCTCAGCAGTACCCAAATGCGTTGCAAAGAGGTTGCCCTTCCGAAGTACGTGCCCTGTCACAGCCGCTGTTTCAGAAGTCCTGACAAATGAGAATGGAAGCGGGCAGCATCTTGTCCTGTCTGATGCCAGAAATCTCTGCTTTTTCATTGAAAAGTCTATGTTTAAGCACTGAGATCCAGCTGGAGTCTGTAGATGTACAGGCAGGAGGTGCACAAGGGCTTTACTGTCTTGGGACCACGTCTTTATTAGCATCAGTGCTAGCTTTACAGGTGGTTAGAAGTGGAGCCGGACTGCAAGAGGGATGAGTTTGGAGGAGATAACGTGTAAGTAATGCATAAACCAAAGGAGGGACTATTGCCTATTAAACCTCCCAATATGAGAACTGGGCAAGGGAGAGGGGAAAACTAGCAGGAGATCAGCTTAAAGCAGATAAAAGAGAATACTTTTTTTTACACAGCAGGTAGCAAACACTGAAATTTGTTGTACCAACAAGTTCAGAAAGGGATGGACAACAGCTCTGTTAATGGATGCTGAAGGGAACAGGCAGAGCTGTTTCTCCAAGCATCTCCCAGCCTGTGCCTGGGGATGCTGGAGAAGTGCCAGCTATGGATCGATCACAGGAAAGCCAGACACACGTGGTCTCCTGATTTCAGCGCTGGAGACAGCACCAGGCTGGCTGGACCCCTGGTCTGGCCCTGGAGAACAGCTCTTATGTATGCCAGACACTACACAAACATGTCCCAAGTGTTGCCTGCAGCATCTCAGTACAGACAGCTCACGCTGAAGGATTTATCAGTTCAGATTTACCAACCTGGACTTTCTACTGAGTTCATTCGGCTCATGGATTAACAGCAAAAGACCCAGTCCCCATTTCATAGGGTCTTTATCAAACTGTCTCCTCCGCACCTGTCCAGAAACCTGGGAAGTTTAATTGCATTCATGCAAAACAAATTGCAAAAATTGGATTAAACAGGTCAGGTTTAATTGTGGGTAGAGAGAAGAGAAATTCAATCATGTATGCTGGAAACCACAAATAACCTCCCGAGCAGTGAAATCTTCTCTTACCCAAAGTCACCATGGGTGGGTCTGAGTGAGCTAGCTAGTGTTCTTTTCCTGCATTAATCCTGTTCTCCCTTCCATCCCTGCTGACCATGCTTGTCACCCATGACAGCTACTAACCAGGGTCACCATTTTGATAAGAGGATCTGGCCCTGCGAATGTCTCGCTGTTCTCCCTGACTGCACCGTCCCTCCAGTAAGGCTGTCTTCTCCTGGTATCCAGGGAAGAAGTGATGCTTCATTAAGTGAATGAAATCTTGGTGGGCCAGTTAGCTCCTCTTGAGACTAATTGTGGCTATTGGATAGTGTTGTCAGAGGGTGGTGGAGGTGTAACAGCCCATGTGGTTTTGATCAAGTCAGGGAAGAAGAGCTGGTGGAATTTCAAGAGCTAGAATTTTTCTTCCCCCCCCATCAGCTCTGTAAGCAGGATTGTGCCAAAAGGGTTATGAACAGAAGTGAAAAAACAAATATGACACCTAGATGTTTCCTAGAGGTCTGTAAGCCTCATAGCTGCTGGGAGGCATTTACCAGTGTCCCGCTCACATCCTCCACTTGCCCTGAAGAACTGGCACTGGAATAAGCTGGGGAACAAGAGTCTGGCAATGCAGGTGAGGTGCACCAGGTGCCCTGTCACACATGGACACATGCTGTGGAGACAGATGGAAGAGCCAGCCTGCTTCATTTCTGGGGGCTGAAGGGATCTCAGTGATGAATGCCAATGTCACCAGTTTGGAAATGCTTTCTGCTTTGCCTGGCACAATCCAGCAGTGGTCTTGTAAATGAAACCCCAAAGCTTGTTTCATGGTCAGGGCTGTGATGAAAAGAAAAGCTTCTCGTGGGAAGCTTGATGCGAGCCCTTACAAATCACCAGGACCTGAGATCTGGACCTCAGAGAGGTCTCTGGGGATGGGGGAAAGTGGTGCAAGGGAACAGGTAGTGTCAAGATAGGCACAAGGAATATCTGTGGGAGGCAATCGCGTTGCAGGTTTTGTGGGGAGGAAAGGGACCGTCTGCACATACAAAGCAAACCTTAGAAAATAAGCAGACATCCAGGCTGTTGTGTTTCTCTAAGTGCAGAAGCTTCCAGTGCTGGTGGACCAACACACATCAACACTCTAAGAACAGGATGAAAGGGCAAGCAAAGCCCCATGGCGAGAAAGGGCTCCTTTGTGGCTGCTTTTGTAGGAAAATTAGCTATTTAAGGCTGCAGCATCCTTTGCAAAAGCAAAGTGCTGCTGTAGCTGTGATTGCCTAAAGTGAAGCTATTTCTCTGCCTTCTGTTTGCTTTGCCTGGCAATTGTTAGGCAGTAACTGGAAATGAGGAAGAGAACCCTTTTCTCTCTTAAAACCAAATCAAATTGTATTTTTGCAGCTATGAAAGCAAGCGATTTTCCTTAGAAGCTTATGTTCTCTTGAATGGCAAGTTAAACTTCTGCACAGCCTGTCAAAACATGACTTTCTCCAAGCTCAGCCTCTGGCTTTCAAACTCTGCTCTTCCCCAGATTGAAAAGGTGCTGTTGCAAAAGTTCCCCTGTTTCTGTGTGCCGTACGTACTGGGCTCTGGCTTTGTGTCAAAGTCTGGCATCACCATACGGAGATGAAAAACCCTCTTCTAGTCCCTCTTCATTCCCTAGTTATTAGATAGCACAGTAAATGCTTCATTAGCAAAGCCATCCAGATGTTTGGCTTTGTGGGGCATGTCGATTAATTGGATTTCCATTTAACTTCACTTTCAGGATTGCCTGCATGGCCACTACACTTGTGGGGAAAGCGATGTGCACACTCAGCTGAAATTTCTCCCTGACCTCTTAAACCAGTGCTGCAGGGGAGAGAGAAGGGACGTGTACTGGTTACCATAGTAATAAGCCACCCTGCAGAAACCAGGCATTTTGTCTGCCTTGTGAAAAACATTTCACCCACCAGACATCTCCTGGTGGGAATTACAGGGAAGTGTTTAAAATCACAGTTGCATGTGCCCTCCCTGGGCTCATCAGCTGGAGTGGTGGGAACTCTTCAGGCTCAATTCAGGAAAGAGAATGCTTGAACAAGCACAGGCTTCATTGAAGAACGTGCCTAAATGCCCTGCAAATTTGGACCTTCGTAACAATTTCTTCTCACCTGGGTACCTAACAACAATTCAGGAGTGGTAAACTCCAGGCTTCTCATCTGCATTCATATTTAAGATTTTTTTTTTTTTTCCCCTTAGGAAGCGAAGGGAAGGAAGAGAAACATGGAGAGCAAGGCAGTTTCTCTGCTGGTGTCTCTTTGAGATGCTCCAGAAGAAAACAGTTCTCTGACACCAATTAACTCTAGCAGAGGATCTGCTGATTTTAAGCGGAACATCAAATCTCATTGAGATAGAAATAACTCTTTTATGCCTGCCTCAGTTCTCAACACTTTATCAAATTTGAGGCCTGGACTCCTGCCAGGTCTTTTCAGAAATAATGAAATGATTATTCTTAGCTCCAAGCTAGGAAGACTTTCAACTGCAAAAAAAAGGAAAACATACCCTGCATTTGTTACAATTTCCCCCCTGTTTTCATTAACGACTCATTCCTGGTCTCACCTGGCAAATATGTTTACGATTGTACAGTTCATGGAATTTTTTTTCACCTTGTATTTCTTTTTCTTCCATCCTACCGGGCTGAAAATTGGACGATGATGAAGGGAAAATGACTTGAAGGCAAGCCAAGGAGGAGTGGAGGAACAAGGCAAGCATGGTAGAGAAGGAGAGACCCACCGGAGCAGGGAATGCTGAGGAGAAGGTAAAGCAGCAGCTGATTAATGACCACCTGGTGAGAAGACAGATGGAAAATGGTCTGGGAAGCTTTTGGAGGAGTGTCCTGCGGATTATAAATGCAGTAGAGGGAGATGGGGGAACTAGGCAGAAAGCGAAGGTTACAGAAGCAAGGGGGGCTTCTTGGAGTAAAGCTTTGCCACAGTTTTGTAGCTGAAACTTTTTTTTCCCCAGGGTGAAAAGTAAATTCATCAATGCCACCATACTTGGTAAACTCCTTGTGGTTCTGCCAAGTTAATCATATCAGAAGCAAAACAAGTAAGATAAGAAATTTCCCTCTTGGTACATTGAAATGAAACATTCGTTCCAAATATCTTTCCTTGGACGCTCCCTTCCCTTGTTTATAAAAAATGAGAAAAATGGTTGTGCAAAGCAAACTATCTGTTCCCCATTGCTTCAGTGTTTCACCGAACTTGGAACATTTTGGTATTTGTTGGAAATATCAAGACTGTTCTGGTTAGGGAGGAGTCTGAATACTCTTCTTATTTTGGGTGTAGGCATTGGCAGCAATGCAAGAATAAATGTTAAAGCCCTCGGTTATTTGTGTTGCTCTGGAAATCCCCCTCTAACTTGAGGCTGAGCCTAAAAGCATAACTTCTGGGATGGGGCTTTGGGAGCTGGTAGCATCCTGGATAAAATGAGGTACACGTGGGTTTGAAATGGTGTTGGATGAACGGAAGGAAGGAAAGTTCCCTGAGGGTGGTCGAGCACAAAGACGACACTTCTGGCTCTGGAGCCTGAGAGAGGTTTGTGGGAAGTGTTGCTGCATGTTTGTCCTATTTTTATACTTTTCCTGAGTCATCTTTATTCCCAGTGCCAGAGAGGGTACTGGATCAGATGCATTTTTGGGCTGACAGTGAGGTCACTCTTTCCATTCTTGTTTTAAGCTTTTACGAAGACAGAGAAAACAGGTTTGCCCTAGCTTTTAATGGCTGGGGAGAAGGTGGGGAATAACAAGTGATCCAGGCAGGGTTTCTACTAGTATTTTTCCACATACAGTGTCCTGCCTTGAGCATCTTTCCAGTGAAGGCATTAAGCCAATTTATGTGACGAGTGAGACTGGTAAGAATATGAGAATGGTGCCATTAGAGTTAATTAAACATGCTGAAGTGAAGTAATGAGTCTGGGTTTCCAACACCCACATAAGCACACCAAGGATGAAATGAAGACGGAAAAATCCTGTAGGTCTTGTGTGTGATATGAAGTTCTGAGAGGCACCAGTAAGACACACCAACTAGTGGGCCTTTTCAGGCAGAATGGATTTGATATGTAACACAAGCAGAGCACTGAATAATTTAGACTGGAAGGGACCTCTGGAGGGGTCTGGACTGCTCCCCCTGCTCAAAGCAGGGCCAGGAGGAGCAGATTGCTCATGGCTGTGTCTGGTCAAGTTTTGAATATTTCCAAGGATGGAGTTTTCTCACATTTCTGAACCTCTATTTTCATGTTTAACCTCTGACTTGATGAAAAAAAAAACCACCCTAACAAAAGAAGAAAATGACATACAAACAAGATTTTGGTTCTATGGTGTGAAGTAGTTGGCGCTGAGGACCTCACGTCCTTGCCAGAATGAGGTCCTCTTTGTTGCCATTAGCTATGTTCCTGAAGCACGTCTTTCTGTCCCGTTTTGTATAAAAAACATCTGTCTTGCAGGCTCCAAAGCCACTCTGCAATGTGACCAAAAGCTTGCTGAGAGGAACAGCTGGGGGATTTTTTCAAACGTGGACTCCTGCCTTGGATTATAATCCCTGTGTGCATGTTCAACATTGGCCGTACCACCTCCTCCCAGGGAGTGTTACAGCACGTGCTTTAGAATTTAGCAAATTCCTGAGTGCTTTTTAGGGCTGGGCCTGCGGGGGCTTGTAAATCTTAGCTGGGACTCTCCCGAGCCCTTTTGTCTCCACACTCACTTTGCTCCCACAGGGGCCATATCAAGAAGACCATGCGAGATAAGCAGTATGAAGGGGGGGGGACACACACACTTTGTTCTCCACCTTTCCAAGCGAGCAGCTCTACACAGGAGCACGCTGAAATCAAATGAAGGCACTGAAGGGTGTCTGAGGACTTTTTTTTTTTTTTTAATTATTATTTGTATTTCTCTGGCATTGCTGTTTCTCTTGGGAAGAGCAAGCCTCTGTGAGAAATTACATTTGCTGATCTTTCTGAAGGATATCTTAATAATGCTTCAAAATGAAAAAAAGACTGAAAGAAGGAGGACTCCTCAGACAGCCCACTGGTTTGGCCTTTTGAATCGATTTAGGCCAAATTTTTACCATCCTCAGCACTGAGTTTCCAGAGGAAAGGGGGTCTGTTGCAGCAGAGACTGGAGGTGGTCTGGCTTCCCTTAGGGTGCAAGGCGATCCCACCAGCTGTGCATAACGCTGGTCCTGTTTGCCTGGTGAGAGATATTCCTGGGAATCAGGTTATTTGTTTTTTTTTTTTTCTTGTCCTTCTAGCTGCAGGGACCAAAGAAGCTGGGAAGTTGAGCCAGCTCGTAGCAAGCAGATGCATATCATGGGCAGCATGATGGAGTTTGCACCAACCATGGTGTAGGAATGAGCATGTTTTCTTTCAGCATCCTCAGTGTCCCAGGCTAGGGCAGCATCCCTCATGCCTTTGGACTTCAAAAGCAGCCCACAGAGAGGATGCCAAGGTCTGATTTCTGTGTGCCATTCTTCTTGCTGTGCCGCAGCAGCTGAGGCTTGCTTCGTGACAGCCGAGTGCATGAATTTTTATCTTGGCTGTGCAGGTGTGGCAATTAAGGATAGGTTGCTAGGAACGAAGCACTTTCAGAGCAGTACGCACCATTAATCCCATCCTCCCCAGCACAGCGATGCTTCAGCATCTTAGTAAATGGAAGGAATGAAATCTATTTATTCACATGGTTTCCTATAGAAGCAAGGATATTGTGATTTTTCTTGGTGGTATCTGTCTCCCTTACTCTTGTCTCCATCATTTTTTTACTGTTTCAGCTAGTTGCCACCAGATTTAACAGTAAGGGAGAGATCTTAAAGGTTATATCTTCAAACAGGGTTTTCCTCCTCAAAGAGATGGCCATGTAGGGGAGGCATTGCAGGAGTGGTCGTCAGTGAAATAACTGAAATGTGAGATTAAGCCTTATTAGACATCAGAGAATCCTCAGATGCGAGATGAAACCTGTTAACAAGGTATTCAGACTCCTACAATAAGGGTCATTAGTGTTTTTTTACCCCTCTTTACACTTTTGGGGGATATAACCACAGCTGAGCAGAGGTTGGAAAGGGAGCGCCAGGGGAATCAGTGCTTTGGGATCAGCATCAGTAAGTGGATTGCTCAGCAGGTGGAACAGCAGTGGCAAACCACCGAAAACAGCACATATAAATAACATTCAAAAATTAATCATCCCATTTCCTGCAAGTGATAAGAAAATTTGCCTTGTCTGTGAGTAATTTGCAGTCATTCATAGCAATTTCTAATATTTAAATACCAAATAAATTAATTATTTGGCATTATTTTTACTTAGCTGATTTACTGTAATTCCAATGGCTAAATAAGTCAATTACTTAAAAAGAAAAAAGCCCCAGACAAACATGATAAATCAATTACTTACTATTTAATGGGAATTACTTGATGTTACAGAAAACAACAGAGGAACAAATCCTTTCATGACATCAGCAAAATTCAATCACTGCCTCGGGAAAGGGATTTTGGCGCAACATTACATCTTTATTTAACTTGCAAGATAGCGTAATGAAATAGTGAGAATGCACAGGAGCCACGAGCCCAGCCGAACCACCACACACCATGAAGCAAGCGGCTGGGACATGGTCTTCTGAACCATCTCAGAAGCAGAAAACACCGTATTTGGTGAACAGCACCCGTGCCAGGAAAGTTGTGACAACAGATAGCATTAGTGGATGCCTGGATAAAAGCCACCTGTGCCGGAAAACCAAATCTGGTGTTAGAAATCATTAGAGAAGGATTGAAGAAGGTATTGGAGAACATCGTTGTTATGGCTGGGGGTTACCGTTAGCCCACACCTTGGCCATGGTGCGCAACTCCTGTCTGCTCATCTGTTAGGAGACACTTCAACAAATGCCAGTGGGGATGGTCGGGGTCTGCCATGGCTTCTGTGCGAGAAAACCATGGATGAGCCATCTAGGACTGTTTGGCCTGGAAATACGGTGATGGAGAAAGTTTATGTGTGTGTAAGGGAGGACTGGAGAAGACAGGGTTACATGGAGGGTTACTGAACGCGCGAGATGAACCGTGCCTGGGATATCCCAGCTGAAAACAGCTGGAGGCTGGGACAGAGCCCCTTGGCCGGGACTGGTGTATCTCCTCCCCATCCTGGTCATCGGGAACCCTTGTGCCCGGGGACCTGCTGGCCATCACGATAACTGCTGAGCTCTTCCCGGCTGTTTCCCCTCAGCGGACACGCTCCATTTGCATCTCTCTATCCAGCCAGCAACTTTCACACAACTTGGAGGGATTTAATTATCTTCCAGAGCTCAAATTACTTCTGATGAGCTTTAAATTGAGCAGCAGCTTCAGTACTAGCCATGAGAAGGTAGACAGGCAGATGAACGGTGCTGTGCAGCGTGCAAACCCTGTCTCATTAGGAAAGCAGGGTTAGAGCCCACCAGAGCTCAGTTAAAAAGGCACATTATTATTTCTAGTCTCCTGTCCACTCTTCTCATTACTATTATGACAGGCTTTTCAGTTTGTTTGTTTGGGATGCTGAAAAAACATGCTAGAATCAGAAATTATGTTTACAATAAAATTACTCATGGGGGGAAAAAAAAAAGAACATTTTTAATGGGGTATTTTCAGAAGGAAAGCCCACGTCCCATCTGCTCCCTACTTTCCCCCTCAGCACCTGAGCTGGGGAGACCTCAACCTGAGGGTTTCCTCCATGCAGAAATCCATCTGAGCTACCTGAACTGCTGGCAGAAAACGTGCCCAGTGGGGATCTGCTCTCCCCTGGATTTAATTCCAGCCTTAAATTGCCCTCGGCCATACAACCAACAGGCTGTTTTCCCAATGTGGACTTCCTGACAAATGCAGGTGGCTTTTCATAGGGAAGAAGTTGCTGCTGCTCCCGACATGAAGTCTGGGTCTACAAAACATCAAGTCTCTCCTCCAAAACACTGAGGGTAGGGGTGAATCCCTAAAGGAAGAAGTAGGAGCTTTGAAAAAAAAAAAATTGTTTCACCTTCTTTTTATCCAAAGCAATTAAACCATTTTGGCTGAAGCCTTCTGCAAGGCAACTTTCTGAAGAAGGCGGCTAGCCATGCAAAGTTTATGCAGGTTATAAAACATTGGGAAGAACCACAAATAACTGGAATATCCAGTCCCAGAATGGGAAGCACCATGTTTGTTTGCCAGTGGGCAGCGCTAGCAGGGACACAGGTGTTGTAATTACACACAATAAATATATGTGCTTGTGCTGAGAAGGAACAGCTGAGTCCTGCATTAGGAGATGTGTGCTGGAGCATCCACTACAGGCAAGGCTGGGAAGAAATTTGGAAGTAGAGGTTGGAAGTGGTGCTGATTCAAGGAGATATGAGGGGCTTCCCATGTCCATCCTTACACCTAGACAGAAAGAGAAAGGCTGTTCCCCAGCCCCTGACTGCAGATGGATGGATAACTGTAGCTATTAGCAATTTGAACCTGGCTTTGTTTTTAATGCAGCCTGACAGGAGCTCTCACAACAGGAGTGACAGTCTCCCCCTGAGTGCAAGACCTTTCCCAGGAAGGAGGATTTACTCTTGCTGCCCTTACTGAAGTACTGTCAGAAATTATTGCATTACAATTGCTAAGCATTTAATGTGTCTCAGCTGTGTCCCTGATTGCATCAATTAACCACAAATCAACTAAGGAGCCAATTTAGGTTTGAAATAGTAAGACTTAATGAGATGTCTGTGTTGCTTTTTCTTTAAAAAAAAAAAAAAAAAAAGTACAACACCTGAAAAGTGGAGGTTAATGCAGAAGTTTATTATTATTGTTTTGGTCTTTGTCTTACAACAGTCCCCTTCACAATGATGCTAGGTATTGTCCATGCAGTTAGAGGCCCTGCTACAAAGAGTTTAAACTTGATACGTGGCACTGGGATAATTCTTAATTTACAGAAATTAAGGCCTAGAACCACCTACAGAAAACTCAGCATGCTGGGACATAAAAGCACTGAGGACTGCAAAGTTCTCCAGTGTTATGGTAACAATGAGTATAAATTCATATATTCTAAAATCTCTTTGGGCTGGTTAAACCACGAGCAGATTCGGCAGCAGCTTGTCCTGTCACGGGTGGTGACAGGTCCTAGCTCTGTGCTCAGGCATGGGTCGCTTGGACAACTCCTATGCTTTAATGGTAAGGATCTAAGTGATACCGCAGCTGGTGTCGGTTTAATAAGCTTTTTCTGTTTCTGACAAATACCACTGATCAGGAGATGCAAGCAGTGGTGCTGATGGAAGGAGTTCATCTCCCATCTCACCTGCTGAATGCCTTTGGAAGGCTTCATTACCATGCAAATGGAGATTGCACACAGCCCAATAAAAATACATCTGTCAGACTGCACACATTTATAACATCAAATGTTAGCATAACCAGGATTTATAGAGCGAATGAATTTCATCTGGGGCCGGTTAGACTTGGCCTGCCACTGGAAACAATAAGGGTTAATTATGCTTCAGTAATTCTGACATCTTTCTGATGAACAATTCGTCTCGTATTGGACCAAAAAAGCTGCCATGATATTAGGAAACTTTTGACCTTGAAATGGTGGAGGAGGATTTTGACAAAGAAACTGCAAAATTGACAAATGAGAAGGCAACCTGCATAGGTACCAAGCAGCAATGAATGCAGTCAAGTGAAGGGGGAAATGATCATCTAAGCCATAATTTTGCAAGGGATCAAGTTGTCGTCTGACTTATGTGGGAGCAAGTCTCCAAGGACATGTCTGCGATGAAGCATGCCTTGAGATTAAAGACCTAAAGGAAGTTACTGCTCTGTCCTGCTATGGGAAAGCAGCCGGGGACCCAGGGACACTCCTGCCAGGTTGTGGAGTGTGACAATATGGGCACCAAGCTGGAAGCCCAGGAGCCAGGAGCTATGTTGCTTGGGATGCACAGTGGACTTTCTGCCTGGGAAAGTCAGGAGACCTCAGGATCCAGAGGAAGCAACTGCACTAAACATATGACATTGGGTTTTTCTTCCTCCCAGCCCACCTCCAGGCACAACTAGCCATGCCTTGGGCAGAGTCCCTGAAGAAAGAAGTCATCCTGCTTTGCCAGAGCCACCTAATACAGAAGGTTGTCCAGCTAAAACGGAGCTGTCCTCTTCATAGCTCTTGTGGTACACCAGCACCTCCGTAGAGCGATTTGCTCCATGCTGGGAGGCAGAGCTAAGGAGAGTGGAGTGAATCACCCTCCGGAGGTGTCTGCCTCTCTCCATGATCTGCAAACGGACGCTGGGTGAGACAGCTCCAGCCAGGCATCGTACAAGCAGATGGAGAAAGTTACACAGGGCAATTTTCTTCCTGAATGATAAGGTTTCCTCAGGTAGTGGAGTACACACAGCCCCCATGAGCAGCACCAGTGGGAAAGAGTGGAGGCTCATGCCCAAAGTAAATCAGGTCCATCCTAGGAGCCAACTGGGTAGGGAAGCAACGTACAGTTTTGTTCACAAATGCCTGTCACAGAGCATTCGCCTGCTTTTGGTGTCACTTAAAATTAGATGGACAAATCTCCTATACGTCCTGAATCTCAGTAGAGCTACCCTGCTTTCTGAAATAGTCCTAAACTAGCAAGGGGACAGCTCTAGATCCAGTGTCTCATCTACTCAATCAGCTTCTGTTGAATATATCTTACATTGGTGATTACAGGCAAACAATTTATTGATACATTAAAATTGACATGTGCACAGTGCAAGGCATTTGCCAATGCCCATATATTGTATTTACTGAGGCAATAATGGCAAGAAGTCAGGGACAATGAGTTTGGGCCTGATTAACTTGCAAAGGCCCTCGAGGAAAAAAGATGAAAGCAAGTTTTTAATTTATACTAGAAATCGCTGTTTTCCATGAAGACTATCTAGCTGAAAAATGACAGACCCAAATGTTTGAAAACACCATCTAAACTAAGAATTGGTGGTTAGTTAGGGGCTGGAATAACTGAGGAGAGGAGAAGACCTGCATGGAGAATTTCAGCTTTTTCCAGAGAAATGAAGCCTGGTAGTTTTGTGCCTTTCCAGTGACCCTTTATGGAAAGAAAGTGCACAATAATTCGTTTTGATGAAGGGTAAACATTTTCTAAAGAAGTGCTACAGCAAAAACTCTCACTTGTGGTGGCAGATACCCAGGAACAAATCATCCTTTTCTGTCTGTATTCCCTTGCACTTATCTTTACTGAAGTTATCTACATTGATTTTCTACTATTTCGCCAACTAATCCAGCCTCCAAATCCTGTCCTCCAAAGCTCTTGGTACTGTCCTCAACACAGAGTCATCCACAAGTTTTATGAGTGCACCTGCTGGGCCATATTTCCCTCTTTACTTAAGAGAATATCATGCAAGACAATGTCATACTCTCAATAAATTCAAGACATATCACATCTGCTGCCTCCTCTTTATCCACTTGGCTGGTTACTCTGACAAGGAATGAAATTAGAAATGGTTTGAGAAAGTTGGTTCTTGAATAATCTATGCTGGCTGTTTTTATCAGCTTATTATTCCCTAGATGACTACAAAGAGATTGTTTAATAATTTTCTCTTCTGTCTTTCTGGGTATTAGATTACTCCAGTTTCCTGGGTTCTTCTTTTTCTCCTGAAAGATGAACTGCCTTGCTTGCCCCGCTCAATTCCCCAGGTACAGGGAATTTGCAGAAATAACCTCTAAAGGTCTAGGGATCTCCTCACCTGACTGCTAAGTGCAGGAGGGAGAACTTCAGCTGTTCCTCAGGATGCCATTACTTCTCTAAATATTCTTTAACCAAGACTCTTCCTATTTTGGTCTGCAGTGCTACTTCTTTGTTTAAATGTAATAAAGTGGAGGTCACAGTTTACCTTCCACCGAGAAGGCTGAAGAAAACAAAGCTTTCCTTGACACGCCAGATATTCTTAGCTCTTATTTTTCATTAACTAATGAACCTATAGACTCCCTTGTCTTCCTTCTAATTCTAACAGATTCCAAAAACTGTTTCAGTTCCTGTTAGTGTTCCTTGTCATCTGTAGCCTGTCCCTCTGTGTATTTTTGCATGCGCTCTTCCTTTATCGTGTCTCTTTTTTCTTCTTGTGTAACTTTTGGGAGACTCTCAGATCTTCCAGCCACGAAAGGACTCTTTGTGTAGCCATCTTAATTTTTCACTGTGCAATTCCCACACCATCCAGAAACCGCAGTGACGTGTCTGGCTGGAGTTTGCCTCTGTATATCAGAGCGAGAGCAGCGGCTGAGGCTGGGGCCCTCAGCAGTGTATTAGCAGGAATCTTCCCCGGGACGACCCTCTGTCAGCACCGTTCCTCTTCATCGTGCACCTCTGGGACTGACAATACAAGCTTCATCTTCACCTTGGCTGGGGCAAGACCATTAACTTCCTCAAAATGACTCCTCTGCCGGCCTATGGGACCGGATTCTCTGTAAGAGAAGCTGAGTGATAAGCTTTGTGTTTGGACCCAGTTGGTGATGGCTGTTCAAACCAAGGCTCTGGGTCTCAAGCAAGTCCAAGGCTTTGCTTACTGCTATGGAGACAGTTCTTTGGCTTCAAGGAGTTTCCTGGATTCATGAAGATGAGCATGGTATCCCACACCATGAGGTCTGATATGTCCCTTTGGGCAGGACTCAGTTTCCTAAACATGGATTTCTAGGGATGTTCTGTGGTACATGTTCAACTGCTGCTCCAGAAGAAGAGGCGTTGATAAACCTCATGTCCTACCCACCAGCCACGTCGGGATGCGCCGGTTATCCCAAAACATCTCAAATGGCACTAGGTCCCTGTATTTAGGGATCAGAATCATTCTTTTCTATCCTTTCAACTTGTCCACTCAGAAAAGACATACTGGAGAAGACTGACCTATCACTGGCAAGGGAGTGACCTGGGTGCTGCAAACAGCTTCCTTATCTGCTAATGAATTCAGCACTAAGAGGCCCAAAATCTGAGATGAGATGAAGTCACATTTCCTTTTTAAGCATTCCATGGGTCCCTTAAAGACGTGATTGAAGGAGATATGGTAGAGGCAGGAAAGAGATGCCAGAACTGCTAACAGATGTAGCTACAGAAAATTGGTTTATGTGCGCCCAGAAGCTTGGCAGATAA
The DNA here is from genome assembly GCF_947461875.1 of Haliaeetus albicilla. Lineage (NCBI taxonomy): Eukaryota > Metazoa > Chordata > Aves > Accipitriformes > Accipitridae > Haliaeetus > Haliaeetus albicilla. The sequence continues at coordinate 1,892,602 of NC_091495.1, read as the reverse complement.
TGGCCCGGGAAATGCTTTCCTACTTAGTTGCCAAACATAAGCAACACCTAATATTTTAGAAGTGCTTGAGCTATCCTAGCAACACATACACATCTCTTTACAAAGGTCTGGAGCATCATCTCTACTTGGTTTCTTTTTTGTAATTCCAGCCACGTCACATTAAATGCAGAGATGCACACTGGTCAGAAGAGCAATTTAATGAGCTCCCAGAGCTATAATGTGAGCCCTGAGTTCTGCCACAAAATGGCTTGTGAGATTTTTTGTTAAAACAGCATGTGGATTAAGTTTTGCCTGCCAAATGCCTTTCAAGTCTTTAGAGATTATCTTGTCAATTTTCAGCTGTGACCATAAGGCTAGAAAATGAAAAAACTTAGAGCATAAAGCTTGCTATTGCTTTGCAATATAATGGCTCCAAAGCAAGGGTCAGAAAGAAAAAAATGGTAAGTACATTGGAAGAATGAGTAGCTTCATTGATGCATTGCTGGTGGCACCCATAGAGCTACCTCAACACATATAGACCTTTTATATCAACTAACATGAGCCAAAGGTCCCAGAAGTGATGGTGCCTGCAGCTCGTCACCTCTCGCTCAGGAATGGGGCTGAATTGTGTTAGTCTTATATTTGCTACCACACAACGAGCCCAGCCATGCTCTTCCACTGGCCAGACGAAGTGAGCAGGAGTGATTTTGCCACAGGCAGTGAGAATAGCAAGCTGCAATGCTGGGGGCTGGTCTCAGCAGGTCCTGCAGGGAAACGGGATCTGCTGAGAAGTCCAGGAATAAATGTGAAGCACCACAGGGAACTGAATGGTGGACCACGCTCACTGACTGTTCACTATCCGCTCCCCCTCTGTTCACCACCACTACTTTTGTGTTGTAAGCAGTGAAGAGCTCCTTACAGGAAAGGGTTGTCTTTCCATCCACGTTGGGAAAAAGGAGAAAATGATTCCCGGTTATTCATTTCAATTCAAGAGCATCTCTGGTCCACCTGATTTTATCAGCGTCTTTTAAATTCACGTGCCGCAAACACAACCATGCTCATGACTTGCCAATATACATACTCGCCTTGAATCCTTGGGACGGATCTAGCATCAGCCACCCCAGCTCTGCTTGTGGGGATTTAGGCAAGTCAGGGATCTGATTCTGACACTTTAAGAGTCCATGCCACCATGACTTTCCAAAGGCAGCCTGGGTTACGAAAAGTGCCATCCCTGCCCAGGTGGTTGTGTCATTCATTCAAGAGAGAGAATTACCTTAAAGAACTTGTGAAGATGCTAACGTGATGTGATTTTTAGCATCTGTGCGCTCTCCCAGTTGTAACCTTTGCTGCCTGCATTATGAGACATGCCTGAGCTTCGCTGATGGACCGTGCCAGATCACTGACCACAGCAACGCATGGGGCAAACTGAAAAGTTAAAGTACCCTGGGGGAATACATTAGAAAGAAGGCAATTTCAGAAAGCCTGCATAAATGCTCTCTGGAAGTAAAAAAAGACCTAGACGAAGATTCTTGTCTATGTTTTCAAAGACATTACAAACTTGCCAAACTTCTCTTTAATAATTCTGAGTATTTCACACATCACAGACTTGAAACATCAAGAGATATCCCACCCTTTTAATTATTGTGTCTCTTTCTCTCAAGGAGATGTCGCTATGGAAAAAAAAAAACCTATAAAAAAGAAACGGAAATAATGCATATCATTATGATAGGGAGAAAAAACAATACTAGGTAATACTCAAAAGGAAAACAAGGTTATTGCAAACTGAAAGTCAGGAAAGGAATAATTTCAGCACCAATAAAGTTGACATCGTAAAAGCATTTTATAGAAAGGGCAAAGAAATACTGTGATACAAAGGTGTTTATAAAATCTGATTTGAGAAATATCCATCCATCCAATTCAGATGGATTTCTAGCGTCATGCCTTTGTGTGTTTTAAATATTTGTGGAAAATAATTTAGAAAAAAGGGGCTTATTGACCCTTTCTGTAAACAAGCCTGTCCCCAGCCAAGACCCTAAGATTTTTCCCTCTTTGCAGGCTGGCACTGTATCCCAGGGGTCCTTGTAAGCACACACATGTAATTTCATGCATGACGAGAGAGCACGACCACAGGTTTTGCAGCAGGGATGTGCCGTGCTAGGTCACCCATCAGGAAAGACACTGTAGTAGGGTTGGGTGTGGTTTTATTCTCATGGACTACCCACCAACAGCCTAGAGTTTTCTCACCTCTCATGATTTTATTATTTTAACTTAGTTAAAAATATATCATTATTTAAAAAAATTATTTTAAAAAATATACCATTATTTTAACTTAGTTGATTGATTCTTCATGAGGTTTTTATTTATTTACTTTATTTTGCAGGCTAATCGTGATAGCTGGGAGTACTGGTGTGAGATTCCTGGTTTGATATGACTGGCCACCCAAACCATATCACCCAGACCATCTCCTTTCAGTTTTGATCAAATAACTCCTAGAGAAAACAGACTTTTCTTGGCTACATCTCCACACACAGTCTTGAAACATGTAGGTTCAAGTACTGTCTGGACACCAGATTTTGTGTCTAGACCTGATGTCTTTGAGTGCATGAAGCAGCTGGTGATATTCTAGAACTAAAAATTTGTTTCAGTCTCTATCTCTATGCAAAAGCATGACAAATATTCCCAGGGGGCTTTTGGTAGCAGAATAGATCAAATACAAAATTTTATAAGGTAGATACATTCACAAGCCAGATAACTCCCTGCGTGTGAGAATCACAGGCTATTTGCTTGCAGATATTTAAAATCAGCAAAACATGACCTGAAGATATTTCTCCTCAGGACCTGAATCCTGATCCCTTTTTTACAACTGCTCAGCCATCGCTGGGATACTGTTTTTGCTGGTTGGAACAATATTCTTGTGCTCGAGTTTTGAGATAAGGCAACTTAAGGCCCTTTTGGGAGTTTTGGATCTGGCTAGGCTGTTCTGAAAACTTTCCTTTTAAGTTTTATCACCATGTTCACAGTTGAACTGGTTTCTACACCTTCACACAAAATAACTGTATATCGTAATCCCATTGCACTGCATCCCCTCTCCCAAGGGTCTGGGGTGTACATGGGTATTCTGTCAAAGCAGAGCGTTGCGCTTTGATCTGCCGAAGAACTGAGTCTGGAACAGCAGAGCATTACACTCAGCTCTCTCAAGTCCCAGTACTTCATGTATTATTTTAAGAAAGTTGTCTCCGGAGGTATTAAATAACCACAAAGTGCTGCTGCAGCAGAGCTAAAGATTTACTAATAATGTTAAACTAACACATCATTTTTCTGCAAGGCAGCATTGGCACAGAGCTCTGCTATGTACCATAAGTACATCTCAAGCTCTCACAAAAGTAGAGCTAAGAACATTTCTAGTGCCAGACCCAATGTCAGCTGGTGTCAGTAGACGTAGCCTGCGGATGCCAATGGAGACACAATGCTTAACAGACTGAGAATTGGCCTCATCTTACCTGATGTTTCTAAAAGCCTTTTCAGAGCTCCCCAGATGCTCTAGCTGAATCCAGCAGCTCTCAGGTTGAGGAGGAAAAATGGTTCTTTAGCAACTCCCAAAAGTAGATTCGGTTTGTAGAAAACGTCAAACTGGAAATTCACGTGCATGGTGCAAATGATGTCGGCATCCAGAGAGATACAAATCAATGTGCAAGTTGAGGAGGAGTCCCAGGGTGAGAGAAACGGGCAGGAAAGGGGCTTCACCCAGCTCAGGGAATCTAGAACAATTCTCAGTGGTGCTGTGGGTGATCCAAGTAATACCGAACCCCCCAGGCTACTGTCAGCATCAAGCAATGCAGAAGAAAGAGGATACAGCATTGAGCTGATAAATAATTAGAGGACACAAATAAGATTAATGCCAGCCACTATGCCTTTACAGAAAATAGGTCTTATCATAGAAATGCTGTTTCTTCCTCATATGGGCTTCTGAGCGAAGCAGAAGGAAGGAACCATATGTGAGCTAAGTGCACTGTAAGCTGATGAACTGGCACATCTTAGAAGGACGTAGTGTGGGATGGTCATCAGATAGGAACTTAAAGAATACCAGTCTGATGCTCAAGACACTTTTACATTCTCACTAAAGCTTTTTAAGTAAATGTGAAATCACTGCTGATAATGTTTGCCATGTTATTGCTGGTGACAGGATGGTAAAGAACAAAAAAGGCAGGGAACAGATCTGCAACAATCTGGATGATGCAAAAAAAAAAAAAATTAATGAATGGTAATATTATTCCTTCAGGGAAAAGGAACTTATGTCTTGCCATCCTGGAAAAGGCATGTCCTGGAAAGCCATGAGTTGGCTGAGGATGTGGTGTCAGGGTAGATCAGCAGCTGAAGAGCTCATGGGACCGGGATGTGGTGCGTGAATTCTGTATATCTTAAATACATGCAATTTCTGCTTTATTTGATTTACATTGGGTGCTTCTGAGTTGTTTTTCCCCTGAAGCAGCCAATATCAGCCTTCATCAGAGGCACTGGTAGGATCAGCCAGCTGGTGTTTTTACCACCTGGGATAATTGCAGTGAAGAAACAGCAAAATCAAGAAAGCTTGTTTTATACAAAAGTGCCCTCTCCAACGGGGACACGGTTGCCTCACAAAGGTTGAGCTGATCCTTTCAGCACTGTTTTCTCCTCTCCACCCACCTGCCTATATTCATGGTATTTGACTGAATTAAGCATTTTTGTGTCTTTCATATCAAGCCAACGTAGGACACAACACTGGAAAAGTTTTAAGGGAGGGAAAACGACATGACAGCGGCTGCTGACAGACACACAAGTGTTTTCTTGGGAAACCGGGGCAAAAATCTGCCCTTGTGTGTTCTGTGTTATGTTCTTGATATACACAGTAAAATATGAGAAGCTTTTTGGTCTGACTGATTTTTTAGCCATGTTAATAAGATCCCAGCAGTAGTATGTAAAGCAATTAAAAATAATTAAAGTAATTATAAACACTATGTAATTTGACAAGGCTGCAATAGTAGCTTTTAAATGCTTGCCTATATTAGGATTTTAAAGTGGAGCCATGTTTTACAGATGGGAAGGCAAGCAGATAGCGTTATCAAGATGTCCTGGGAGGGATTAGGAGATGGTTATGGATGTAGGCATCCACGACACCACGGCAGGCGGAGCATTTTCCAGGGTGCTCCAAGGCTACCCTCTCTCCAGATACTGACCTTAGAAGCAGATGTAGCTGAACACCTACTCATCTACTTCTACTGCCTCAGGTATGTGCTCCAGGTGCTGCCGAAGCCCTTGTTTCCCCGCCACACATCCTCTCGTGGTCTGTCTGAGAGCAACGTGTCCGTGCGTGCCAGAAACTGTGTGTCATAGCTCCTCTGACATAGGTGCCTTTGCAGATTCATCTCTCTCATTAGAGCTGGCAACTGTTCAAATGAAGACTGCAAAGGTATTCTGATGCTGCCTGCTGCACCCGAGTGTTCTATGGCTTTACTTAGACCTTTCAGTACGTTACTGCCTGCAACATCGCTGGGGGGGGAGAGAGGTGCTGGTGAAAAAAAAAAATTCAATTTCCACGCAGGATGGTGTCTACAGTTGTCCATTTGTTTTCCAAAGGACAGGGTCACACTATTGTTGCAGCTGTTGTCATTTGCTTTGGGGAGCGTTGGAAGCTTCCACATGGTTCACTTGCTATTCTGCTTCCAAAGACATGGAAATGCTCCAAAAACAGGGGGACCTTTAAAGATAAATTACTAAAAACCAAACCCCCTGCTTTGCTGCTTGCTCAGCTTTGGCACCTTGACAGTGGCGTTTAGCTCGATGTGCTACTAAACTGACATTTTTCACAGTGCTTTTCTCACTTAGTCATCTTTAGCGGCATGAAGCAAAGCCTGCTGCTCTCTGAGGTCTTCCACATCCTCAAGCTCCATCATTAGTTGTACATTTTGTCCCTAGAAAAGCACTGTGGCAGAAGTCTTGTGTTGTTTTCCCCTTCCTGCCATCTCCTTGCTCTCCCATGAAAAGCTAGGAAGTGCTGAGTTCTTCTGCCTGTCTGACTCCTGGGTCTTTGCTCATGGCTTACCCCAAGCATGCAAGTAGCTAGTGATGAGTGGGTTTTGCCCTGGTCCAGACTCTCTAGGTAGAGCTGCGCATCCCAGACAGATACTTACTCCTCTCATCCCTGTGCTCTACACCATTACATTTTCCTTATCTGAAAACAGCCAGCAATGAATCCTCAGGTCTACCATTCTAGTTAATTTGTGCCTCCTTTTAGTCCTCTTACATGTTTCCAAATCAAGGAGAATGGGACTGAGTTGGTGAGAAGGCACTCAGGCGTGCTGCTCTCTGGATGTGTCCCTCGGCTGTTGCATGCTTTGAAACCTCTTATTTTCCTATGGAAAATGGGAAAAAACAGCACTGAAGTGATGACTGTCCACCACAGGGATGAACAAACCCCTGTGCAGAAGTCTGTCTCCATATTAAGGCCAGCTGCCTTCTCCTGGCAAGCCACATTGTGCTTTAGCCTCACCTGCAATCCACCTGCAGATAATTCCTCTGAGGTAGGGTGGAAGTCACCAGCATTAACACAGCTGTCTAAACATGACGCACCTGATCTAAAGCAACCTTCTAGGTCTCTCCAGAGTCCAACCAAGAGAAACAGGTGTGCCCCAAAAGTGGTTTGGGCTAGTCTTGGACATATTCTTTTCTCTTCTTTTTTTTTTTTCTTTTAAAGAATGTTTTTCAACAAGGATGTGCCAGACGTTGCAAATTCTACCCTGGATGACACTCTCTATGAAGCATGTGACTGTGAGAGGGACAGAGTCACCTCTTAGACTACCAGGAGATGGGCATAACTTATATTAAACAGGAAATTCTGGTGTGTCTGGTGTGAGACAAAATAGATGGCCCAGGAAAGAGGTTGGAGAATTTCTGCATTAGACCCTCCTTTACTGCCGGAGCTGTAGATTACAGCATTTTCTCCACCTCCATCTCAAGAAAAGAAAGCAAAAATCTCTCTAGCTGCTCTTTCCCTGGGTGTGGAGGTTGAACCTATTTTCATATCAGCTGTTTCAGACGTTTGCATCTACTACAGTAGATGTGTCAGTCCTAGAGCAGAGGTGGGCCCTGAAGGAGAGAACATGGGCGCCTGCCTCCATCAAGATGTTCGTCCCATGAGTCAATGTGCTGGGGATCAACCAGGAAAGGCATTGCTATTTTCTTCCTCATCACAAGCACCAGTGATGCAGATAGCACAGCTCACGTACTGAGGAAACAAACAGGGAAAACTACGTCTAGGTCCAATCTCAGCAGCAACCTCATTCCATTCAGCATCAAAACCTGCTACCTGGGCGCAAATTCCCTGCACTAGATAGTTGTGCAGAAGCTGTGGAGCACCCCATACTTTGTGAAACAGCCGACAGCTCTTTCTTGTTGTGCAAATATATGTACGGTTGGACATGCAAGTTGCAGCCTGGGGTCACTGCTCCAAGGTACTTGGTGATGAATGAAACCTCGCAAAGAAGCAGAGGAAAAGAGCCTGACTGAAGGAGATAAAACCAGAGCTGGCGGGAGGCTGCCGCCTTTCAGCTACAAGCCCCAAGCCGGTTTTGTCTGAAATTCATCTCAGCAGCTGTTGCCACCAGTGGGTTGGCTGAGAAGGGCATTGCTTGTCAGCTGTCACCACTGTTTTGCTGTTCCCTTTGCCTTAAGTGAGAGCTGAATGTGGCAGGCAGCTCAGGGAAGGAAAGAAGAGCTTGGTTTATTTATTTGACGCTTGCCAGCCCCGTGGCTGAAGGCCCTCTCTGAGTAACAAGATTAGCAGTTTCAGGTCACTGCCACCGTCACAAGCATCTGCTCTGACTAATAGCATAATGGTATGGCCCTTTTAGCTCTGGGTTTGCTCGGGGCTGCAACACTTTTTGTATTCAGTCTGTTCCTAGTCATATCGTTTGCAGCATCTGTCAGAGGAAACGATGCTGAGACATTCACCTAACCGGCCTGTGGGCTGAAGCATGCTCCATCTTCCCTTGCCTTGCAGAGTCCGTAGTCCTTACGCAGCCCACCGGCAGCCTGGGGGCTTGTGTGGACCCAGGAGAGGACTGACCAGTACAGCAGGGACACAAAGAGGAATGTTGTCTTGCTACTGGCCCTTGCCTGCCGTGCTTCCCCTTCCTCATCGTGCTTGTGCATCCCAGCTCAGCTCTGCAAATTCCCTAAGTCCCAGGTGCTGGGTCGGCCACGTCTACTGGGGCATTTCCCAGTCAGCTTCCCAGAGCAGGAGAGATGCACCAGCAGCGTCCTGGATGTCTCTCCATTTCTGCTAGTCCCATGCCACTGTGGCAGGGTCAGGAGCAGAGTATGCATGGCACAGAGTATGCATGGCACAGAGTATGCATGGCACAGAATTCACATCCTGCATGCCACAAAGTTCCCGTCCTGCATGGCACGCTGGTGAGCGTACAAGTCAAAAAAACAATGCAGCGATGATTCAGCTCCTTTAAAATGCTTTTTATTTGAGGAATGATCTCCATCAGTGTGGAGGCTTGGTTGCTGAGAGAGCTTTCTGAAAACTTGCTGGGGAACTGGATTCCTTGGCTGGACCATTTTGCAATCAGTTCTTTCCCCAGCTCCCTGCTGGTAGCTCCCTTGGTCTCTAGGGGATGCTTGTGGCAGAGATGAAAGCTGGGCATTACATCTGAAAACTATGTTCCTTGGGGTGAGGACACCAGTAAGAAGAGGCAAGTCAAACCAGAAACTGTGGTGCATTCACCTCTCTGTCTCCCTGTCATGTCTCACAGCTGGGATGCTCTGCAGCTGGGCACTGTTGTTCACTTAGTGTAGGCATTACTTTGGAAAAAAGAGGCAACAAAAAGGATCTGAGATCATAGCCTCTTTCTCTGGTTATTTTTACAGATTATTCTTGCAGTAGAAAGCAGCAAGCCAAGCCCATTTTCCCCTAGATTTGTATCTCAAAGCGGATTGACTTTGGTGTACCAGAAGACACGAACTTCAGGTGATTTTTTTTTTTGCTGTGGTTGGAGTATGTATAAGGTGTCTCTCCCACTTGCTTTCTTTCCTGAATAGACTTGTCAGCATGTAGTTAGGGTTTCAGTGCTGCAGCATCCTCTCTCCCTGTAGAGCCATCTCAGGCACTTTGCTCTGTGTGGTTTCCTACTTGCACAAAGCATGGCAGGAGCATAATAACCTCAGAGACATTTACTACTTTGTTGCTTGGGGTGCAAGCTGGTAGGGAGTAGAGACTCAGCTAAATGGTGGCAATACACAAAGCAATTAAATATTCTTATTTTATCAGGAAAGCAGGTTAAAAAGAGGTGTTATGAATTGCTTAGTTTTTCAGACACCCAACTGAGATATCTTGATGAAACCTGATTTATAAGAAAAGCTGAAAATTCCCTACCTGAAAGTCAGACCCTTTATAGCATGTCAAAATGCAGACCCCAAGACTGTTATCTGTATCATAAAACATTCTAGGGCAGCCATTAGCATTCTGCAAAAGGCTGAAGAGTAGAAGGATAATTTCAAACACAAGAGATCCTGCCTGGCTGATTTCTCTACTTGCAGCAGTGAGAAATACTTGCTAACTTAATAGACCAAGTATTTTCTTGTCATGTAAGTTCGGTCGACCTTATTAATTATGGTTTCATTCATTTGGTGCATGACTCTTGCTGGTCACTAGATGTCACTAATAACGAATGAGAAAGAGGAAAAGAGGGGGAACTTCTTGGGGAGGCAAATTGTTAGAGGAGGTAGTGCCTGCGAGTGCCTTGGAGCAGACCTCTGTTAGCAAAAGAGTGGCACTCAAGCACATGCATAGCTTAAAGCAAAGCTTTAATTGGGGTTAAGAAGGTGTCTTGGTATGTAGTGGCATCAGATGCACTCTGGTTTCAATGAGCAGAGGAAAGTCTTGGGAGTCTTGGCTGGGATGCCCTTCTAAAGGAGCAGTGTCATCGCTTGTCTGCCTCTGTAAGCAGGATTATTGTCTTTGTTGCCTGCCCTAGACATGCTACACAAAATAGGTCTGGAGCCAAGGAGTTCTTTGCAGCGTAGAGAACAAGGCAGGTATGAACATGCTTTCCTGTCTCCCAGGCCATCAAATTAGTCCCCAGCAGGACAGATTGGGCAATTGTCATTGCAAGAGCCTTCCCAAAGTGACAGGGTGCCACACCTCACTTACCCATTTTTTTTTTCCCAGTGCATGGAAACCTTCCTTCCCTATTTCCCACCACCGGAGAGAAAAGAGTGGACTTGAGCAGGCCAGCGTAAAACACTTATCCCCAGCTGCCAAGTCGTTCCACAGAGGTCTGCCCAGGAGTCCCTGCGGCACGGGGACAAACAGCACACTGCCTGGGCTCCAAGGAGACATGTGGGGTCTCCTGAGGAGCAGGGAGTCATCGCATGTCTGAGACTCTGGCATGCATTTACTCAGGCATGGGCCAGCGTTGAGTAAGCCTTTAATCTGACTTTTTTACAATACATAAAAAAGTCTTTATGACACTTTACGATGCATCTTCTGACACAGTTCCCGTTGCTTTTGGAGGAGCCGCCAGCAGACATCACATACTTCAGGGACTTTAGGGAACTCGCTGCTTGTTAGCATAAGCCCATGCCTTAGTGCTGATTTAATCCAATAAGCACAACTACCATCACACCATTAGTTTGATGAATAGATACAGCCAAAGCCTTAGATGTGTTTAGCTCAGGAGTGAATCCATTAGGGAGTGAAGGTCATCCAGCCCCCCTCATCCGTATGTCAGCTGCATCCAGCTCTGCTGTTTAGGGCACTTTCAAGTTACATTTCTTTTAGCCCTAGGCTGCGTCTTCACTGGGAATGTAATGCCAGAAAGATAGACAACACAGGAATTAACATTCCCTGGGATGTAACTAGTCAAGCATAACCTTAGGTCCACATCCTGTGGTTAGATATTTACCGATCTCCATGAAAATAGCCTCAGGTCTGCTCAGTTCCAGCCCGTTGTCTCAATCCTATGTGCCCATTTGATTTGGCTGCTTATGGGGACACAAGGACGGGCTGGACAAGGCCATCCTTCACCCTGACCCGCTCCGTGATGTGCAAAATGTTGGAGAGGCTTCTAGCAAGAGGGAAGGAGAGGAGATGCTCCCACTCCTCTCTCAGGGCAGCAAGAGGAACTCAAGCAATGCCATCAGCAGAGGGAGAGACAAAAAAAATGACAATAAGAGGTTGAGAGATGAAGCTGAGACTTTCAATTTGTAGAGCTGAGTACACTGATTTTCTGACAGTCTTCCCTGCAGTAGCTCTGCTATATCTAGAGGCTGCCAAGGTAACCTCTGCAGCCCCAGACAGGACAAACAGCAACCAGCCGTCTCCTTGTTCCTTTTCATTTCGTGCCTCGTTTTGTTGGTTTCTTTGTTTCTTGGCAGAAATACCTCCCAGATCCCAGTGGTTTTAGCCAGTGGTAAAATCCCAACATTTCCAAAGTCATTTTTGTTTTAAATCAAATTTCAACATAAAATGCTCTTCCCTCTCCCTCCTCCAGAAATGTCTAATGAGAATAATCAAATTGGATGGTCTTGCCTACATCAAATCATTCTGTTTCAACAATGCCTAAATGCTCCATTTCCATAAGGTACACAAATTTTTCTTCTGTAATAATGAAGCATTATACCAGCAAATATTAAAAACATCACTGAAATATAATATTAAAATTAATATTTGATATTATCCTAAAAGTTCAAGTGAAATTAATGGAAATGGGTGAGTTGAAAGAAGAATTTATTTACTTTACCTCAGCAGCATGAGAAGATTTCATATTATCAAGAGAAACTTAGCAAGAGCTTTTTCCCGTACTTTCTTTGTTCAAGTCTGTAATTTTATGAAGACTTGCATACTTCTGAGAAAATGAAAGGGAAATGCCCTGTTGTGGAGGAAAACGGTTGTGCTGGAAAAGGTCCAACCAATTTCACTTCTAAAACTTCCTCAGAACCACCTCTTCCCCTGCCCTGAGTCCTCCCCACTCTCCGCTATAGCTGGTATTCGCATCACATCGGAAGCCCAGTATCTAATCAAGGGAGATTCTGCTGGTTGACCAACATGGCCTCTGCCCAGCTCCATTTTCACCCCAGTTACCCTGGAGGGGGAAGATGAGTTCCAGCCACCAGACACCCTTGTTACAGGGCAGCCATGTGTGGGAGAGAGGCCAGGAGGAAGGCAGAAGCCCCGTTACGTGATGGTTTCCACCCCCGCCAGTCTTTCACCCAGCTAAGGCTCTTGCTGACACGTGGTGTTGAGTGTGAAGCTGTTCAGCACACCTACAGGTGACGGATATGTTCCCTCTGTTCCTCTGTGTGAGACTTCCCATAACCTCCAATAAGGAGAGGAATATTGAATTTCAGTAATTATGAAGCTATTTAAGCAGAAAACCCATGACTCCAAAACATACAAAGACACTCACTAGGCTTCTCAATAATCCATGGACCAGTAAGGGGCTGACAAGCAATGCATCATTCTTCCTACCCAGAATGAATTGATTCTGTCACCAGCAAACTAAATGCAATCAAGCTCTTGACTTGAATCATAAATCGTACTTAAGTCACAGTTAGCAGTAAAGTGAAGTGAAGCAGATAAAAAAAAAAAAGTCTGGCAAAAGGATGGACCAGCAAATGGACCAGTCCTCAATAAGGAAGGAAAATTTAAATATTTTACTTCAGTATGTGCAATACTTTCTAGTTTTCAGAACTCCATGCAATAGGAATGTACAGACTTGTAGCATGTTAATATGATATATCCTCTCATCCTGTATTTTTCCCATATAACCAGAGTGCCTGACCAAGTGATTATCAGGGTGTCTAGGTCCTGGGGGTCTGTTAGGTCTAATCTGCTGAGAAAAAGTATCTTTTCTTTAGTAGACCAATCTGCTGGGGAGACAGACATTGAGACAAAAGTTCTTACAAAAAACCTTCCATGAAGGGGAAATCTACAGAGCAAGGAACATGCTATACGGGGAGAGATGGACTGCACTCATGCAGTGGTTCACCTAACACGGATATAATTGCCCCTTCTCCTGGAAACTGTCTCTGAAAAGACATTTCCAGGGAGCTTGTCTTGGAAAGCTGTGCAGAAAAGGGGCACAGTGTGGTAAAGGATCCCTTCCACACCAGCAGCAGCCAGCCAGCAACGTAGTCCTCCGGCTAGGAGCTGTGTCTCTATGAAATGGCATTAATGAAGATGGTCTTTGCAATGGGTCAAAAGGATGGGAAACACTGGATGACAGGAGAACAGCTTGGTAGAGAGAGAGACAGACACACTCAGGTGTATTGAAAAACTGTGTCAAGGCTTCCTCTGCTGGGAACTGGAGTAGAAGGGTGGGCTTTTCCCCCCTTTGCTATGAATGGGTACACTGACACTGAATTTTCTCTTTATTGCTTGGCAGAGGCAGCCCTGGTGCAGACCTCGCTTGTGACTTGCAGCCTGCTGAGTGTGTCTCTGCTGCACTGGCTCAGCTCTTGAGAGGAGGAGATCACCTGGCAAGGAAGGATGCTCTGGGGAATCTCTGGTAACAGGAGATGCCTTAAGTCAGGGCACTCAACCATGTTCCCTTCTAAGCATACTCGGTCAAGGGGTAATCCAAGGAGACCCGCAGGGCAGCCAAGTCCTCCTCTGCTCCCCGCTCTGTCACTCTCTGGGCTCTCATTCCAGATGTAGACTGACTTCATCAACACCAGACATCACAAATGGGGGAAGTGCAAGCAATCTTCTCCACCTAAGCTTTACCAAACAAAACAGAAAGAAAAATATTGCATTATTCCTCAAATGAGTTAGGGATGGAGCTGATTAAAAAGTGTGTGACACAACATACTTCTCCTTGAAAATGCTATTTCATCAGATAGGCTACTTCTGAATGCATTAATTTAAAAGGAAATGTGTTTTTGAAACAAGGCTGGAAGAAAAAAAATTCCAAGAGTTCCTTCCTGAACCTGTTATCTCTGAGATCTTCTGGGCATGGCTGCAAGCCCGCAGCTCTGGTGGTGTGTGAAGTCACCAGGAAGCGCTAGCAATGGTTGATTCTAATTAATAGATTTATTAAATACAGAAATGATTAACTGACATGGCCCAGACAAAGTTTGAGAGATTGAGGGTGACACTGAGGGGACAGGATTTGGCCAGGTTGGCGTGGGTGAATGAGGGGAATTGTCTGCGGTCCCTCAGGTGACATTCGTTAAAGACACACTGGGTATGACACACAAAGCAGGAGAATTCAGCAGCCTAAAAAAATGAGGATATGGATATGACACTGAGAAGCAGGGAGATGTTGGGTGTGGGGGTGCAAAGGACAGACTGTCGGGTATGGAGGATGCTCTAGCAAAAAGGGAGAGCTGATTTGGAGAGGTGCAAATAGGAGTGCAATGTGAAAGACAGTGCTTTTGCTCCGGTCACCTCAGGACTGGCAAGGTCTTGACTCAAGTGTTGTGCCCAATTTTGAAGCTGTGCTTCAAGAATTATGTAAAGGCACTGCAAAAAAGCCAGCGCAGAAGAGCAAGAAAGAGGGGCCATCCATAATATGCAGTATGTGAGGAAAGAGCTGGTTATCCCAGGAAAGACGAGAATGAGCAGAGACTTTCAATGATTTTTTAGTAGGTAAAAAGTGGTAGGAAAGAGATAAGAGGCTAATTACTCTCTTTATTGGCGCTACAAGCACTTCTTGTGCTTTCTCATAGCCTAACCAGTTGACCTCAAAGAGGAGTTTTGATTCAACCAAAGCAGGATACCTCTATCCACCTGCAGTGATACATTTCTGGTTTTGTTCCAGTTCATGTTTCTGACGGGATGGTGTCAGAGCTGTATGTTTCAGTGCCAGATTTCCTCGCCACCTGGAGACGACTTTGGCTTCGTCTGCCAGAAGGCATCAGTGCTCTGCAATGGATGTGCATCAGCCCTCTCATGAATTAGGGAGATGCTGTGATGTACGAGGGAGGTTAGGATGCCTCAGAGGTCTCAGTTTTTGTTGAACTCTCTGTTTCTTATTGCAAGAAGTGGTAAAATGCCCTGGAAGAGAAAGCTGCATACACAGATCCCAGAGTGGGCAGTCTTTTCTCAATGTCAGATGCAAATACATCTCACTGCATAACACTGGTGGGAACCTTAATTTGTCCTTGATATTCGAGAAAGGAAACTATCTGAATTAACACCATCTTGTTTTGCATTTCTCAGTGTAACACCAATTAATTTTCAATTAGAAGATTCATTCCAAATTTCATGGCATGCTTTGGTGGAAACAGAGCTTTGATTTTCAATTCCTAATACATCCATGCCAACTCATCTGTGTGAACCTCAGATCCATCATGACCCAAACCAGCTGGCAATTTCCCACAGTCAAAGGCAAATTTTCCAAAATACATAAATGTAAAAGATATTTTTTCCACAGTAACATTACATCAATTCCAGGTATTTAGAATCATATCAGATTTTTGTGTCTGGCACACTTTCCTTTAAGATGTACATCTAATGAATTGTCCGCAGCTTCAATCTTCCCCCAAATTACCTTCTCTTTGGAGAGGCCTAATGAATACAAATTACCTTAACATTTCATCTCTCACACCTCTAACCAGTCACCTAACTAACACGTGGTACCTGGTTGCAGTCTAGGTAGACCCTGCAAGTCCTTCTCGTGCAAGGAGAAGTAAAGAAATCAAAAGTAGGAAGAAGTTGACAATTCACTTCTCACAGATGTTGGAAGCTTACCTCAAATTGCAGCAGCATCACTGGTGCATCACCACAGCAGGAGGAAAAGAGAGTTTCTGGCTTTTAGTAGGAGTTCAGCATGACAGCTCTTTCAGCTTTAAAAGATAACTCTTTGCATGGGGCGACAAAAGAGGGAGGGACACCAAGAAACCCTGTTTCTGCTGTCTTCTCACACTGCATGTGGTTGCACCCTGGAGCTCCTTGCCACTGGCAATTGCGAAGACTGAAAGCATCAGAGCATTAGGGAAAGAAAGGTGAGGACAGGACCTCCTGGAGCTCTCTGTCGTGATGGTCTGGGAACGACCACTGGTGCACGTAGCACCTTGCTGCCAGAAGAGAGCTGAAGCAGAACCAATCGCCCTACGCACAACCTCTTTCAGTCCTCCCGGAGCATCTGTGTTCAGCCACCACCCCAGAGGAGACCAGCCCAGGAGACCCCAGCCTGTGCTGGGGACAGCTGGTTTCATGGTTTTTTTCCTAGCCCTTTTCTCAAAGCGATTTCTTTCTCTGGTTTCTCAACTCAAGAGGCAGCAATAGAGTACCCAAGGGACCTCATGACCAACTCAGACACAAGTTGGAGTCTGTAGCTCTTTGGGACTAGACCATCCTTATGTTGATCCACAGCCCAGAGCAGGACTGTTCTTTCAGCCATACGCTCTCAGGAATTTATCTTTTCTGAGGTCAGTGTCCTTGCCACGTGTTAGAGCGTATTAGCTTGAAAAGATCAAGGTGTTTAATGATCCTAAATGCTACAAGAACAGGGCTTGGCCAACTCTGGGTTCAATGGTGAGTTCTTTAGCAGATTTGAATTGGTCCAGCACCAGCCCACCCATTACGTAAGATGCAATGGCATCCAGACTGTTGGGTTTGTCTCTGCAATGTGGTGATTTTATTTTGCGTGTGTGATTGAAAACATGCTCCTCCTCAGAAACTGTAGCGATTCAATGACTTTAAAGTTAACAATTAGAATATTTACCCTAAGATCCTAAGCCATATTGCTGAAAAAAGGCTGGGGTGGGCATATTAGACACTGTTTCTTTTCAGCTAAAATTAATGTTTCCCTCCAAGTTAAAACACTTTATTTTCTGCCAGACATTATGTGTGATATACAGCCATGTGAATTAATAAAGAACCACCTCCCTCCAACTTAGCTTTTCCTGCTGAGTCTGATAATGAAATTTATTCTTCTCTGATATCCTCAATTAAAGTAAGTTAAGAACTGAGAGTGTGACTTCAATTATTCTTTGGACTGCTTGTATTTTCTTTGTGCTACATCAGTGGCAAAGTGCATGACCCTGTTTCACCTTGATCTCTAGAACCACGCTTGTTTGCTGGGAGTAGAGGAGGGAAATGAATTGACATGGGCCAAAGCTTGCTGGAACCAGCCAGGACCTTCCCATGGGTGTCAGCACACTTTCATTCCGCTCCTTTCATAGCGGATTTTTCTGAAAGAGCTGAGTTCCCCTTCAGGGGCCAGATTTGCAAAAGAGCCGAGCAGGTGGGAGACAGCCTGGAAAAAAATCTGTTGGTAAATGCCGAGCAGAAGCAGCAGGGAGCAGAGGTCTCCGGAGGAGCTGAGAGGAGATTTCCTCCTCTCGGTTCCCACCTGCTTTCCTACCAAGCAGGCTGCCAAGCTGTAATGGCCCCTGAGAGATGCTCTGCAGTCTTGCTTTGGAGAATGGGTCCAGCAGAGATTTGTCTACCCTCAGCTCTGCTGAAACACTCCAGTTCCAGTCTCATTTTATTAATTACCCCAGCTCTAAGCCACACAAGGTCTGGATTTACCTTCTGGCTCTATTTATTGCATACGCATAGTCTGGAGCCCAGGGCAATATTGAAGCCCAGCAGGCAGCCCTGGTGTCCGCAGGACTTCTCATGTGCTTCCCAGGCTCTGCAGCGTTGGAGTCTGAGGATGACTCACACAAAACTGCTTTTCTCGTCTCCAGCAGTGCAGTGCAGGAGTTAGGCTGGAAGAGTAAACTCAGTGGGCGCGTGTGTGGACCAAACCTAAAAGCCCCTGCCACGTTATTTAGGCTTAAAGCCACAGATGGACCGGTTTCTGCTATAGTGGAGTACACAGGATTTTAGGAGTTTTCTTCAAGGAACAAGCATATTAACAGCTCCAAGTAGGTGCAAGGCTCTGAGACCCAGGAGTTATGGTCCACCTTCCTGCAGAAGAGGGTCAGTTCATCACCTGCACAGCCCAGACCAACTACAACAGCCTGGTTCACTCCTCACCACGGCTGCACCGAGCAAGCCTGAAAGACTCATCAACCTGAAGACGTCTTGCTAACTGCAGAACTTACCTTCCCCGCTTGAAGAATATGTATTTCATCATTTGTCCAGGCTCACCTCTAGGTTTTTTTTCGCTGCCCTTCTCTTCTTGAGTATCCTTTACTCCATTTCCACTAAAAGACAGACGTTCATCCCTCTTTGCTTTCTGGCTGCCTTTTTTTTTCCATTTGCCAGCCATCTCTGAGGGCAGTGACCTTGTGGCATCTGCCATACATCTGCAGCTAGAGGACATGACCTGCCTCACACAGCTCACCGGCGAGCACTGCTCTCCTGGGAGAAGGAAAAGGAGATTTATCTGGCAGTGCCCTGCTTGCAGACGCCAGGTTTTAACCCACATTTCCCTGCTCTGAGTGCAGCAGCTCGCATGACCACTTTTGCAGAATTACACATCAGTTGCCTTGGAAGGTGCTGCTTTCCCTGACTTGTGGCTGTAGGACTGGTAACCATTTGTCTGTGTGGGAGTCCAGCCCAATGCTGTAATTATCAAAGTTATTAATAATTAGAGAACTTAGCAGCAGCCAGAGGGTGGGAAACCACACATACCATTGCCAGAAAACTCACCTCCTGCGGAAAAAGCTGTGATTTGTGCAATGTT
The DNA here is from genome assembly GCF_947461875.1 of Haliaeetus albicilla. NCBI lineage: Eukaryota > Metazoa > Chordata > Aves > Accipitriformes > Accipitridae > Haliaeetus > Haliaeetus albicilla. Next base: position 1,873,997 of record NC_091495.1, on the reverse strand, counting down.
TTGAGAAAGGAGTCGCTTATCTGTTTTAAACCATGGATTTCTTGGTCTGCAGCAGCATCTGGGATCTCTCACGGCCTGTGAAAGCTCCAAAACCAGAAAATTTAAGGAAAAAACCTGAAAACTGACAAGGCTCATAATCAAATGGAAAGAACTAACAATAATAGCAGTGTTGCTGCCAGAAACAGCAGAGTAGTGGAGGCTCAGCAGCTCAGGGCTTGCTCTAGTGCCCTTCACTGGTCTTTCTTGCTGGCTCATTAAGTAGAACCCTCACAAAACAGCCGAAAACGGTTTCCCCTCAGAAAATCCGTTCAGCAAAATTATCCACCCACGAGTAAGTGTCAAGACAAATCTTTTCACCTTGCCCAGCTTGTTCTGATAATGTCAAGCCAGCGCGTTTCAGTCCTCCTGATGATTTGTTCCAGTGACAGAAATTGCTGCTTCACAACTTTCTCTGTTAAATTCCATTTTGGCTTTACACAAACTTACTAACATTCACTTTCATTTTAATGGACCTTTCCGTTCGCAGCATTAGTGTTTTGGCTTCAACATTTTTAAAGCTGTATGCTGTGGTTGCTTTGGCATTAGTGGATGTAAACCTCAATCAACATTATCACAAAGTTTGGACTACGTGTTTGTCCAGCCCTCAGCTAGGCTGAGAGTTTGGGAAAGAGGGTTTTTGCAGTTAAATCTCAACCTTTTTGACCATTTGTTCTATTTCTGAATTGAAGCAGAGTTTGGAAACACCAGGACCTGTAGTGTGGTGGAAGATCTATTTTTCCTTCCCTTCAGCTGCAGACACAGACACATGCTAATGGTTTTGCATTCAAAAGTCTTCAATCAATTAGCATATTGATACTTATTTAACAAGGATTTCTGGCATGCACCTGCTCTGCTGTCCAAGCCTTTCTTTTCCTCCTTCAACCCGATCACCTCCTTAGCTTACTGCTTGTCTCTGGTGGGTAAATTGTTTTCTGCTGTCAGAGCAGAGGGGCAACAGTTCTGTCGTGATGAGAAACCCAAGAATAAGGAGTTGCTTTTAGGGCTAGGTAGGGTCCAGCATGAGCAGGACATATTTCCATGGGGAATCTCCAGAATATGGGACCATACAAGAAGTCATCTCCCAGCTGAGTCCTAGTCCTGAGGGCATGGTTTCCCCAGCTGCTCCAGTTTGGTGGGAACAACCTCCCAAATCCCTGGAGTCAGCCCCTTTTTATATATGTCCTCTGCCCAGCTGGAAAGTGGCACATGGGAGATCTATGCCTCACCTTGCTCCATGTCCTGGGTGGTAGGCTGCATCAGGGTACCCAGCTCAGCGAGTCACTTAGGTGAGAGCATTTTTCCTTTCTTCCTCTTCTTCCCTTTCCTAAGTCCTTTCCTCTTGCACTGGGTCACCTGCCAGGCATTATAAGACAGGTTCCTCATAACCAAAGCTTCAGATGCAAAGCTGTTCTGAATCACCAACTAAGGAGACATCATCCAGCCAGTACAAAAGGAAAGTTGCAATCTCACCCTTAGGCTTTTTAAGTCTCTGCATTGGAAAACATCTCCTGTCCTTGCGGACTAGTTGGCAGAGAGGATTTCAGCCTTTCTCAATTTACAGCCATTAATACTCTCCCAGGGGACCTGCAGTCCCATGTACATATTAGTTAAGTGTCTTGAAACGAGGCCAGCACCTTCTACTTACCTTTCCTGTGCCCTCGTGAAATCCCCACTCTCAGATGGGGAGAGGGGCACAACTTTGACTGGGTATGCCTATAAATAACAACACTGGAGAAATATTTCACCCAAGAGGAGGACTACAGAGGCACAGCCCTTCACAGAGCACTAAGAAGAGGTCTGTTTCTCAAACCCGATGCTCTTGGGAAGCAGGGGGAGTTAATGCCTGTGTTTCACACAGGCTGAGACATTCACTTCTGGTAAGTACAGGTGGGAAATATTAGATATCCATGCAAATTCTCTCTAGCAAGCAGCAATGTGGTCTTAATTAGCAAGATTTAACTCTGTAAAAAATGAAGAAGTTTATCTTCCCTGCCCAGTGCTCACTGCACGGCTGGCTGTGATAAGTTGCCTGCTTTTTAAAGACTGTAGCAAATTAACTTCATTATGTGAGCCCCTCTTGTAAAACGCCTGCGCTGATGGCAGCGAGCTGCTGCTTTCTCATGAAAGCACTTGCTCCGCTCCTGCCAAGGGATGGGTGTGAATGTCCAAACAAATAAGTTATTTTTGCACTTTCTGTGCACAAAAAAAAAACCAGTGGCTCTGAGCTTGAAAAGAAGAGGTTCCCAGAAGGCAAAACTGTCTTTTGCCAAACCAAAACTCAGAGACATGTGCTGAAAACCCAGCCTTGAGCTGTCTGTACGCTTGGTCGGCCTGTCTGACTTGATGTCCCACCTATGGCTCCATCCTGGCCAGAGGGTCAACCATTTCTCTTGCTTCTTGACCACCTGGGACAGTAAGAGATACAGTTGGAAATGCACCTGGCTGACTACCGTAGTAAGGTGTGGGGTGAGGAGGGGAGATCTATGAATCACATCCTTCCAGGAGTTGCAGATTTCCTTCTGGTCCCTTAAAAAGGGAGAAGTAGGGAAAGTAGTTTACATCAAACCCCATCTCTGGGACTTGCAGCCTGGTGGGGACAGCTTTGGAGGTAAATCAATTCCCGATTTGCTCCAGGCTGTGATGAAAATTGTCGTGTGAGCTCCAGGGTTTCAAGCTATTGCATGCTCTTTCTTGGTGAGTACTGTCAGGTTTCTCTCTGGAACAAGTCAATGTTTGTCTTACACAAACATTTCCTGCAGAGGTTAATGCAGAGTGCAGCTGACTTGGTAATGCTGCTTTTGCTCCGATGCTTTGGTAAGACTTTTCTGAAGGTAAAATGTTAGACTAGTGAATATTTGAATATGTAAATTGGGAGATTTTAATCGAGAAACAATTTTCTCTTGCGTTCACATAAATAAATAAGTTTTCCCACGTGGGTTCCTGTTCACGTACCAATATATTTCCCCCTGGATAAATCCAGTACTGGCTTTATGAGGCATATCCTTTTGCTAAGCAAGCGAATTTTTCTCAGTATTTAACGTGGTGTTTTTTTAATGTAAATGCCTACTTACAGTTTTCAGCCTTCTCTCTATGTTTATTTTAAGAAATCTCAAATGAACAAACTTGTTGTGACATTCCCTACGCTCATAATGAAAAGCACACCCACTGAACTAGAAGCAAGTGAGCTGGCGGAGGGGTTTTTGTTTTGTTTTCAAAAAACAATAACTTTGCACAAAAAAAAAGGAGTTTTGGGAGAAAAAAATTCTATTTATGAATTGACTTCAGCAGAAAATGTGGGAAAACATTTTAAGTTGTAAAAACATTTTCATTTAACAGTATCATTTCAACTGTGTCAAATGTTGATCATTTCCGAATTGCATTTATAGTTTAGAATTGATGGGGCGGGGGCGGGAAAGAACAGAAAAGAAATAAGCTGGGTTGAAAAGCTGTTAAGTAAGCCCAAAGCCAAGTGAAACCTTCCATTTGAGATCGAGCAAAATAAATTCAAGATAAGCTTTATTTTGTGCATTTTTGTTTCAGCCACTAAGCTGAATGTCTGTTATTCATCAAGGACAACTTCTTTGTTTAATTAAGCATCTGAAATAAGTCTGTGTACAAGCTAGTGAATCTTTCCTTGCCTTCAGTCTCATATTTCTCTGCAGCTGTTGGTATGCGTTGGAGTTGGGCAACAAGAAGGAGACACAGAGATACAGAAATCATCAAAATCATGTTGGGACAGGGGGAATAGTATCTCCTGTTGTCCCTAGGCAGGATGAGCTCTGCCTTGTGTCCCGCTGGATGCACAGGGACTTCAGGTCATCTGCTGATGCTGCCCTGCACTGTCTCTGCAGGGCTGGCGGAGCTGCTTGTGGGAGCACTCAGCCTCACATCCCAAATTCTGCCCAGACATAGCGTTAGGAATCCCACACAGTGCCAGTAATGCCAGAAGGGTGGGGATGGTAATGCAAGGATGTGTTGGGCGCATAGTTAGCGATGCGACGCGATGGGCTCTGACTTCACTGTACCATCTCTGAAGCCATATCCCAGCAATGCCTAGGAAGAACAGGCAGGGGGGGGAAAACAGCAGGAAGAAGCCATGGGATTGTGCCAGGCACACACTGTGGACTGTGATTTTGGGTGCTTCTGCTTTCTGCTCCCCCAACTGTGGTAGCTCTTGGTGAAGCCAGCAAGAATGGGAAAACTGGTGAGGCATGGAGGTAGAGCTATGGGATGCAGTGCGGCACCATGTCAGGAGGTTCTGGGACTACAGGGAGACCTTGGTGCTGGTCCCAGGAGGTGAAGGCAGAGGGAGACTGCATGTCCCAGAGGGGCTGGTCGGTCCTGGCAGGGTTCTGCAGGCTCGGTTTAGCTCTGCCAGTCTAAACTGGGTGGTGGGATCCCAGAGAAGCTCTGAGCGGTGCGCAGAAATGACTTGCATTTTTGAGACCTGAAGCATGTGGCTTCTTCCTCTGGGCAGCAAGAAGTGTAATCTGCGGGTCCTCTGAAGACAGGCTAAGGTTACAGTGGTGTGACTGCTGGCAAGCACTGCCCTGCAAGTCCCATCTGCTTCCCACTGGGAGATGCCCCCTCTTCCCAAGCTACCTTACAGCATGAACTGCTGTCAGTTTTACTTTCCAGGGCTGTGGCGCAGGCAAAATTGCAAAGGCATCAACCACCAGCTGCTAGCACCGGTCCCGTCGTCATGATGTGCTGCTGTCGCGTTGCATGGCTGGGGGCCAGTCCAACAAGAGCTGGTTGGCTCTTGCCACAGTGCCAGGGCTGTCTTATTGCACGGGCATCGAGGTGAGGGAAGCTCCACGGTGAAAATTGTGGAGAGGGATTCAGGGTACCGAGCTCTGTCAAGGGGTGTCCATCTCCTTGTTTCCACGTTCGCATCTTCCAGAAGAATGCTTTTTCTGATGGGCATAGCCACATTTGGGAGTAAAATTGCCAGCAAGATTACGCCAAGTGGGGCCCCTGTCTGAGCAGGGGTTTCCCTGTGCAGGTGCATCCCTCAGATTTAATGCCTTTGACTTCTCATCTTCTGGCCTCTGCTTTTTCCCTTTCTGATCCTTGCTTCACTTGAATACATATTCCACGTAAGGCACAAAGCTGGAGAGTGGCAGCAAGATATGCAGGGATTTGAAGATATGAGCACCATTAACACTAATAGCATTAATTACACTACAAAATAAAGTATCCATGAAAACGTATCCCATGGGATCTAAAGCAAAGGTTCATTCGTTCAGGCTAAATAACTGTTCTCAAAACTGCCTGCCAGAGAGAGCATTCTGTGAATGGCAGCTAAAGGAAAAGGTGTTCATCCTGGCCATGAGGAGCCATTCCTCCTCTTAGAGTTACCCGCTGAGAAGGGACAGAAACTGGAACTGATCAAAACATTAGCACCAGCAAGAGTATTGGGAAAGGCACTGGAAACATAAATGATCTTTGGTTTTCCACAACGTACCTGTTTGACCAAATAAGAATTTTAGGATAATGCCAGACGATTAAACAGTATGAGTCCCCAGGACATCGGTGACTGCAGTTGGAAAGCAGTGTAGAGTACGAAATGCTAATAAAACCAGAATTGCTGGACAGGTTTGAATAACTGCTCATAACCTTTTTGCTACTGGGAAGGCATAAGACCCCCTAGGAAATAGCAATCTGTCCAAAACAAAATTATTTCCTGACTTCCACCAACTAGCAGCTGCTCTAAGGCTGGGAGATGTGGATTTCTAACCTTTTCAAAAAGCTGCTATCTAAATTTTCAGTGCTGCAACTCAGCACCTTCTCCTTAGCCATAAAAGCAGTAATGTGGGCTTGTCTCCTGTTACATTCTTGGCATTAATAAAATCTCCCGATGGCTAGTTTCACAGGCTTTTTTTGATGGGGCAGGGAGAAGGGAGAGAATTAAATTTCTAGTTTTTGTAAATTTGGGGCCGTTCTGCTTTGGCTCTGATTGTCCAGTGACCAAACAGCTGCAAGTCTGGACTGCTCTTCTATAAAAAGTTCTCCTAGAGCTCCAGAAAACAACCAGCTCTGAACTCTCATGGCACCAAGGAGCTGTCTGCAGCAAGCATCAGTCCTACAGGCAGGAGAAGCATCTCTGTGCCAAATACCAGAAACACCTGGGCCAGGATGAAGCCGTGGGGCTTGGGGAGTGATTCCTCTGGGGTTCGATGGAGTGCTCCAGTGTTGGTGCCAACAGCTAAGCCCTCCCTCCTGGCCGTGTAACTCACGGCAGCCTGGAAGTACCACCAAACTCAGCAGCTTCCAGTCGGAGTGTGAATCTGCCCCGACTGCGTGCAAACGCCCGGCTCCGCGTGCAGGGAAGAAGAAATCCAGGCTGGAGGTGTTTTCTCTGAGAGAGAAGCAGCAGCGGTGTCAGCCTCCATTGGAAAGTCTGATGACATCAGAGACAGGGGCTTGAGTAGACAATGCTGGACTCTTATTCTACAGTGCTTGGGATTAGGTTGTTGGTTGGAGAAGTCAGTTCTTTCCGTGGCTCCATGGGCAACGGAACCAATGCAGGGACTTTCTTCTTCCAAAAAAAGAACGAACTTTCTTCTCCCGAAAGAAGTTTGGCATTAGATAAAGTCGATTTTCCTTGGCCGACATACAGAAGGCAGCAAAGCTGAAGGTGAAAAATGAAGTAGAGCTTGGGTGGAGCAGAGTGGGCAGGAAAAGCTCTTCCAAAGCTATTTTTACCACTTTGGCACCCACCTTTTCTTGGAATGCCATTGCTGTGAGTGCAGTTCTCTGCTCATCTTCCTTAGAGAAGGAAGCAGCACGAGGATGCTGGATATTCACAAAGGGCTTGGAACAGCACCTCACTCCAAAAATACCCAAGCAGGGTCCAGCTGAACAAGAGCCAGAGTGACAAATCCTTTGGCAAGTGAGGCGACGGGGAGGGAAGTGTTGCTTGGTAATGTCATTGCTTTTTAAATGATGCTGTCTATTTTCCAGTCACCTGATGGGATGGCTGTGGTTGAGGACCCTTATATATGTGACAAATACATTATAACAGACCCTACATGTGCTCAGAAGTGTAGGGGGATAAGTGGGCAGGTGGATGGGCAAACTCATGTTAACCTCAAAGCTAGTGCAGGTGTTTTATCAATGGAAACTGTTATCATCAGTGTGCCACAAAAGCAATGAGTGGGAGTGTTGATGGAACATCGATGGATGTGGACCATGAGATAGGGCACGGACAGACTGAAGATATTCCTTCATCCACAACTGAGTGGGTTTGGTCCCCAAGAAGTAACTTAAATCTACAACCCTAAACAGCAGCAAAACCAGGGTATGATATACCTCTGGCTGGGCAGAGCAGGAGATGAGCTTTTCTCATGCTAGCAGGGAGGGAGATGTCAGGGTCATGAAGCAGAGGGTTGGTCTGCCAGTGCCTGGGTTTCATCTTGCCGTTGAAATGGAAAGCAGCTGGCCATCTTCCATCCATCACTGGCTATCAGTCCAATTCCTTGCTCTGCCACAAAGCCCTTGTGCACGGTCCAGCACACTGAAAGGTCACCTAGCAGCCTGCAGAAGCTGGACATGAAGGGTGCAAACCCTGCAGTGGTGCTGAGCCATGATTCAGGGCTGAAGGGACCACAAGACCTAAAACCCACTCAAGCTCCTGTGCTTCTCATTACCTGGGACTGGGCACATGCCATGGCCTGGAAACAGCCATGAGGAAACACAACCAATGGAAATTTTATGGCCTGAATCTGGGCCATCCTTAAGTTGAGGTCACTTACATTGCCACCCCTTGAAAGGATGTCTGAGAGGAGATTTGTAGGAGGTTGTGAGCCGCTTAGGCACTTGGGGAATGAGATGTATAAATGCATGAGATTGCTGGCTGAAGTGAAGTGAAAAACAAAAATAGCCTAGAGTCTTTAGAAAACAAGCAGCCTTCACTCAAGTGCACCATGTCACAAGGAAACCAGAACACATTATTCTACAGATGGGTTTCCAGTTTGTGAACTCATTGGAAAGAGGGTGACTGCTGGCCCTTACATCCAGGTCAGAGTCTGCAATAGAGCTGAATGCACGCTTAGAGTAGTTTATATCCAAAGGCGTTCACGGTGAGAGGGCGGCCTGCCTTCTCTCAGCTAAAAGCCAATTTCCTGCTTTTTTGGTCTTAAGGCTGGGGAAATTTGCCAAGACACTGGAAACTTTCCCATAGGATAAACTGCTGACGGGATCGTTAGACGAACTGTGGGAGTACTCAGCAAACTGAGCCTCAGTTTCCCTATTCTGAAGACTTTCAAGTCTTGTTGGAGGTGCTATGGAAAGTAAAGTTACATCTGTCTTTTGTGTCAGCGATTTACTGTGTCTGAGCAAAGACGCAGAGAAGCTTGTCTATCTAGGAAACCTGAAGTGCTGTGGCAACAACTTACACTAATCAGGTTCTCTGACACAATTTTGAACATGCGCTCCGGGTAGATTATTCCAGCTTCCCTTACTTAGCAGCAATGACTATCGCAAGGTTTAGGTGATCTTTAAAACAAGGCTTTCGTATTGCTGTCCATGGCACTGAAACCACAGAGATTGATCGCAGATGCAGCAAGCAGCTTTGACGGATGAATGTTCCAAGTGTAAACATTTGGAAAGTCGATAAAGGTAATAAATCTGTGCAGTGTATGGGAAAAAAATAGCTGAATAAAGGCTTTTGGGGGTGTTTGGCCCGGACACTGCCGAGCCCTGACAGTTCTGGAAACAGCTATCATTATTATACATTGCATTTGATTGCTTTATTTCATCACACGGACCCGTAGGCAAAGCACGATGTGCTGCAGTGTGCATTTAACTAGGAGATGGGAAGAATGTGAGGGTTTTTTTGTTCTTCTGCTGCTTGGTTTATCTAGGAGAGACTGCAAGATTTTTTTTTTTAATGGGATATTAGATGTCCAAGTCCCATTTTCAGAACTGATCTATGAACAAACTTGCAAAGGTTTTGTAAATGCCTAAAGGTGCAGGTAGATCTGCATCTTTAGGCATTGGGGATGCCTAGAAGGACCAGACGTAGCAATTGGTATCTATTCTATGGGTGCCTTTTGGCTATCTCAAGAAGCTTTCCCGCATCTTGCAGCATTCTCAATGATCCAAAAATGAGCTGTCTAGAACTTTAGCTAATTACTGAAAAGAGAGGTTTGGCCAATAAGACTCTTTGGACCTGATGGTAAAATTGCTCTGCAAACCAGGATTTCTACATGAAATGCAGAGGTTCAAAAATGGGTATTTACAGTGCCAGGCCCTCATGTCCTTTCTCAGGAGCAGAAGTGCTCAGCTTCACAAACATTCCCAACAAACAGAGTCAAGGCAAGTGAAGTGATGTTGCACTTGGTAGCAGACTCCATCCCAGAATTTTAATAATAATTATTCTCATGGGCATGTCAGAAATTATAGGCTCCAGTCTGGTGCTCCTGAAGTCACTGGAGCAAGGACAATTAGCAGTAAGTGGTCTCTATGAAGTACCTCATGAGTCCAACATCATATTATTAAAGTCTTCTTTGCCTCAGGATTTAGGGAGCCTGCCTTACAGTCATGGGTGAGACAGCCCTCAGTGAGATAGGAAAATCTTCAAAGACAAATGACGACAAAAGGTATAGAATTATCCTACTTTGTTAGCTACTTGTTCTAGTTTTTATTTTGCTTCTCCCTATTCCTCCCTTACCCCGCCCCGTGCAAAGTGCATTAGTTTCCATAGAAACAAAATGTGCAGGATGGGTTCCTCTACATCCTCGAGTGGGATTCAGCCAGCAGAAGGTATTCTCTTCTTAGATATATTGTTGTAAAAAAAAAAACAAACGCCACCTTTGTCAAAATCAATGCGTTTCACCTGAGAAAAATGCAAGCAAGCTGCCACGCTGTTCATGAAACTGTGTTTTCTACCACAGCTCAAGAGGTGCTTACTCTTTCTTGCAAAACTCGATAATATATATATTATTCGATACAATATAATAATCGATAATAATTGATATAATCGATAATAATTGATATTATCGATAACTTGATAACAAAAATACCCCCCAAACCCGTGAGTATACATGTTTACTAGCCTGCATCCATCTGTCCCAGGCAAAGCTGTGTTGGGATGCACAGAGCAGCGTGAAATAGCCGTGCTTGCCTTGGGGCTGAACGCAGACACCTCCCACAGCAGCCAGGAGCCAGACTGGGAAACACACACTGGCAGGGCGCTGCTGCAAAAACTCAGCAGAGCTTGAGATGCAAGAGTGCCATTTCCCTAGAAATCCATGCAGGGACTCATCTTGCAAGTGCTTGCAAGATTTTACCTCCTGTCTCTTCATACAGCTCTTAACTGACACATTTCTGAGTAGTTTGGGACAATGTATCAATTTTTCTTTTTATTAAATTACAATAACTGCATTTGAGCAGGCATCTTGACCAAGAAACAAACCCATAATGTTTTAAGTCGTTGTGGAACAATTTTAAAAAATAATTTAATAATAGGATCTTTTTCATGTATGGATGACCCTTGTCAAGAAATGAGCTTTATGTTTAATGTCCACATGTCCAAAGAACTGAGACCGATAGCTACTCTCCCAAATTCTTTGCTGCTGCTTTTCAAAGCCAATAAGCACTATACAGTGATTTTAAAAGCAGTCTCGATCAAGTTCAATTAATTCTGCTGTTTTATGATAAGGGGTATTCTAAGTAACTCACACTTCCATTTCTTCCACCTCCATTTCCATTTTCTTAGATAATTACCTTTTAAAATCATCAGTTAATTGCAGTGCACTGTGACATTAACCTCTGCAATCTTGAAGGCACCAGTTCACACATTACAATACCTACAAAGCACAAAGGATTCTACTAAACAAAAGTAATCATGTCATTCTGCCAATTATAGCCCATTCAAAGCTAGAAACTCCAGCGTTCTGAGCAATGTCAAGAATACTTACAGGGGTCGGATCCTTCACCTGTCATCAGTTACCATGATTTTAATATTTTTTGCTTGGTGCAGAAGTAAGCCTGGTCTCTTAGCAGAAGATTTACATATATGGTAAATGGAAAGGGGAGGAAAAATCCAATTAGTTCTGATTTGTGACTTTACCTGGAGGTCATGAGCTTGCCAAAAGCCATCTAATAGCATTGCAAAAAAAATAACCAACTCTTGAGAGATGCAGTCTCCAGAGTCCTGACCCTGCCTTTTGATTTTATTTTCTGGAATCCAATATATCTATTCCCAACTGACAGTCATCCCCTCAGGGAATGACCCTGTTATCTCGGGGAAGCCCCAGCCATAAGGAATTCTAGGAGACAGCCAAATTATCCACTGGAACTTGATGGTTTCTTTGCAAAAAGGATGAATAGTTCTTTCACAGAGCTGCAGTTCCCACTCTCCCTCCACTGGTTCCTCCAGCTGCCTCCAGGTTTCTGCATGACACACTCCCAGACCTAATAAAGTAATCCAGCTATAAAAATCTCATGACATACCGAAGCAGTACTGCGACCGTCTTCAGCCATGGCTCCGTGATGGCAGCAGCTCCCTCTCCTCTAAGGGCAGAAACCTCAACCATTACCATCTGTATTACTCAGACTCCAGGCACGGCTGCCTCTCAGCGGTTTTTCTCCATTTTCCCCCAGTGCTGCGTCTAGATGCAGACTACCGCTGCTTTCTTAGCCAATCCACTATTTGGAGTTCTTAATTTTGTAAGCCACCTGTGTTTATAAACTGCAGGTAATTCCTCTCCCTCTGTACATGAGGGTTGTAATATTCAGATGCCAGCATTTTGGTCTGGATTGACTGCTGTCTGTTTAGCTAAAAACCAGCTGCAGATGAGAGATCTGTTCTGCATTTCCATCATCTCTGGGCCTTGCTGTGTGCCTGCCAGGCTACCTCCTTCGTTTGTCTGACGAGCGGTTCGTCACGGCTCCAAGAGGTGCAGATCACCCCTTCTGCTCACAGGCCACCCTCCTGCCTGCTGGTTTAGTCCGTGACCCTTCAACCGTTCTGCCTTGCTTTCCACAATGATTTCACTTGTAAAGGTTTTAGCTCTTGAATATCCATTCTAATTTCAAATTTAATCTGCTGCAAATTTGCCAGGAGAGCTCATCCCCTTATAACGTAACAATCTGGTAAAGCTGTGACAGGCATATTTATCCAGAAGGAGCATCTGATTCCCAGGGAAGTTAATGAGCACTTCCACTTTTGCCACAGCAGCATAATGAAAAGTACACATCCCACTGTTAAATGAACTGAGATATCGCCATCCTGATAAGTGAATGCTACAGCGGTGTTCACCTCTCCTCAGTAATATCATAGCTAATGATCCGGTTCTTTATGTGGCTGGATTGATATGGGAACATTCAAGACAGCACCAGTTTTATTTACTTGAAACTGGACTTGTCTCCATCCTTTGCCAAGGGATTTGCATTCCAGTGGCAGCTTTAAGATCAAGCACATCTTTTATTTGCTATAACTGTTCCTGCTGGCTAGTGAATACCATGATTAAAGACCATGAATACCTTGTTCAAGTACTTTATAAAAGTCTTAAGCTTTTATTTTACTGAGAAAACAGTATGCCAAGTTTCTTTTTCCAACTAAGTTACCTACACTTATTTCCTGTTTAAATGACAAAAACCAGCTCAGTGTTTGCAGAGCTCCAGGCTTTGCCTTTGCTTTCTCCATGCTGGAGGGACTCTTTTCTCTCTTTTCTCTCCTCTCCTCTCCTCTCCTCTCCTCTTCTCTCCTCTCCTCTCCAATATTCCTTGCACACCATCGCCAGAGTGCTGCTCTTTGTGCTCATATCCGAGCACATATTCACAAATGCCACCATCACCAGACCTCATGCACATTTTACACGCTCTTCTCTGTGGTTGCCCCATTCGAGGTGCCTCATATCATCATCGCTGCTTTCGATGCCTGTGTGATCAGTGCTTTTAACATGCCAAGTCGTGATTTTGCACCTCTAACTGAATCAGTGCTGGTTTCCTTTTAGGTCCCATGTCATCTCCTTCAATGGATTTCCTTTAAGGATGATCTTTGCTTTGCGAGGAAGTCCAGCATCGTTCCGGCCTTCGTTCTGTGTTCATTTTATTTCCCAAGCAAGTGTTTCCTCCCCATACAGACATCGTTTCTCCACTTCATCAATAGCAGATTTTAGTTTCTTTTTTTTTTTTAACAGCAAAATCAGGTTATATTGTGGGCAGTTTGAGCTTCTTTTGAAGCAAGTGCAACTTTCTGGCCCAAACCAAGAACTTTGGGCAGGAAGCTGATGCTTGTGCTCTTCTGGAGAACTGATGCCAATGTTTGGCTGTGTGTCTAGTGAAACAAAGACCTTAAGATGTATCTCGGCATCAACAAATTCATACCAGTTTTCCCTCTTTAAGTAACACCCAAGGTTCAGTCTGAGAGGCACTGCTTGGATTACAGCTTGCATAAAGCCTGCCTTCGGTTTGAACCAAGCTGTCAAACCTGCTCAGCTGGCAGGGTCTCCCTGCCCTGTCAGTTTTAAAGCACTACCAAAACCATTCTGCTTTCCAAGCTAGCACAACAGCTTGTTCCCAGCACTTTGGGTTTTAATTTCAATCAAGATTCCTTGAAACTAATTAAAGCAAATGTAATCATCCATGCTGCTCTTTGGATTGTCACTACCGATAGTTTATTCTCCATTGGCGAGCAATGAAATATAGCCTGAACTTCTAACTCCAGCAGTCTAAGCAATCCCCATTCTTATCTACTTACTCTACACAATTAATACCATTTCTTGTAATTTGATTAAAGCACAGGAGATTTGTGAGGGTGCTTTGTTTTCTGTTACGGTGGTGGTAAAATTTGTTCCGGAAACACAGTGTCAGAAAGGTACTCTTTTTCTGGTGGTTTGGTTTGGTTTGTTGTGGTATTTATTTTTAGCTTTTTCTGTTTGTTTTTTTTTAAACCTTTATCTTTAATCTGTTATAAAAGTTCCCCCAACTCCAGGTGAAAGTTCTTAACTCTCTACCAGCAGTGCTGCTTGCACACAATTAAATCTTCCTTAGCTAATATACTTCAGGGATTTTAGAGGTTAGATATAAAAAGATCTTCTGTCATTCTCTTCTAAACTGATTGCATTTCCTCTCTCAGATAACAGAGAATTTGCTTTTTTTACAGAATCCCTATTTGCTTTCATTACTTTCTGGCAGCTTTCCTGGAACAGTCAGCTGTAGTGTCTACAGTAAGTTAATTTCTTGGATAGGTTAAATCACAGCAGTTCAGTCCTCTCTCCCACTAGTCTAACTACTACATTCCCAGTATATATTACTGTTAAATTTTTGCTATGGTCTAACAGCCACAAAAAGGCTTCTCTGAAGCCAGTGTCAGCATGTCTTCCAGGAACCACACATTTTCCTGTGCACTTTTCCCATCTCCTGGCAGGTGAGCCCTATATCAGTAGACAACACCCAAAGATTTCCTTCCATTATATTCCAGACTGTTATAGTTTTATTGAGGCTCCATCTCAGGCTCCCTTAAGATGGGCTCTTGGCCCATATATGGTTTCTGCATATTTACTTACCCTGAAAGGATTTCTTTTCCATCCACTTGCTTAGTCTCCCCTTGAAACCATGCAAGCACATGGCTTTTGCAACATCCTGCAGCTCGAGCTTCACCAACCAAGCACACGTTGGATAAGGATCACGTCCTGCTATCTTTCAAATCTGACTCCTTCAGCTTCATTTGTTGTTTCTTTTCCAATTTGAAAATTAAGGGAAAATCAGACAATCCCTACTCACATTTTCATGACCTGCCAGGCATCTGTCACTCTCTGCTCCCATCCCCATGATGTTTCTTGGAGCCTGAAAAATCCTATGTTACCTACTGATAATGAATGCAGCTATTTTAGTGAGAAAGGCTCTGTGCTGGCTGAAGAGCTCTGACATTGAGGTGACACTGCTGAGGTAGAAGCTGGGGTGGGCTGTCTCCTGCTGCCAGGGAGCTTGAGGCCAAGTGGAAGGTGGCTGTGGATGAAATCTCTTTTATCCCATCTGTCTTTCCATCTTTTATTGTTTGTCTTAGAGCAAACAGATTTTTTTTTTTAATTTTCCAGTTTCAGTTTTGAGACTTGAGTTATTCTGCAAATAACTTTATACCCAATGTACAAAGCTCCAGGATCTCTGAGCCCTCCACTGTCCCCAGCTCCGTAACTCTCACCCTTTGCATCCTTCAGGAGAAAAAAATCTCAGAGAAATCTTCATACACTCTCAAATACTTCGAGCTGCTATGGAGTGTGCATAGCTGAATCTGGAAAGTACAGCAGGTACATTATCTGAATTTCAAAGCAATGCTGCTTTGTTATCAATCTTCTTTCAGGAACTGACAGGGCAGCTCAACTTTCTTAAACCAGAAATAAACGTCCATCCTTCTGTGGATGAAGAGGAAAGCTCAAAAACAGGATTTCTGAAGGCTCAAATCCTACAAGACAAGAAGACAGACTCCACAGGTTGTCTATGAAAAACAAAACCACTCCCCCTTCCCCCTCGCCCCCCCAAAAACTAGTGGGTTTTAGGCCAATCCTACAAGCTTGGGATCTGATATATGACTTTGAAATGGCTGGGAATATTTTAAAAGATCTCTATACCCAACACTATGCAGGATAAGCTAGAAGATGTAGGCAAGAAAGGGGGTGTTACACCCAGCAGATCTCCCTGGTGCTGCAGAAGGATGAAGGGTCAGACCGAGATCAAGTACTTGAGTGACCATAGGAAGGTGCAGTCCCAGAGTGGAGTGCAGAAGAGGTCTTCTGATCAGTCCACACTTACGAGCAGCGTTTCACACAACTGGATCTTCTTTGAGGATCTATCAGGACGGGAGTGTACCAGGGAACACCCTGGGAAACTTTGCTCAGCTGTCAGTCCTTCTGTGGGGTACTCTCACCTGGAAATAAATAGTGGTAAATGTGTGCCTAAACCAAGGTGGAGAATGGGGCTTAGACCTTCTGAGACCTGTAACAGGCTTTAGGGCAGAGCTGGCATAGTTGTTCAAGAAGGAAAAGGCTGCAGGTCAGGGCTCCGCACTTCTCATCTGGAGTCCAGGAGAGAAGACACACATTTTAAGATCTGTAATTACACCACATTTACTTAGAAGGTATGTGTTGTAAACAGTGAACCCTGTTCCACAGGGTGGTAGAAGGAGAAACCAGGAATTCTGATGGTCATCAGGACAGGTCCTGTCCTCTCAGTCTGTAATTCTGTGTTGAACTCCTCAAGGGGGATACTGTCAGGAAAGGAATCTGCCCAGGGTCTCATAAACAACCATAAAACCACAGAATAATTCAGGTTAGAAGGGACCTCTGGAGGTCTCTAGCCCAACCACAGCTCACAATAGGGCCAGTTTAGAGCAAGTTGTTCTGGGCCTTGCACAGAGGCATTTTGAATATCTGCAAGGATGAAGATCCTACTCATCCCTTTACTCCCCTGCTCTAGTATTTGACTACCATCGTGGTGAAATTTTCCCCCCTCATACCTAGTTGGATTTTTCCATGTTCCAGCTTGTGTCTGTGCATGTCCAAGAAGAGTCTGGCTCCATCCTCGCTGTAACCTCCCATTAGGCAGTGGGAGACAGCAACAAAACGCCCCCTTTGCCTCCCCTTCTCCAGGCTGAACAAGCCCACAACCCTCAGTCTCTGGGCTCCAGCCCCTCACCAGCTGGCTGCCTCTACCTCACTTGCTCCAGTGTGTCCATACCTGTCTTGTACTGGGGAGCCCAAACTGGACACTGTACACACGTGGTCTCACCAGTGCCAAGTTGAGGGGAGGAATCCCTTCCCTCACTTGCTGGCTGCACCCATGCTAATACAGCCTGGGATTTGGCTGGCTTGCTTTGCTGCCAGGACGTCCAGCTCTCACAGATTCATCACGTTATCCACCAGGACCTGCAGGAATTTTTCTACAAAGCTATTTTCTGACCGATCAGTCCCAGCCTGTCCTTTTGCCTGCAGTTATTCCATCATGAGTGCGGGACGTTGCATTTGCCTCTGCTGAACTTGGTGAGGCTCTTGTCAGGCCACTTCTCCATCCTGTCGAGCTCCCTGTAAGACAGTATTTATGGCAGGTTTGGGCCATAAGTCACAGCTTTGTTTCCTCTGTGAAAAACAGAATAGCAGAAAGAGAGCGCTGAGGTCTTAACTCCTTGTCACCTCTTCTCAAGCCACCATATCTCACACTCTGCTCCAAAAGCAAAGAAAAAACTCTCCAGAGCCTGTAGTCTTATTGTTATTTCAGGAGAAAAAAAGTGGAGTAGCAAGTCCCTGATGTAGAGAGGTGCAGCCCTAGATTCATTTTTATGGATGAGGATGTAGAAAATCAGTAGTGTATACCCTGCTGAACACAGACGAGAGATACCAAGTGTTGTGGACAGTCCAAAAAAGTGAAGACAGTTGTGAACTGCAGTGGGTATGCCCACTTTCATGGAGAAGGGGTTATGCCTAGGGGCCAGGGACAAAGATAAGAGATCTTTGAGATAGGGAAGGAGGAGTAAGACAGCCTCCCCAGCACAGAGCACCCTTGTGAGTGCCCAGGTCCTCACGTGGACCTTATGGTATGGAAATCCTGTGTAAGCCTCTGCAATTTTTCACTCTGCAAATGAAGATAAAACAACAGCCTTCCCTGCTGCCTGGATTCCCACAGCACACCTCCTCTTTTAGTCTTGTTCTCTCTACCAGCCCAAATGTCCAGGAATGAGACAGCAGTGTGAGGGTGGTATTGACACCCCAAAGCCTTTCCATCCCCTTCAAGAGGGATGCCTGAAACCTCATTTCTTAGTATATCTGCTGGGAAGTTGCCTAATCTGGCAGCCTGGTACAGGTGAGGCTGCTGCAGCTCTGAACCCCCAGGTCCAGCTGGTGGTGAGGCTGAGCATCTATTCCCAGCAGGCACACACATGTGTACAGTACACATACACTTATATACATGGTGGACCGCATAGATACTCAGCACCCATGCAGACACAAACAGCACCAATGGCCTGGACTCATCGCTCTCCAGCTCATCAGGATGAAGGTCTGTTAGTGGGAAATTTATATATAGAGAGAGAGACAGAGATAGACAGATATGTAGAATATGGAACCCCTAGCAGCTGGGCTTAGACATGCAGTCCATCCAGTACTGGATCCTCACTTTGTCCTGTTGCCTCACACGCATGCACACACAAGAAGGTCTCCTGATCAACCCCTGGGCCCCACACTCTCTTCAGCATTTGGCCAGGACCCTCTGGTCCCCCTGTGGCCAGCTTCTCCCATGGTCTCGCCTCCGGTGACGTAGACCCACACTGGGCTCCCAGGCCACCTCACTTACTGGTTGGTCTGGCTTGAACTTTGCTAGGGATCACTTACTTACACACCCACGCTCGATCCGGTTGCTGCACGGTGGACACACAGATCCTCCGACCCATGGTCTCACTGCAGTTGCTGCACTCAAATTTCCATACACGCACGTGTACACAGAATAGGGAGCAGCCCCTCCTTGCCGAAAGTAGCTATAACTTGAATTTGATGCCCATAATGTGTCTCGTAACCCTGCTCAGTCCAAAGGATGCTCCAGAGAGCTGCTGCCATGGACTTCCCAGGATGGGTATCACCCCTGGACCACAGGATTGAGGGTCTGCCAGGACAGCCCTGGGAGGAGCCCAGGACAGGGTGTCTCCTTCTCTGAGTCTGTAATTTGGATTTCCCCGCACCTTTGGGACTCTGTGCTCTGCTGGGCTTGTGCAGATGGGCCTTGGATAGGTTGATGGCCCCTGGGATGGGCCCACGAGGAGCTGGGACAGGTTATTACTTGGGGTCCCCCTCCTGCCATTGCTCCCCTGTGCTCCTTTGTGGATGTGAAGACACAAAGCTTTTTATCACATAACCTAACATTATCCACACAGAGACAAAATTTTAGTCAACTATGCCCATTGCTTTTTTAACAAGGAAAAACCATCAGGTGCGCTGGTTTTTCTTTTGGGGACCTTTTGATTAAGGATAAACTTCAATGGTAGGTGCAAAAGTGTCAAACTCATGGATGCCTTTTCTGGGTTGTGTCTGAAGCCACTACCCAGCACTGTGCTCAGGACTGGAATGACTTTGCTGAAGTCCCTGCATGAATTTGACCTTGGGATGCTCTGAGGCCCCACATACAATGAACAGTAGGGAAGGGAATGCCTGCTAAAGTCCCTTCAGTCCTGTCATTTTGTCCTTCAGCCACGTAGTCCACCTCTCTCCTACCTTCCCTCCTGTAGCTGAGCCTTATTCTCTCTTATCAAAAAGACTTGAACAAAAGGGAAAGAGATCATTTACCTCAGAGCGACTTCCAGCACTTGTAGCACTTCATGGACTGCAGCTGGACTTATAGTTTCAATTTTACCAGATACCTTCAAGTCATGACCTGCCAATTCTCAAAGAAATTAAGGATTTTTCTGTCATCCCCTTTAGGATGAATATAAGGACAGAGCTTTCCACTCTTCTGGGAAAAAGTTATTAGATACTTTTTCCTGAGGAGAATTTGACGGATGGAGTAAAACCATTTCAGTGCCCACATTTCCCACCCAATTCCTCCTGGGGATTTTCCTTTTAAGCTTCCCACCTCCCTGCCTCCTCACATCAGTAACACACCAGTCCTATATTACCAAGCAAGGCCTGATCCTACTGAGCCCCAAAAAACCCTTAACCAAGGACACAGCAACTTTCTGACTTTCCAATCCATGCCCCCTCACTCATTCCTGCAGGTTATCTCAGAACATGGATGGGGACCACCTCTCCACCCAAGCAGTGCAGACCCAAAGCCTAGTTCAAGGCCAGGTGGCAAAGTTCTTGAGGAGTCAGAGGTGTTGTGATCCATGCCACGGGTCCCGAAAAGCTGCTTTAGAGGAGAAGGAGTTGGAGTCATTCAGGCTGAGTGCTCCCACAAGCTTAGTGCTTTGAAGTAATTCCTGCCACCATCTTTGGAGAACATTGTCTGCATTTCTGCAGCATCTTTGAAGAACATTTTTTTGCATGGGGAGACAACCGACTCCTTGCAGTTGTCCCATTTGTCAGCTGTGTCCATGGAAATGCAGCAATTGGGAAGGCAACAGGCCAGCCAAGGACTCCTTCCCCAGGTAGAGCCTCCTATCCCATTATTCCCAGCAGGGCCATAGGTGGTGGCAAAGCTAAAGCAAGGGTCTGCAACACTGTACCGGGGAAAGAGTGTTCATGTAGTGGCCTCCCATCTTGTCTGGAGCTTCAGGGGCCTCAGGGGTGTGCAAGGAAGGATGGTGAGAGTCCAGAACATCACCACATTACATTTGTTTACTGACACAGAACCAGAGTGATGGCATTGTTCACATTTATGGCATGTCTATTTCTCATTCTGGGAAGCACAGCAAACAAACTAATTGAATTTCACTGCATCACTGGCGTGTAATAACCTCATCTGATTGTTAGTCTCTCTCGTAAAGACCCAGCCCCAGAGTCAAGATATGACAGAACGAATTCAACTTTTGTTAACCAAATAATGTGTCTCCAGCCTGTGGCTAGGCAATCAGGCATGAAAAGGAGCTTCCTTGGATGCCACAAATCCAGAAGATGCATAAAAGACCTCACCTTTACTAGAAATATGTTTTGCAATTCATAACTGGTTAGATTAGTCTCACTAGTTGGAAGGTTGACTTATTATTCTTGGGGTTACGAGTACTCAGGGAAGCTTAGGAGAGCTCTATGGTTATTTGGAGGGACCCATAAGCAAACTGAAGCCATAAGCAGAGTATACAGTGACACTAAGACCTGCCCAAAGCTCTGCAATAACCTGAAGGGTCTGGCCAAAAAAAAGAAGCTGCAATGGCTCTTGAATCAAGACCTTCTGAGTCAGGATCTCAAGAAATATCCCAGAAAGCACTGTGTACTTTGACTCCATGTTGCTCATTATTCTCCCTCCCAAAGGAGAAGCTGTTATATGTATGCAGACTTGTAGTATAGCAGGGAATTCCCTGCGGGGAATATAGCAGGGATTTTCCCAACAGGAAAAAAGGAAGGGGCATGAGGTCAAATTACAGTTTCCAGCGGTCACCACAGAACCCACAGTCCTAGGCCAAAATAATCTGGATTTTTTTTCACCCAAAGTTTTTCATTACAGTTATTTTAAAAGGGAACAGGTACTCTTTATGAAAACATAAAGAGAAGAGAAAGGGACAGTAGGAACAAATCGTGGCTCCTGGGAGGCATTGCATTTGTCAGTGGTCTAAGCCAAAAATGTCATGCAGCTTTATCCCCTTAGAAAAGAAGTACATGTGCTACCTCTATAAAACATTTTAAACAGAAATCACACAAGCAGCCTTAAAGGAATGAAAAAACCCCTAGCCTTTTGAGATTTCTGTGTCTGACAGAAAGCAGTAGCATTAAACCCCTCTCCCTCCATCCCTAAACCCACTCTTTACCACGCAGAATTTCTTCAGCTAAGCAGCAATCCAAAAGTAACGGAGCTCACCACAGGCAGCATGACCTGGGAGCCAGGACACCTCGGGTCATCTCCTGTCTCATGGAAAAGCTGGCTTGTGAAGACGGTGGGACCTCAGTTCCATACACTGGTGCATAATGGTGAAAGATGGGAAGGACTGGGGGTCAGGATGCCTCCATTCTCTGCCAGACCCTGGCAAGGAAGCAGTGTGAGATGAGCAGGAGATATGTCTACGCTTGCAAACCACTTGCAGCAGATGCTAGAATAATTGTGAAAGAAATATGTCGTGAGCACTGGAGCCTGCTCCCCACAGTGCCAGCAGTCCAGACTGAGGAGACGGAGAGGGCTGAGGGAGATGCCGATCACGTAAGATGGCCACAAGCCTCTAAGACGGCTGTGACTTTGAGACACGGATCCTCAGCACAGGATGGCCATTGTGGCACCTGAAAGTCTGCTGGGACTCATCGGTCCCAAACTGGAGCCACACTGCCATCCAGCAGGCTCTGCTCCAAACCAGAGCATCGAAGTCCCTGGAGAATGCGTGCACCACACACCTTACCAGGAGTCCTGAGCCAAGCTCTGGGGGACAAGGAGGTAGATTTAGGTGAGCTGGGACTGTGGAAACAGGCTGGGGCAAGAGGGAGGGCCAGGGGTTCTCTCCACAGCACTGAAGCAAAGGGAGAAGGTGAAGAGCAGGATCTGCTCACATTCAGGCCATCAATTAACCTTTTCTGGTCCTCATCACAAATGCAGCACTGTCTTCTCACTGTCCCCATGGAAGAAGGATTGTTTCCAAGGATCTTTGTCCCTGTTATCCAGACCTCCATCACCTCCTACCTCTTGACCGCCCCATGTTTGACTTTGGGGACAGCGACAAAGGACAAGTACTGCTGTCCCAGCAGCAGCAGCAGTATGGATGCAGCCTTAGCACCTTTGCAAGGGTGGCTGTGATAAGCCAGAGGAGGGCAAAGCTGTGGGTGGCACCCCTGGGGTGTCCTGGATGGGGAGAAGGGGCAGCATGAAAAAGCAACTGTTTTGGTTGATAGAACAGACCTTAACAGTGGACCTGGGTGAATGGAGACCACATCAACCACAGCTAAATGTCAGCTGGTATCTGCACCTTCACGTCCTGTTGCTTGCTCCAGCCTACCTGAGTATCCTCTGGCTTGGGGACCTCAACGGTGGGGTTTGTAAACCATGTGCTTGCATCTATATCTAGTCGTGTTCCCCCCCCCCCAGTCCCTCTTCTGATTAATTCCAGATGTTTGTAGCACTGAGTCACAGTCGGGTAGCACAGAGGACGTACCTCCGTCCAGCCCTGAGGTTTCACGACTGGTTTCAGCTGCAGTGCACCCTTTCTGAGGCGGCATGGCAAACCAGAAGCCAGGCAAGAGGCAGGCAGGGAGGGATGAAAAAGAGAGACAAGGAGCCTCTTGTTAATCTAAATTTGGAAGGACGTGAGAGTTCAAAGCAGGACCTGAATTGTCCCTCTGTTTGCTTATCCTCTGGCCTGCTAGAGGGACTGGGCCAGAATATGAAAATATCTGTTTACCCAGAGGGATCAGCAGAGAAACTGAAATTATTATCTAGCTGGCTAGGTGATGAAGGTCTGCAGAGATCAGTACCGAACCTGAAATTGTCTGTCAGCCCATCTGTGCATCACCAGGACAAGGACCCAGAGGGATCAGTACAGAATTCAAAATTACGTGTCTATTCATGCTTCAGCCTATTTACTTTCCCAGGTCTGAGACATGAAGCAGGCCAGCAGAAACATGAAGTACATCTCTCAGACTGGGGTCAGCCTGCTCTCGAGTGGTATAAAATGCTACAAATTGTCAGAGCATCGCTGCAGTTGTTGGAGACTTCACGGTTTACAAGGGAATTGCTAAAAGATACTGTTTCGACAATGTCCAGGACCACCATGTATTAAAAAAAGGTACCAGATGGGCCCATTGCCTCAAACGTCTAAGGTGTTTGTCCATTTATGCCCAGCTACTCCCTCCATCTGATCCCATCATTATTTCCTCATGTGTCTCCCTGTCTGGATTGCACAGAGTGGGGAGGGAGGGCGATTGGGTCTAGTGGTGAGCTTTTTAGTGTAAATAAGAGATCCTCTTTTCCCATGGGATATTAGTGGCTAAATCCCCAGAGCCCTGTTTCCTGGGCTTCTCAACTACAAACACAGCACCTCACTTTCTTGCTGGAAGAGAGGGCAGGAATCCAGGGCCACAGCCCTGCAAGGGGTGCCATGAACCACTGTGAGCCTGTAGTTTTCTTGGCACCTCTTTGTGAGATGAGTTTAAAAGGGCTCAGTGTCACAAAATGTCTTATTGACCACGTGCCTTACAATAGTAATTTGGCTGACAGGTGAAAAGGATGGAGCAGGAGGATTTGTGAGTTGCTCACATGGGATGTGCTGTTGGCCACCTTCATCATTTTGTTGCCTCAGTTTCACAGCTTTTCCAAAGTGGCAGGACATGTCTCTTCGAGGAGAGCTAAGGCTTATTGTATGTCCAGAAAGGCATTGTTTGTAAGGCAATTATGTCCAGAAAATAAAGTTGCATTTTTCTTGCAAAGTACTTGTCAATGCCTATTTTCAACAATCTCAAGGAAAACTATGCATTCCTGCTTCTGTAAGCGTTTAAGCAGCAGATTTCTTGACAGTAAGCAGGGAATCTGCTCTCCCGACAAGGTCCCAGGGGCACTGAAGTGTGTAAAGAGCTTGGTGATGCTCTTTCATGGCAGCCAAAAATGTTACGTCTAGTCAATGCTGAAAACAAAAGCCATCATAATATGTTGCTCTCCATGACAACTCTCTGCTCTCTCTCGACTCTCCGTGGCAACGGGCTGCTCTTCTGGAGCCAGGCCTTAAAAACATGGAATTATGCACGTGCAGGGGTATCGCTGAGATCAGGGCCAGAAAGGAGTGCAGGGCTTTAAGACGCTTTTCTTTCTTATTGGAGAAAACTCTGATTGTGAGAAATGGTCAAGCCCTGGGCAGCATCAGGCAGCTGTTTCAAAGCAAATTCAAATGCAATTTAAGGAGAATAGAAATTACTTCAGAACGGTTCAGCTTTTGTAAGATTCACAGTGAATCAAATCTTTGACAGCAGACAGCTGCAACATCTATTGATCAATGTTTTGAGAAAAAAAATAGAAAGACATGGCTTTATCGATTGGCCATTTATCATATGAAATGCGTTTTAAAGAAAGCAGGGGAGATAAGCGTAGCCTTGGCGCTCATGTATGGGAAATGGACGCCTGTTTCTCTGATGAACCTCAGTACTTAGAGGCAGAACGACTGGCAGCATGGCTAGCTGTGCCAACAGCTGGGCAGAGCACTCCCATCCACATTTCTGGAATTCAACATTTTGATTCCTCTCCCCTCTCCCCCCACCCCTGATCAATTTCTGCAGCAGTTGCTGTTTTTTCCCCATTACGGTTACATTGCATTAGTGCTTCCGAAGAGTTGTAATCTGGTTTTCTCACAGGATCCCTCTGGTCCAGGCTCCCCAGCCCATGTGTGCTTTCCTCCTCTGAGAGATTCCTTGCTGCTCCTTTTGCAGAGGGGAAAAGACGGTGCAGAAGACCTGCAACCATGGCAGAGAGAACAGAAGCGCGGGGCATGTTTCCAACTAGGAACACATCACTTATTAACCAAAACATTGTAATTTTTCAGCTGAAATGTTATCAGTATTCAAATTTGCACCCTTCTTTTATTCCCCCTTCCCTTCTTCCAGACCCCCAGATAGTACATCACTGATAAAACATTTAGGAATGAGAGTAAGATGCATGGAAAACAATGGCATGAATACGGAAACCCAACACTGTTGGTTTTTTTTTAATATTAATATGCCACTGAGACCTGGAAACAAATTATTTCAGCTCCTGTCACAATAGGTATGGTACAGACAAAAAGCAAATGTCATGAAGCGACTCCTAGCAGCATGCAGAAGCCCTACCCTAGTGGAAGGGAATACATGCATATTCAGAGCCATTTACCAAAATAATGAAGAAAAGAGAAGCAATACTTTCCTTTGACTTGGAATTCCCACTTCTGCTCGGCTGGGAATAGAGGCATAATTAATCAAAGTGCTTAAATAAGTTTCTCTCTGCCTTAATCAGAACTGTGCAAATAAATAATTTTTCAGTTCAGTGGCTGAACAAAAATAATAATTGTTGTAGAAATATTTTTAAGTTGTTTGAAATGAAACTTCAGGCTTCCTCAAATATTTTCATTGAGCAGAAATACTTGATTTAACTGAAATGAGATGGTGACTCTTCACTTTAATTGCTCTTTATTTATTTTAAACACACAGAGCTAAATTTGTCCTTAAAAGGTTATTTTGAAGGGAAAAATCAAAACAGATCTCTTAAAAGAAGTGTTCAGATGAACAGTTCTGGCTGTCCTATTTCTTTCCCTGTTTTCTGGCTTAATCTTTTCACCAAATTCACACTTAATACCACCACCTCTGACTGGCAGCCCCTGGCAGCTGAATGAGCTTGTCCAAAACAACTGCCATCCAGCTGTGGCTGACAGATCTCTGAAATGCTTTTGCAAAGGTATTCCAGAACTGGCTACAAAAAGAAGCTGTGCAGAGCAAGGGGTAAGAGGGATGGGAAGAGAAACGGTTTGACATGGAGGGACTGCTTGAAACTGTGACATGTTGTTCCTCCAGAGGTCTTTCTTTACAGAGCAATCACCTCTACTGTTTTAACATGATGTAGAAATCACATCACAAAAATGCTTTCTCAAACTTCCCCCGTTTGTCCTCAGCTTACATTCGCCACATTTGGCAAAACAGGTATTACCAGGGCCAAGAAAAACTCAGAGGCGAGCCCCTCATTTGGCTGAAGCCAGCTCGTGGCTATGGCCCTGGTGGAAAGTACAGTCGTGGGTATACTGGGAGACACACTGGGTGCTTCCCATGGGCTCACATCAGTATTGAGAGATGTAGCAATGGTCGTATGGCTGCCCAGCCCCTTTTGGCCCCCAAAATGTTCATTTTCGTTGTTTAACACGATTCATTTCCATCTGTTCTTCTCATCCATCCTCTCTCCCCAATGAGGGAGTTCATGGAGTCAAAGGCTGAGGGACTCGGAGGTCTGGCAGGGTCCTCGCCTCGTCCAGCCTCGGTACCGAGGTGACTAATCCTGATGGAGGCACCCCGGGAGCCAGGCACCCACCCCAGCGGCTGCTGAGCACCCACAACCCACCAGGCTTCTGCAAAAGCCACGGAGGCATGTTGTATCTGAGGTAACTGATCACGTTCGCAAATGCTGGGTCACGTTTTGTTGCCATATCTTGTGAAAGGTGGATCCTCACAAAGAGCAGGAGGCATCCTGGGCGGCTGCTGGCTAGGGCTGGAGGCTGGGAAACATCACTGTTGCTGTTCCTTCGATGGAAAAGGCTCCAACAATCCTCTAGCATTCACTTGCCTATGTAGCCAGCCCTATTTTTAGCAATCGTGAGGCCCAGATTCACATTATTTAAACTCCAGATGCCTAATGAAGAAAAAG
Source organism: Haliaeetus albicilla (assembly GCF_947461875.1). Taxonomy (NCBI): domain Eukaryota; kingdom Metazoa; phylum Chordata; class Aves; order Accipitriformes; family Accipitridae; genus Haliaeetus; species Haliaeetus albicilla. The sequence continues at coordinate 1,847,027 of NC_091495.1, read as the reverse complement.
AGATCCTTCCAGACAGGCTGGGGGCTGGCTCAGAGCTGACCCTCCCTCTGCCATTCCCAGGCTCATCACCGAGAAGAGCTGAGGGATGCTCTGCGTTTCATTTGCCCCTGCCCACCGACGAGGCCCCTGAAGTGATAACGGGGTGGATCCAGCAGCGGGTGTTAAATTTTGTGGTTCAAAGTGCCCAAATTTGGAAACGAGCCCACTGTGCGCATGCCGTTGGCAATGCAGGACTAAACTGCACCAACCCTGGGGTTAGAGAAATCACCCTTACCAGAATTCCGCAGCCCAGACATGATATGGCAGCTCTGTATGCCAGAAAAGCTCCTAATATGACTGCCAATTCATCATACCTGCAGGAATCACGCCTGCTTTATTTGGCGGCACCAAGTCAGTTTAAGCGTAGTACCTTTTATTTAAGCAATTGTTGTATTCAGTGTGAAACCAGCTGCTTTTTGGGCATGCACATCTGTCTTCGGGTCTGGGATAGATGTGGAAGATGCAGTGTTAAATACAAACTGAGAACAACTGCTCGGGGTTTAATTTGATTCATTAACTTGGTGACACCTCGGGTGAGAAAAGGTAGTTGGTACCCAGTAAGTGGGGGAGGGACGTTTTTAGCATGAGGAAAGGTAAAAAAGTCATTCAGTCCTCTGGGAAAGAGAGAAGGAGAGAGAAAACGAGACCGGCAGGTAATTTATTGCTGGTGGAACAAGAAGCTGTTAGCTGAGAGGAGGGGATAAGAATTATAAAGTGCCGTAAAACCAATATCTCTATAGAGCCCGTGATGTTTAGTGTCCAGAGTTATGAATTTCAGTTCCCCAGCTTGTCTCTTGCTGCTTCTATTTCAGACATGAAGGAGGACCTGGGAGCTCTAAAGCTTGTCCCTTTTATCCACCTCTGCGAATTGCTCCCATAAAAAACATTACCTCTCCTGACAAATCTTGCCTCCGGCACCTCCTCGGAGCCCAACTACTCCCAGAACAGCAGTGCAGAGCTCGGGGCTCGATCCTGCCCCGGCTCACGCAGCGACCCAGAGCACGGTGAGCATAAAATTCTTCCAGCACAGAAGGAGACGGACTGCCCTGCGTTATCCCTCCCCGTGTCCTGCTGGCGGATGACTGGCCATAAAGCAGGGCTATGGAGATGCACAGCCTGCTGCTGTCTCCTTGCAGGACTAAACCCAGACTCTCCTGCAAAATGCAGCCGCTCCCTTTCGCTCTGGAGGCCGAGGAGTTTATAATCTGCTGGTCTACAAGACTGATGCGGTTAAATGGGCAGAAACTGGTGGTCCTATAAACCCAAGCCTTCAGGCATCCACCTGCCCCTTTTGTCCCAGGGATTTTTCAAACCAAACTTCTAATGGGAGAACAGTTTTTCTCCCATCTAGAGCAACCCTGCAGCCAAGCCCTGGCCCTCTGGCTCGTCTTGGAGGAGAGAAAAGCTGCAGCGCGCATGGGAACCACCCCCCCGAGCGCACACAACAGCAGAGGACTTCTCTTTGGATGGGGAAGGCTTTTCCCACCTCCTTCCCACCATATGGCCTCGTGCGAGAGCCAAGAGCAGCGCTTACCCGCCGGCGGCACAGCCGAAGGGATCTGCCGCAGCAGGGAAAACAGCATTCGCATCCCTTCCCTGGCCTGCCCTTGGCCCGTCTCCAGCTTGCTCAGAGTGACTCACTTGCTGCGAGGTACCGGCAAAAACGGTACAAAGTCAAAGCAGAAAATATCCTATATGAAGCAATTATAACAGAGGGAGGGAGGTGTGGGTTGGTTTGGTCTTTTTCTTTTCCAGAGAGAAAGGCTGCGAGTAAAAAAGTCTGATGCTGACGGCAGGTGAAACCATCAGCCCTTATTAAACCGCTGCCAAGTACAGGGGTCTGCCGCCTTCTGCGGGTGTGCAACTTAGCACCGAGCCCGTGCTGGCCTTGCAGCGCCTTAGCTGGGTATCTCTGGCTCACTGCATGAAATCCCTTTTTCTCCCAAGACCTCTCCTCAATGAGAAAGGTGGCTTCCAGGATGCTTTGGGGCTCGGAGTCAGGCTGTCCCTCGGCGCTGCCTTTCATCACTCTACCTTGGAGGGAGCTCTACTGAAGGCTGACAAACAAGCCATGGAGACGTTCATGAAGGTACTACCCTCAGGAGCTCAAAACCCAGAAGTCAGCTCTCCAAAATTCAATTAGCTGAAAAACGGGAGCTTGAAAGACAGAACAAATGTTGGTATCCTCTCATTTTCCTTAGAGCTTTTGTGTCAAACCATTGCCTGCAGCCAAACATGCTAGAAATGTAATGCTGAAAAGAAACAAAATCCATGGCTTTCACTCAACCATATGACTCCTTGAGCTCAGACTAACAGGTAGGGATATCACTGCAGTCACTGGAGCCTGCCGCAGGTAGGATCAGGGAGGTAACAAAGCACCAGCTGGTTTTTCACCAGTGGGGCAAGGAGGTTCCCCAAATCAGAGAAGATACGTAAGGACAGGGGCAGAGAGAGGCAGCCTTTGTAGCACTTGACCATCTAGCTGAGGGGCTTGTTGCAAACAGCAGCAACAACCAGTTGCGAGCAAGTCTCCACTCCTGCCTAAATAGAGCCTGAAGCTCAACACGCATTGTATCTCTCCTATCTCGGAGGTCGGAGGTGCTTATGCCCAGTTTGACAGGCTGCGAAGGTTTCAGACCATCAGCTCAGGTGATGTCCTGGTGCATGCTGTTGTCAACCCATCAATGTGGCCCAGGTTTTCTATGCTGCTTTTGGTCACAACTGGGTTTTTAAGCATGTTGGCCTGTGGGGTTTTCCCCACATTTAGAAAGGAGCTGGCACATCACATGGAGATGTCACTGTACATTTCAAAAAAGTTCATTTTCTCCTGGAAGTTACAATTTCCCCACAGACCTTGTCTCAGGGATCCCCTAAAGGCAGCTGGGTGTGGGGCAGGGATCCTGACTGAAGATAAGGTTTGTCCAATGCATTTGGAGCACCTCCAGGTTAGGTTTTTGGGACTGGGAACAAAATTTTGTGTTCTTAAGATATTTGAGGTCTCATCATTAAATATCATCTCAGGGTCCTACCCTTGCATAGCAAAACCATCACACAGGACATCTTTATGGGACTGGATGTTCTTGCCTGTTTGCTAAGCTGAGATACACTGAGTCCCAGCCTACGGCAAGACTGCTTACAGGTCAGGCATCTTCATCAGGCAGTCCTGGGCCTGTCCCCTGAGTGATGGTCCCTGTTCCCTGGAGGTGAGAACCTTTCTTGTATGAAGGAAAGGAGAGAGGAGATCAGATCCATGGCAACAGGAGTGAAGGTCTCAAAGCCCCTGCGAAATGGGTGGGGGGACACAAGCCCAGCCCTTGCACAGCCCAGAGACCACTGGGACCTGCAAAGGGTGAAGGACACCAGATCAGGTTTGGGGGCAGGAAGGTTTGTTGAGGATGAGGAAAGATGCTACAGTAGTTACCTAAGAAACAGAATTTCAGAAAAATGGAAATGTCAGGCTCCAGGAGACCACAAGAAACAGCCTACTCCTTCCTCCTGTCCTGAGGGAAAATCCAATCTATTTGGACCATCCTGGGAGAAGTTTGTCCTTCCAGCTCCATTGAAGTGCCCTGGCACCTCCTCTTTTGATGAATTCTCATGCTCCATATACTCTATGTCTGGCTCAAATACCCCCTGATACAACAGGACCACTTTCTTCCAGCCTACCCTCAGCAGACATGGAGAAAAGTCACCGCCTCCTATGCCCTGAAAGAGTCTTAGGAGTCTAGAAACCTCGAGTCACCTTCCCAGCCACTGATTTGGGCTTGAAATGTTTTGGGGGTCTTCCTTCCAACTTCAGATTTGACAAGAACACCACCACATGCCCTTAAGAAAATAAAGAACTGAAGGAAATTTTTAGTTCTCACAAGTGTCCTCTGATATCTATGGGGACACAATGGGCCTGATTCTCCTTCACATGAGGAGCTGTTGATGCTGCTGCTGCAGTAAAAGAATTGCTATCTAGGCTTTGTTGTAAATCCAAATTGGGGTCCTAATGTTGCTGCTGGGATGAGGATTAAATTTATCACAAGCAGTAGGTATATAATATTTTTATTCCCCAAGCAAATCCTTCCACAGCAGAATGAAAGACTAGGCATTGTGTCTGTGATCCAAATGGAAGGGCTTTTTTTTCTTCACGTTAGGCAAACTAGGAAAAAAAAAAAAGAAATTTGGATTCCTTTCCAACTTTTCTGTATTGACAGATGATTTACAATTTCTTTTCCTGGGGAAAAGATGCCAAAACAAACCAAACAAAAACTAGCAAAAATGATTACCAAGGCTTCCCATGGGTCCAGAGCTTTACTTATTCATTACACTGACACATAATAATGCTGAAGGAAGTCTACACGGAACATGAAGTCAGTAAAATGTCCAACCAGTCTTGGTTCTGCATTTACCCAGGGAGGAGACATGCCAGAGGCGCTCATGCTAGAGGAATGAAAGAAGGTAAAGGTGAAGATTTTTCAGCTTGCTTTCTGAGGCCAAAGCTCAGTGGGAAGTCATCACGATGGACTTTCCAGGTGTTCACTCACCCAGGCTTGAGCAGCGGCCAAGCTACTGCGCTTTTCTGCTAGCAAGGTGGGTGCCTACCGAGAAGCACTGGAAAGGCTGCAGGAGACTTTCACGAGAGGAGCCACCAGCAAGACGTGGCTGTGCCACGTGGGATGTCATCAGGTCTGAGGGGCTTTTTGGGCACTGCATGCCTGCCTTCGTGCTCCACTCAAAGCCGCGACCGCAGACTCACTGTCTACCAAGGAGGCAAGCACTGTCTTGAGGATGGCTTCAGAAGCACCCCCAGGATGGACAAAGACAAATACAAGGAAATGGTGAACTCAGGAGAGCTAAGCTGGGATGGCTTTGGTAATTCCTAATAGGCAAGGGTATGCCTTCCCCTTTGTTGCCCTCTTATTCCCTTTAAGCACAACTTGTATTGAGCAAGGATAACCGAGCATGGTGTGAGGCCACCATGGTGGGACATGCCTGGGGCCGCTCAGCTCCGCATCCCCATCAGACCAACACCCTGAGTGTATCAGTGCTCTCTGAAGGATGGAGACTACGTGCATGATTTGCAAGGCTGTCTATTCAGATGCTGCTGCTCGGTGACCTGCTAACAGGTCTGGTGACGAGGGCCAGCATGCTTGTCACCGAGTCCTCAGCCCCTCTGTATGCATGCAGAGCTCACAGCCCAGCTTGGCTCCCTCCCTCCCTCCCTCTCTCGCACGTAAGCAAGTCAAAATAACTTGTTAGCAGTCCAATTGCATTCCCCTGCTTATCACTTATTCATACTGATTTCTGAACCAGACATAACAAATACACCCACCATTAGCTCTGAATATCCCCTCCCAGGATGTAGAGCACACTGTAATCAATAAATATGCAGAGCCTGTTGCTTCCACTGCCAGAGGCTGGTAAAACCCACATTCACTTCCCTTCAATTCACTCGGTTCTAATTCAGTTCACCCCTCTCTTAAAACACCCAGGCTATTGGGAGGGAGGTGTGCTAGAAGGCTCTACTATGCAAAAGATGGGCTAAGCATTTTTTTCTTTTCTTTTTTTTTTCTTTTTTTCTTCATCTCAGGGTTTGATCCTGCACATATCAAAGTCAAAGCAAACATTGCCAAATGGCTTAAGACCAGCTCTGAGGGTGAAGGGTGAAAACTACACACCAGAAACCAGGCCGTGCTCTGGTTTTGGAAAGCTAGGCTCTATTTTGAGGGCAGTAGCTCAAAGAGTATCTGGCTATCACTCTGAGAAACTACCTGTAGTGTAAGCCTGGAGTGAAAGTAATGTGCTGCTCTTCAGTACGCAGGGCTATTGCTGTAATGCAAAGAGCCACATGCTTAAGGCACCTATTTATCCATGAACGCAGACAGCTCACAAGCTTCGCAGCAGGACTATCCCTACTATTTCACTATCAAACCCGGGCAACAGCAGTTATACGTGATATAACGCAAACCGACAATCCCAGAAATCCAGCCGTTGGCATTTATAACTTACATAGTGATCATCAGCTGCAACATACTACCCAGTGGAAATCCCTAGGTATGCTAATAGAAAGCAATTAGAAAACAAAGCAAACCCCAGATAAACAACAAATAAAACACACAGGCAGGAAAAGGAAAACCCACCCGAATAATTGCTGCTTTTCAAAAACTGACACTGCAATTGCAGATGTGTTCTCCACCCTGTTACTGGATTTATGCTCTGGAAAAGCTGAGCGGTTTAGCTGGTTTCACCCCCGAGTTGAAGAAAAGTCAGAATCAAGCCAAATACTGAGAGCCCAGAGGACTGACCTGGGCTGGAACCACTGTTCTCCTGCTCAGTTTGTCTAACTTGACACAGCTAAAGGCATTGAGCAAAGCACTGTTGTTTGCCATTGCAGAGTTGGGGTCTGAGAAATATGCTGTCTGATTCAGGTAGACTGTACTCAGCTTCATCTTGAGCTTCAGTGGTTATTAGAGTCAGATGAGTGCTAGAAACTAATTTATATCATCACTATAAGATGCACCTGGGCTTGGACAGCCACTTCATCTTCTGTTGTTCTTGCAGAAGCCAATTTTGGGAAAAGGCAAAAGCTTTTATATCCAATCCAAAGGGCTTTTAGGCTTAAAGCTCAGGTCACTGGAGACATCTGTAGATCGGTGGGGTTTCGTTTGCTTGTACCATAGTTGTGGTTGCCTCTAAAAGGCAAGGAACAGAACAAGCTCTGGACGAGGGAGCTTTCAGAAATGCCAAAGCAGGTTTCGTTTTCAGAAAGAATTCAGTAACTTTACAAATGTCTAGCAGAGAACAAAGCAAGAAAAAATGAGAACCCTGCTTTAAATCATGAGCAAACATGTGAATTACAGATTCCCTGATCGGTTTTTATCTGCCCATTCGTCCTCTCCCCAAGGCATTCCATACTGCAGTATGAGTCCTCAGATGTGTCAGGAATACCAGGTGACAGCTGAGCGCCGCATTAATATTCTCCCCTATTGCTAAGCGAGTTGCAGGAGTTTGGAGGGGAGGGAGCAAAGTTTTTAGCCTTTCAGTATGCAGCTAGTGTGCGCTACCACGTGCAGAACAAAGCTCAGCCACAGAGATTCACACCATGATTAATTCATATGCAGAAAATCCTGCTTCGCATAGCTCCTTTGGCAGAGAGCACGCGAGGAGGCTCCCATATAAGTCAGCCCACGTATAATTATTAATGGTATTGTTAAAACTTTCGGGCTGTTGTCTGTCTGATGAAGACAGTTAGGTCATTCATGCAAGTGCTAACAGCTTTCATTACCAATACTGTCATTTTGCAACGTTGAGAAGAAAATGAAGAGAAGGAACCTCATACCCCCGAACCTCCTTTATCTCAGGTCTTGCCCAAAGCCGTTTGGCACTTCCAAATCAGGAGGCACTTGCTGCAATAAATTTGGGAGAGGTCTCAAATCCTGCAATAAAGACTGTCTTCCGAGTCTTACCATCTTTATGCTCCTGGGAGCCCCTAGGGCTACGTCTTCACTGTAAAGAAGCAGCAGGGGCCATGGTAAGTACCAAAGGGTAAGTGGCACCGCACAGTCCCTGCCCGTACTGCTAAATTCTCTTCTCCTCCCTCATGCTGCCGCTTGGAACTCGTCAAAGCCACGACAGGGGAAGTGTTAATGCTGATGACTAGCATACAGTGCTTGAGCCTCTGTTCTAGCCTTATTCATTTAGACTTAACCGCTATCTCCACCCAATCATGCTGGACTTGCCTCCCCAGCTAGAGGAGGGGAGCCAGGCCATATGTCCAACCTCCTAAATTTCAAGCCCGTTACCTTAAGTTCGAGCCTGTTAGTGACACGGGTGGTGTTAGCAAGGTGCTAGGCATGCCCCATACCTGCAGCCTATCTGGGGAGAAGGGACGTGGAAACCAGGCTGGCAGGAGGAGGAGGTATTCCTCCCGCTCTTCCTGATGCTCTTTCTGTTCCTCCTCTTCCTCATGTTCCTTATTTTCCTGTTTCTGTTCCTGTTCCCCTTCCCTCTTCTTCTCCAGCCCAGTTTCCCAAACACTGCCTCTCCCACTGCAACCTTTTATACACAGACCTTCAGAAACATTTTATATAAAATTAATGTATTGGGCAAGTATAACTCTATATTTTCCCCATCTATACCCCCCTCATGAACACCAAATGTCGGCACCGGCTGAGGCAGGGTACAGAGCTTGATGTCTTGTGTTGACCCCCTACAGCTGGTTGTTCTTGTGTGTCATGGAGGAGCATCCAGAGGTCAAATTTCCTCAGTCCGCTCCTTCCCTGCCTCTACACAGCCCCTCCATCAACCATACCAATATAGGAGGTGGGCATCTGGAGGTTTGTGGGTATAGAGCTCAGAGCACTTTTTCAACCCCAGGGTTGCTTCGATAGAAAGCCAAACCAGTTTAAGATCTTTGGTCCAAATTGATAGCATTAAAAAGCTGGGGGAAAAAATCTCAGAAAGCCTGTGCCTTTCTTTATGGTGGGGATCCTAGAGCTCTGCCTTGCCACAGTCACGAAAAGTTCCTTTCCCAGACAGCCCTTGTTCTAATTATAGTACAGATAGCTTTCGGCTGGGATCTTTTAGCTGTTTCCATGCCAGGTCCCAAGTGAGAGTGTGTCTGCATCTACATTTGTGCCTCTTCTCCACCAGTCAGGCACATGTATTGTGATAGGGGATAGGAAACTGGACTCCTGTCGACCTATATTCATTCTGACTATAGGCAGGTCAGGTCCCCTCCACTGCCTCCATCCCGAGTATTGAGGGCAGGATCTGTTCCCTCTGTATCTGTAGTGCTCCTTGCACCAAGAAGCCTTCATCTCGTTTGGGGACTGAATGATTAGTGGCTGCCTACAGAGTAACAAAACCTGGACCCGGTAATGAAATGAAAATGAAAATGTTAATTAGGATTTCCTAACAAGGAAAAAGACAGACTCAAAGGAACTGAACATAAAAAGAAAATAACAAAAGCTCTGTCAAAATGTACTACACTATTTTTAGCTTTTCTTTATTTTCCAGGGATGATAACATTGCATTAATATAGTGTCTTCCATATATTAATCAATTAAGCCTTCCACTGCCAGCCAGGAGTATTATCGCCATTCTACAGATGTGAAAAGCGGCATCTTGGCTGGAGAATTCCTCCCCAACCAGGGACAGAGCCCAGGTTTTGGCAGCTCCACATCCTAAGGTTTCTCACCATGGTGTCCTTCCCTTTCTTCCATGCCTGGTCAAAGAATTATGATGCAAGACAACAAATCCAAACAGCATTACTGCAGTAACCTCCCAGAAGAGGGGCAGAACAGGCTGGGGACCTTACTGACTGTCCACTATCATAGAATCATAGAATTATTTAGGTTGGAAAAGACCCTTAAGATCATCGAGCCCAACTGTAAACCTAACACTGCCAAGCCCACCACTAAACCATGTCCCTAAGCACCACATCTACATGTCTTTTAAATACCTCCATGGATGGTGACTCAACCACTTCCCTGGGCACCCTGTTCCAGTGCTTGACAACCCTTTTGGTCAAGAAATTTTTCCAAATATCCAATCTAAACTCACCAGTCTCACAAGCATGCCTTGTCGTGTGCTATCCATACAGCCCTCCAGCCCTCCTGTTAGGATGGGATGGTGTCCTGCTTCCCTCCCGGGCTGTCTGTAGCTCAGTGCCTTTTCTCCTCCTGCTCCTACAACATAAAAGACTTTCTTGGCCTGATCTCTAGGTGGGTGATGCGTTGCAGAGGGAGGATGAGGCCAGGACATGGGGAGGTATGAAGGTACCAAACTCTCGCTGAAAGAAGGACCAGGAGATCCTGGTCCAGTGGCCCATCCGTGCTTCTATAGGATGGCTCAATATAGACAACCTCCCAAATGAATTAAGCAGAAAGAAAACAATGTAATCAATCAGTATTAATGAGCACAGGCCGATTGTTTACAAGCTGTTTCTATGTTTCAGCCGCTGCATTTGATCTCTTATGCAGAGGAGCGCTGGCGCTATGTCAAAATGCAAACTGGGGCTCGGTGCTATGTCCCTCCATTGGCAGTGGATCGAGCAAAACAAGTGCATGGCTTCGACTTGCTGATTTATCGTGCAGCACCGGCCAGTGGCGGCTGGCTGGGAGTAAACACATTTCCAAGGTGAAGATCTGATCTCGAGACCAAAATGTTGATAAAACAAATGCCGATCCAGCAGGGCTATTTTTTTACGAAGGGGGTGGACAAGGGAGACAGATGACTGTACAACTGTGAAATGAAGGCTGGGTTTCGCAAAAAGCTGGGAACCCGTATGTTGTTATTGCAGTGCTTAATACATGGCTGGGTTCCCCAAGGCACATAGGAAACCTCTGGCAAGTGAAGTCTTGCGGGGAATCACCTGCTGTGGTGCAACGTGGTCACTAAAACTAGCTGGAAAGTGAGGTGGTGAGGAAGAGCTAGTGCAAAATAGTCAACTCGGTCAAAAAACTAGAGGGCTGAACACATCGCATCTGGTAGTAGCTTTCCGATGGGTAAAAATGAAGATTTTAAAGGGAGAGCAGGATACTCACAGGAATGATTTCAGAATTATTTTGAACAACGCTAGAGCCTTTTCTTTGTGTTGGGGATTGTCTGTGTTTGTACAATGCCTAAAGCTGCTTCTCTCTTCTGGCCCCAGCCATTATGATAATAATGAGAATAACAACAGCAGCAGTCGTGCTGTGTATGCTAATGACCACGTACTCAAGCGAGAACAGGTTACATGTTGCTGGGAAAGATGAAGAGAGAAAACAGCAAGGTTAAGATATGACAGGAACATTTAGTGATAACTATATAAACAGTAGAGAACTGACAGGCCAAAACTTTGGTGAAGAAGCATAATGCTGCTGGAGGGATACATTACAAAGACAACAAATGAGGTAGGTAGTGAAGAACTGTTGGAAAAAGAGCATGTCACAAGGAGAATTTGTATTTCTTTTTTCTTTTCTTTTTTTCTTTAATTCTTAAGAAGAAGGTGGAAAACCATGAATAACTTCTGAAAGGAAGGATGGAGAGGTTTTTTTATTGGTACCACAAGAAACAGGCTGTGAACATGAGATTCTTTAGGGCAAAGATGATTGGCAGAATGTGACATACGTGAGTGGGCCATACCGACAAAACTGATGTACTTGGGATGCTCTGCAAAAAATAAGGATCAGAAATAAAAGTGAAGCTGTAGGATCACAAGTAAATTAAAGAAAAACAAAAGCCAAACTGGAAGATGGGATGTTTCATCTGTCACTGTTCATGAGGTCTATACGAGGCCCCCACATAAAAGAACGGTTTTGATAAAAGGCAGGATGCTGACTGACCCTGGGCTTTTCTTTGCCTTTTGAAGAACCTGTTCCATGGAGCACAAGGGATTGTAAGAAACGATGGGCAAATCTGAACAATTTTAGCAGGTGCCAAGATGTCCATAAAGGCAAGACTGCAGTGTCCTAGGATTTTGTGCTGGGGAGTCAAAATATTGCATAAATTGGAATTTAGCTTTATTGTAAGACCACAGGTCTTCCAAAATACAAGACTGATGGGCAGGGAGGACATCTGATGTTGAGGAAGGTAGTAGTACTTTCAGGTCATTGTCTTGGTGTAAGTTAGCTGTGTCTTCGCCACTGTGTTTCTTCTGAGGCTCTGGGTGCTGAAGAGAAGGGATTTAGAAGTCAGCAGAAGATATCAGAGCAGCAGGAGGAAGCAAAGCAATTTCTTAATTAATTTTTGGTCCTTCTTTCTTATGCTCAAACTTTGTCTCTTCTTGGCTCAACTTCTTGAAACCTCGTGTCATTCAGTGTGCAGCATTACAGACAAAAACGTGCTTCTCGTGCTGGGTACCTCCCTGTTTTGGAAGGCTTCTTCCTTCATAACATATCAAAGATCAAGCCAAGGACTTATAGAACGAAAACATATGGGGTGACAGCTTAGACTGAAGAGGTCATGTCTCAGCATTGGAAGAATGAGATAGCTTATATTCTCTGCAGATTGATGCAGAAGAGGGGTATAGTGGGCCCTCACCAGTGAATAGCACAGGAGCAGGACAACTGATAAAATCCTTAGGGAAAGTGGAGAGGCAGAGAGAAGAAATGGAGCAAAGCAGAGATGTGCAGTCTGATCTGCTATTCTCAATATCTTCTCCCACAAAAGACTGAGTTGCTTCATCATCTTGGGTGGCAAAAAAAGAAGCCAAACACCTGAGCAATAACTTGTACACCACTCTCCCCAGCTAGAGCAGAGTGTGAAAATTTGAGCTCACCACCCTGCTCCCAGACCCTGTTACAGAGCCCACCACCCATACTTGAGGCTGAAGCAGACTGAAGTACACTAATCCAGGTCACGGAGAAAGCAATGCAGATGTATCCATGTACCTCTCCTGTATTTTCAGATAACCATAGTATTCAGAGTAACTCCAAATCTGCACCGTGAGTGTTAATAGCTAGTGCACCATTAGGGCCCATAAGCATATATTGTAAGGATTACTTTCCCGTGTTATAATTTCTTTCCAGCTGACATCGAATTTCCTTTGCCATTTTGCAAATCACTTACTCAAGAGACCCTTCTGCCGCTCTTCACTTAATCACAATCACCATCCTAGGTAATTCTGCATCATCTGCAGTCTTGGCAATTCCCCTACTCATGTTCTTCCTCGTGTCCCTTATGAATATGATGAGTAGCACAGGTCAATGAGAAGAAGGGGAGACATCTTCAGTAATCTCCTTGCACTGTGAAAGCAGACCCTTACTTCCTACCTTGAGCTGGTTGTGAATCTTTAACAAGCTTGACCCAGTTTTTCCTTGACGGGTTTTATGAGGGATCTTTGTAGAGGGATCTTGCATGTTACATTTTTTAAGAAACATAGACCGGGTAAGACTCCCTGTTACCCAGAGTCCTCCCAAGAACATTAATAGATTTGACATCATGACGTTTCGTCAACTTTTCTCTGACTTATCCCACTTGGTCTTGTTTTAACTACTTCCACTCTGCACTATAGCAAACATATTTTGCCCCTTCCACTCCTCTGGGATGAGGCTGGTTCATGCAGTCAGAGTACACCAGACTGAATAGTTCAGCACTTTCGGTACTTTTAGAACTTTTGGGTGGATTCTAGGTGGTTCTGGTGATATCACAAATAAATAATAAAAATAGAGTAATAAAATTATGTTTTCATTGTATTCAGAAATATCCCATACTGGCCATTGAATTTGGCCCGGTCCTTTCTTTGGATATAAAAAATGGTTCTGGGTTTTCTTATTGTCTCAGAAGATGTCAGTGACCAACTCAGCAGGGCTGATAGGGTCGGTTTATTCATGCAAGCAACCTCTCAGCTAGGTCACCTCAGTTGCATCCCTCCAGAGAAAACCCTTGGCTGTCTCCCCGTGACTCAGGTCGGGCAGGGCAATCAATCAGATGCCAAAGCCACTGCGTGAGCAAGTTGCCTCCATCAGGGACCTCAGGGTTTTGTTCCAGTTGGGCACATCTCTTTTTCTCTTTTCATTAAGTCACGTCGAGCACTCACCCCACTCGTGTGCGCCTGGTCACTCACGCCAACCTCACCTCCCAGCCGCCTCGGCCGGTGGCTCGGCTCAGCCCCATCCAGCGCCAGCAGTCGCAGCACCCTCTCCAATTCTCCTGGTCACTCCTGTCAGTCAGGTAGCTCTTGCTCCAGGCATCTACTTGGCATGGTCGGTGCTGGAGGCGATGCCAGCCAGGTCCTGTGGCTAACTATGAACTCCGCTGTCTTTGTGGAAAACATGCAAAAGGCATCCTTTGCAGACGTTTTTATTCCAGAAGCTTTCTTTTGTCTGAATAGCTTTCCAAAGTACTGTTAATCCTTAGTACTAAAATAACCGATAATGTCTGTGTAAAAAAACTGAACGTGAAGGGAACAGTTCATAGGTATAAGCTAATAGTTTTCCTTCCTCCTCCTCCTCATCTCTCCAGGGGTTGAGAGGACCAGGAGTCAGAGCACAACTGGAAAAGGCTTCCTAGGCTGGCACTGAGGGAGCCACGCCAAACCCACTTTGGTGCCTGGAGGATAATTCACAGAAGGTTTGGGGCTGCACAGAAATTGCTGTCCCCATGCCAAAGAGACGCTGCGGAGGTTTCTCCTCAGCGGACTACTACACAGAGACGGATATGGCTCAGCCAGAACTCTAACATGGTCCCTGGGGAGCAGAAGGTATCACCAGATCTTCCAGTCAGTACAACCCAGTTGTTTTAAATATTAAATCTTTTTATGCTGGGGTCCCTGTCGATTCTAAGCAACGCTTTTTTGCAGGGGGGTAAACACCTCCCAAAGAAGTGCTGAAGACTCCGCTGTCCCTTGACCCTCAGCCATGAGCTGGAGACCAAGAGAGCTGAAAGAATGAGCCCCACAAAGAGCAAAAGTTACAAGGAACCGATTCGAAAATAACTTCGCTGAAAATACTGATTGCAGAATACAGCATATGTTGTAAAAAAAAAAAGTAACACAAATATGGGGGGAGCAAGTTTTCTTCTTGTCAAAAGATGACTTTTTTGCCTAGTAAAAAGTTTAAACAGAAATGTTTTGCCCAACCCTGCTTCCCATACTGAGACAACTCCGAAAGTACTGCCTGACATGGGTAAGACTCCCTCCCACTGCTCCTTATTTAGAGTGTTGCTTCTTAACCAGATTTATAACTGCAGTCCCATGAAGTTAACCCTTAATCTAATGATGCACTGGAGAAAGAAACTCTTCAGTACTTAAAGAGCACAGAGTGGGATGAAAGAAAGAAGAAATAACCATTCCAACCTTGATCTTGCTCCTTTTTAGACCCTGATGGGACCCATGTGGGCAAGGTATGATTTTTAAACAATTGTCTTTTCTGCTCTTGTGACTGCTTCCACTGCTCCGTCAGGCTTCCTGATAACAACCCAAGTGGTAATGGGATCATGCAGGAGGGAGTTTCTCTTGCTCTCCTGGAGACAGTAAGGCAGAACAGACACATCATCTGCCTCAAATCTTAATAGAGCAAGGCTGAAAAGGGGCCCAGAAGCATCCTTTGGCTAGCTGAGCTATTCACGAGAGGGTTGGAGAGTTCACAGCAACATCCCTAGAACACATCCAGTCTTCAAGTCTTCCTATTGCACTCGCAAACCACGTCTCAGTATACGCAAGAAGCAGAAGTTCCCATTTTTTTTTCTAGGCAGATTTGCTTTTCCAGCCTAGCCCATCTTCTCCCCTTTTGTATGAGGTTTGGTTGCATGCAGAGCTGAGATTGATGGTCTGCTTAAGCATGCAGCCAGCACCAGTCTCAATTACTGAAATGAGCTCATGAGAAAAGTTTAAGAAGCCTCTTTATGTTCTACAGCATCTCCCAAACAGCCAAACCTCTCCCACCAAGAGAAAATGAGTTGGCCTTTCCTCTTCTTCCTGTAGATAGCATCATCAGATTGGAACTTCCCAGTTAAGCTCCCCTTAGAGGTAACAGACAATTACAAATGGAAAGTGTGCCAGGGAACTTCAAACTCCAGCCCTGACACATGGCACAAATTAAAAGCAATCTCACATCACCAGCAGGAAACATTTGTTCTTTGAAGTGACCCTCAATGTACACGCAGACTAATAATAATGGCAAAAGGTAGATGGGCAGGTCAGCAGCAAAACTTCGTCTGCCTTCAGTAGCTCCAGGTTTCTACCCACCACGAACGTGATTTCCCAGAGACAGAATCCTGAAAGAATTGCACAGGCAGTGCTGTAGGCTGCAGGGGCTGGGGGAGCTGGAGTTGTTTCCTCCTTGCAGTTGTGCAAAGGGCTGAAGTCCGCCAACACCTCTGTCTGGCCAGGGCACTTCTCCTGGCAGGGTGCTGGGGAGAGCAAACCTCTGTTCCTCGAGGTCTGACTGACGGACTCTGCCATCCATCACAGCTGAGATGCTGGCACACGTTATTGTGTGTAATGGTTGGTCCTTCATATTTTGAACGGACTGTGAAGAACTACAATAAAAAGCACATTATTTTCCAGAAGAAATGAGGTCTTCCCTTCTCACACAACAAAGCTCCTGTTTGCAACTCAGTCATGTTTGCTATGCCATCCTTTCTAAGCGTCCTCAGAGGTTACTTCTGAAAATCTGGCAAGACAACAACCAATCTTATCATGGTTACATAGTTTTATTCCTCTCCTTCCCCTTTTAATTAAAAAAAGTATGTGTAACCATTGTAGATAACTAAGCAAAATTTACTACCAATTGTGTGGTTCTGACAAGGGATGTTTGTTTTTTCTTCTCCACCTGGACTTTTTTCCCAGCTGAACATCATTTTGAGTACACACAGGTTTGAAACACTCCTCAGCACGTATGAAGGTGATTTTGAAGACTCCTGCAATAGCGGGTCTCTTCCTTCCCAAGAGGAGTCCTGCAATGCTTTTTCCCACCCAGTAATGTTCCTAGTGCACCAGAGCACCCATCACTTGAAAAGCAAGTGAGCACCAGCTCCCTGAAGCGGGGAAATCCCAGAGAAGACATTAAGAGGCCACTAATGTACACAGATGTAACATAAACGTCCCTTCACCGTACTTGCTCAAGCCAGTCTCGGAGGGGAAGGATGGCAGCTGAATAGCTGAGACGTGGCCACTGGTCACCGCAGTGATTTACTGCTGCGGACAGTACATGCCACATCATGGGCCGTGGGGATGGGGAGGCAGAGCTGGCAGAGTGTGGGGCAAATGCTGCTGCAGCTCCAGTTTTAAATATAGGTTTTTAAACTGTTACCAGCGCTCAGCGGGTTTACAAGCCACGGTGCCACATTAGGAAAAAACATCTTTCATCTTACGTAACAAGTCCTGAGAGGCGTGTTGCCAAGTAAGCACAGTTTAAAATCAATCAGGCAATAGCATAAAACATTTAGCGCTTGGCTGCGTGTTTCTGCTTGCCCCTGCTCGCCAGCCATCCTGGGCCAGACGTGGGACCTGTGGGAAAGGCGAGGAAGAGCAAGCCACCGCTTTGACACAACGTCCCATCCTCAGCCAGGACTGTCCCGACTCCAGGGACCAACTGGAGTCTCAACCTCAGCATTCAGCTTGACTTTGTCCAGCAGTGAGGACAAGTCCATACCCCTGCCAAAATGCTGTGAGTGCAGTTACAATGCTGTAACCGCTGCTTCTCTGTGTCCCTGCACACTTGCTGGGCCCGAATATAGGGTTCCCTGGGAGCTAAAGCTCTCAGTGTCCCAGTGGAAGCCTGGAGCAGACTGGTGCCAGCATCCTACAGTCTGCTCAGGGGCCAAATTAATTCCTGGAGTAATACCTTCCCTCCTGCTGTCCGTTGGGAGGATGCAGCAGCATCTCAGCTGGACCTGTGGCTCCTGCAAATCCCACCTGCACACATCAGGTCCGCGTTAGCAATGAGGTGATTTTTACACTTCCTCCCTGAAGAAATATAAAGCTCTGAAGAAATCTACCCTAAAAGAGGGTAGATTCGGACTAGGTATAAGGAAGAAATTTTTTACGATGAGGGTGGTGAAACACTGGCACAGGTTGCCCAGGGAGGTGGTAGATGCCCCATCCCTGGAAACATTCACGGTCAGGTTGGACAGGGCTCTGAGCAACCTGATCGAGTTGAAGATGTCCCTGCTCATTGCGGGGTGGTTGGACTAGATGGCCTTTAAAGGTCCCTTCCAACCCAAGCCATTCTATGATTCTATGATCCTTTGAAATTCTGACTTCAGCCAAGGGCTGGAAACATTGAAATGCAGAGTTGTAAATTATCTTACCTCTCTTGGTGAAGTCTGCATTAACTTCTGCCCTTTAACCAGTGTGATACACATTTACCTCCCATGCAGGGATCCCTATTATTGCAAATTCCAGTAACACCAGTGGCAAGCTGCAGGCCAGGGAGGAATCTCACATTTGCCATTGCTTCCTTTTGGCTCCACAGCTGAGGTCTGGGGGGGAAATCACAGAGGGGACATGGAAAAGGCAAAGCGCCTGGCAAACAGGCAGGGTCAGTGGGATTGGATATTGCCTCTTACACACTTATTCGCTGTTGCAGTCAGTGCCTAATGCACATTTTCCTCACAGAGCTGGCAGAAGCAAGTACAGCTTTTATAACCTAACTGAGGCCATGGCTCATCCTGGGCATCCCCGCTCTGAGCTGCTACCCAGGAGGTAGAATTTCTGGTCCATGTTTGCCCCGCTGTAAAAGCATTGGGCAACAGCTTGAAGAAGGAGCATCAACTGCCCAGAGCAGCTGCTCTTCTGCAATTCCTGCACAGATTTCCTACCCCATGTTCCTGGCTCAGAAAGGTAGACTTGTCCTGGTGGAGAGAGCTGCTGAATTACAGCCTGATGGAGAATGGGCAGGGGAATCACCAGTGGGACATCAACAAAACTTGTCTCTTTCACAGCCCTGGCATTTGAAATAGATCTTTCTTGAAGCAAACATTGATATAAATTCTTGCTCACCTTGGGGTTTCAGAAGACAGAAGAGCTATCCCATTCAGGGAGCGTGTACTGGCCCTTGTACTTCATGCTGTGACGTTCAAGAACACAATGCTGTATCCTAATATTAATTTCTGCAGATGAGCTCATGAGGCCCCAAAAGCCGATGAAATAGCTATGGTTGACCAATGGGTTAGAACAAAACCCAAAATGACAAAGATGGGGCTGAAATCGAGTTTCTACAAAGACTGTAAAGCAAAAGCTAAGTGAAGAACAGAGGTTTTCTACATAGCACTGATGTTCTTCATGTCTTTCAGCTGATGGTAGACAATAGCTACCTCTGTCATTTGTTGGCAGTGCCTCCATATCACTCCACAGGCCAGATGGTTATCTCCGCTCTCGTGTTGAAGAAGATGGACTGAGTACGTCTTGCACATAACAAATCTCCTTCACGGCAGAAGCGACAGAGACGTATCCACAGGTGGGAAAGGCTAACGTTACAGAAGCTTCGGTTTTGTTGAACAACGGGAGTGTGACTCTGTTTCAGCAGAGCTACAAGCCTACGCTGTTGAATCAGCCACAGTCACACTTTGCGAGCTGCTTCGGAGAGGCAAGGGATCTGGCAAGACCCCAGCGGCGTGGAAGGGGGGCTGCTGCGAGATGGCTGCCAAAGGCAAAGGTCTGCTCTCAGACTGCAGCAGCTGTCCTCCAATCGCAGCCGGGTCTGCTCCCGGGAAAGCAATGCCCAGTTTCTCCTGGCAGAAATTCAGCTGCTGCTGACTCGTAAACAGCACCCAGAACAATCCGGTTTCACTGCTGGTTGATCGGCCATGCGTGCTCTATGTCCTACAGCTATTGGCAGAGAGACACCAGCGACTGCGCTGCCCTTTACGTGCTGCCTTCGCTGGGAGGAAACTTGCTTTTGATTCCACGGGCAGAGAGGCAGTGCGCAAGGCAGCGGCATCTTAAATAACCTGCTGCATGTGATGCGTGACCTTCACGTGGATACAACAGCAAGGCAGAAAGAAGATTTCCCTTGGGGTTCATCATCACAACAGGAACATAGGCAGGGCGCATCTTTGACTTGGGCATACTCTTCACGGCCGTGGCCTGGGTTTTAGAACAGGTATCAAGTAGCCCAAGAATCATCAGTGTCAGTACGATCTCATGAAAGATGGGAATGATGTAGACTTCTCTGTCAAGTTGGCACAGCATCTGAAATCCACACAGAAATGCTTTGTGACCGCAGTTGTGTCTCACTTGGTTTCCTTCTTGAACTCAGATAAAGGTTCAAAAGTTGGTGTACAAGAAAAAATCGTGCAGAACTTGCTGAGGTTCCATCTGGGAAAATACTTATATTAGCCTCAAGCAATTTTTCCTAGGCAAATGTCTGCCAGACAGGCTCTGAATGATTGCTGTGGCCAGATTCCCAGTGAAGGGTATATAGAGCAAACATTGCAGCTGGGCATCACACATGAAGATTTATCAGGTGTTATCCTCCCAGCGTGACTATGTGGATCCAAGACACTGAAATGCCAGAGGAGCAACTGGATTAGGCTGGAGATGCACCACAGATGTTACTAATAGTACTTGCCAGTTATAAAGGAGCATGACCATACTTAAACCAGATCGCAAACCAGACAGCAAGACTTGAGGAGTTTGAAGTGTTGATCAGAGAGCAGCTCGCGTTTCTGGATGAAGCACACTTATGTGCAACCAGCCCTGCTTCCAAATCTCTGAAGCTCACCAGCAGCACCAGCCCAAACAGATGTTCTAACCAGTGGCAGAGGCCTTGTGGTTACCTCCCTCTATCTTGGTTATACCAAGCAGCCAAAAATTTGTCTTCCCTGATGATTACATTTGGAACACAACTATACTCAAGGTTCATCGTGGAGCAAACTGCAGACCCCCAGGTCCAAGGGAATTAAAGAAATTCACGATCCTGCTCTACCACTGCCCACGATGTGAGAAGGACTGTGTCATCACCAGCAAGGAGTGCTAGCGAGTGGCTTTTGGAGAATACTCCAGCTGGTCCTTGAGACACTTGGAAAAATCTGTGTTTGAAGAAGCCAAGGCATGACATTCTCTAGCAGCAAAGCAGTAGTGGGAGGAGAAAGGCTTTCTCACACACACCAGAGGCACACACTCCATCAAAGTGTGAACGCCTCAGTGTTTTTTAAATTTGCCTTTTCAGTGAACATTTTCCTTGAAGCTTCAGATGTTCACAGGGATGAAAGAGAAGGATTTCCTCAGGATTTTTGCAAGATTTTTGACTACCTTCTCATCCCACCTTTTTAACTGGGCCTAAAACTGAGCCAGTCTGGTTTTCAGTGCATCCTAGAGAATTATCCCACGGGAATTCCTCAGGTGCCTCCAGAAAGACATGAAGTCATGATAAAGATGGGAGAGGAGGTGTTCAGACAGAGAAGAAAGATGGACAAAACATCAGCCCTTACTAAACCACTTGAAATCACAGTCTCTGCATCCAAGTCTTCTGGCATATGGAACAATGAGACTATAGACATACGTCTGTTTTCTGTGTGAATGTAAAGCCAATTGTTCCTATGTTTTATGCTTTTCAAAAAGCAGTGTTAGGATAGGGTCATGGGCCATAGGATCCTTAGGTACTACCTAATGAAAATCAGTCTAATCTCATCAGCTATGCCAGTTCATCCCAGCTGAAGCTGTTTTACATGAAGAGTAAATGTCTTCTTCCTTGACTTACCTGTAGGTGTGTTGTAGTTGGAAATTACAATAGCTTGAAGTGATAGCACTAGCACGCCCCAGGAAGCTTCGACTGGCCAGCTCTGAGGTTAGACCTGCGGTTGTATCTACCAATTTGGATTCAGTAACTCTGCTTTGCCAACTGTCTTGAGCAGACTGTGCTGATTTCTGCTTTTTGTATGCTCAGCATAGTCTGCTGTAAGTTTTCCTCTTGCTGATCAGTAGAAAATTTCCCTATGGGACCCTGCTCTGCATTTCCCTGGAGTTAAGGAGATTTTTGGACTAAAAGAAGAAAAAAAAGTCATTGTTTGTATATTATTATGATTCATTATTTATGTAGCAATGACTGCTATAAATCCCAAAACTTAAACTCTCTCCCCCTCCCTTCTGGTAAGTGTTACACAGAAATGTAAGAAAGAGGAGTGTTACTGTCCCAGTGATTCCAGTAATTTGTAGAACAGGTGGATTACAAGAGGTGGATAAAGCTGGCAGACTAACTGCTTGCAGGCAAGAGGCATTTAATGGAGACAAGTTATTCTGTAAGAAAGAATCTGCACTAATCAAGCAAAAAAAATTCACAAGACACCCATAAAAACTGGTGTAATGTATTGGTATTTTGTCACTAGAAGAAGAAAGAAAAAGATTGTCAGTGATTTAGCACCAAAAAGCCAGACATTTGGGGTTCAAAAGTATTGGGTTATCCATCCAAAGTATCTTTAATTGGTTAGTCCCATGAGTGTGGGAAGAAGCTGCTATTTTGAAGTGGATGCATGTAAGGCAAATCCAGGGCAAATTTTTCCTAGTACATTAAGGAGCAATAAGATTAAGAAACTTGTGTTGTTTTATTTAGGCCAAAATGCCTGGGAATGAATTTCAAAGCTGTCTGAGAGATTTGGGCACCAGTGCCACTCAGATCAATGGGAAACCTTGTACAAACATCCAAGGCAGCTTCCTTTTTTTTTTTTTTTAAATAAGAAAAAAAACTACCTACCTGGAACACATCTTCAAATCGAATAAAGATTTTTTCATTTGCATCAGTATCTCATTGTACACAATGTTCAGAACAGAAAAGCCCTGAAACATGGAAGAGTTCTTAATCAGAAGTTGTGATATTTCTTCCAAAAATACACCCCCAACCTTGAACGCTGCAGTTTTCCATTAATGCAGATGTGAAAATTTGGAACACCTAAACATTGTGGAGAGAGGTTCAATTTTCCTTTTCGAAACGAAAGTTCTCAAGGGAAACCAACACCGGCTGAAAAGAAAAAAAAACCACAAAACCACAAAAAAACCCCTTTGCAGTTCCAGGCTTTTCCAAACCAGACATAATCTTTATCTATTCAATATCCTTCACTGAACTTCTTCCATAAACCTATCCCATCTCCTCCTGCACCCGTATAAGCTGTCTCATCCACAGTGTCTTTCAGCAAGATGCTCCACAGCTCTGCAACCTGTTGTACAGAGAACGCCTCCCCTCTGTTTGTTTGGAAACTTGGCACTTCTTACCTCCATTTGATGTCAGCTATGGTAGTTAGAATTCAGCGTCAGCCCAAACCCACCTTCCTCTGCTCCCCTCTTGCCTGGGGGGCTTAATCAATGTACCTCCCCTTTTCTTTCATGTGCCAACATAAAGGCATATTTTATTCCTTCCATATAAAAGGAGGGCAAGCACAGCCTACATACTAGAAATGGGGTCCTTTTCCCAGTAAGCTCCTTCCTTCAGCTTCAGTGGATTTTTCAAACAGGCCTTAGATTGCCCAGGTGAGATTCTGGCTTTCCCCAAATCTCTTGTGCTCTGCAAGGTGCCACCCACCGAATAATGACGTGTCTGGCATCAGGACACCCACAATTTGCAAGGGCCATGCTATCACCACAGTTGTCCACTTGACCGCTTCTCCTGGCCGTGGACCAGCCCTGCCATTTTGGGGGTCATGATGTGAAAGGGGCTGTGGATGCAGGTGGAGTCATCCTGCTGTCGTGGAGGTATGACCACGTTGGGAGCCAGGCTGGAAGGTGGGCAAAAGGCAGCTGTGGCTAGAGGGCTTGAAAAGGGAGGACAGGGTGACGAACTCTATATCAGCTCTTTTCCTGCACACATAATACAGCATTTCCATCAAAACAGATCTGTGAGTATTTCTGATGAGGCTGGTTATAAAAGGAATGGGACATAGTAGCGACTAAGCGTGCCGATTTGGAAGAAATCACTAGCATGTTATTAAATATTTAACCTTCCAAATTTAATTTGTTAAATCTGCTGGGAGGAGTTTCCAGATTGCTTGCAGTGTGCTTTCAGAGTGGTTCCAGGTCAGCGGGGACTTTAGCCTCGCTTACCCTTACTCTGGGGCAGAAGGAACAACATACTGTTGATGATGGTTTTGACTTCATTTTCAGCTCTCCCTTTTTAGAAACAATGGCTCAGCTCCCCAACCGGTTGTAAATCCAAGTCTCTGCAGTGGAGCTATTCTGATTTACGCCAGCTGAAGGCCTGGCCTCTAGTTCAGAAGAAATGGGCTGCCAGTTTAATTACTTCATCCCAGGTATGGCATTAATAATATGGGAATAAATTTAATGCTGCGAAGTAACAGCAATACAGAGGATTTTGTCACATGCGTGACAATTAATGTGTGGTGCATGGTATTTCTGCTTCTCCTGAGTTCCCTTTTAAATGATGCTCCTTGTGATTTGAATTTCAAAGAGAACTTCTCCTAGTATTTCTCATTATTGATGGTGACTGTTCACAGGAGCAGCTCAGTGCTGCTTTGTTGGCTCATCACTTTTGATTCCATGCCCAGACGCTAAGGACAGAAGCATGCAATTAATTTGGAAGCACAACCCTTCATTGATTTCAGTTGGGAGATTTTACTTGAACACCAAAGACATAATCTGTCCCTGACTACCTTTAATATTGTCTTTACATGGAAAATGTCTTCTTTTTCCACTACAGATCTCTCCTGTGAAAAGGAATCTCAAAACTCTGTTTGCCTATAAGAACATACAAAGAGACCAGCAGAGAACTGTAAGCTACAGGTGAACCCCTCACTGTCGTCGGGAAAAAGAAATCTGATTTGGGGGACACTGATGAGTGAGGTGAAAAGGAAAAGCAGTTTGGGATCCAGACCTCTTCCCATGGACAGGAAGGACAACAGACAAAAAGTTGCCTTTTTTTTCAAGATCATGCCTTTTTTTCCCTGGAATGATAAGGGTCTTAGAGGGTCCAGAAGAATTTCCCTGTACAAATCCCTACTCACCTGCAGGTGCCTTGAGCCTGAAAGCTCTGGCTAGGTTAGGACAAGCGGATTATGCCCATCTCAAAAGCATCTCCATAGTCAGAGCAGGGTGCCACACGAGCCATGCTGTGGGCTACGGCACTCCGAACACAGCATGCGGATGAGTCCCTTTCCCACATCTCACATGGCAAGCAGGGATCACCAGAGCACCTCTAAGGTATTTGTTAGGACACTTGCTTTGTGAAAAACCTGTCTTCTCTCTTTAACAGCTGCTCCAGGGGAGACAAACCCATCATCACATAAAAAAGGGAGGTAAGCACATGGAAAGTAAGAAAGGTAAATTTATGTTCCCCTCTGCATTTTAAGGTGGCATCAGTTAATTCAATGAGCGTTCCTGGCAACTAGGTGTTTATCAGCCAGACGGATTAATTCCTTTAGTGAATATAGTGAAATGTTTGTGGGACCATTCATTAAGGAGTAGTCAAGCCATCTGTCCTCAACTACGCTACTTACTAACCATAATGTCCTATCATTTTGGCCCGTCTCCTCAAGTTTGCCCTTCCACAAATTTTCGTATCAGCGTCATTCTCCTCCCCACCTGTGAAACCTGAGCGTTTCTCATGGAGCCAACCATAACTTTCATCAGCTTCTCACTCCATTATTTCTCATGTTCAGCATCTTCTCTGGTCACACCCAGCCATTTCCCATGGGCTGTTCAGGTAGCCAAACCTGAGGTCAAGTCTCTCGTCCGCTGCAAGCTCTTGGCAAACATTTTGAGAAGCAGCAGGACTGCGTTCCTGCCATGGGAGCTACAGCAGGACACTGGAGGTGGGAATCTGAACTTCTCTTTATTTTCATGGCCTGTTAGCACAGAAAGGAAAAGGCTTTTTAATTTGTTTCTTGCCAACCCCAAAGCACTTTTCCTAATGTTACTGCCTAGTTTAAATCTGCAGGATGATGGAGAATTTTGAAACCATCGTGTCCTTCGTGCACAGCTGCCGTTGAGGCTTCTAAGCTATGAAGTTCCAGCCACACTTTGTAGGCTGCAGGCAGCAAGGAAAAGGCCTGGCACTCTCCTTGAATCGCAATTGCCAAAGTGGAAATCAGACCCAGAGGGCTCAGCCCAGCTCCCTAATTACTGGGGCATCGTTCTGCCTCCAGACGCTGCTCCAGAGGGGTACAGCTCCCCCAGATGTCTTGTGCCGAGTCCATTGACGCTGCCTGGATGACACAGGACTTCTCCAGGGCATCTCTCTTTCAGGGGCTGAACCAACCCAATGTGACAATCTGCAATTCATTTAAATTTAACTTAATGTCTGCCCAGTTAGGCATCAACATGCCCAGATAAATCTGGGTCCGAGACCTCCAGTGGGACTAGCTGCCTCCCTCCACCCCTGGATTTTCCTGTCCTGGCTACTTAACGTATCAGATCTTTGGGGAAAGGACTGTCTCTTACCCCGTTTATATACATGTCCCTACATACTGGGAGCCTGAGCAATACCGTAAGACAAATAATAGGTCAATTTTCGTGGCACTTGGCACTCGGCTCCAAAGAAGTGTCTGACTTAAACAAAGCAGTTATGGGGCAGTTTCACAGTGGAAGAAAAGGCATTTCATGTGAGATGCTGAACAACTCAGGAGATCCCTAATCATATCCAAGGGGAACCTTTATCATCTCAGATATCTGTCTGACTCTGTTCAAGGTTTGTAGCACCTAAATATCACCACCAGTGACTGGTTCCTTCCCTTATAAAAAATCACAAGGTGGCCTTGGCATGTTTCCTCTCTGACAGATGGCCACATCTCAATTAGCCCTAACCTATGTCTTTCCTGGCTACCTCGGAAGGCCAGCAATGCAAAGCAGCACAGAAACGATACAGTTCCCTCTCCCTTGGAGCCATCCGTACTGGTCAAGGAGCTGCCTTATGAATAGGGAAGCATCGGTGCCAGCACTTGCTGTAAGGCTTCTTGGAAGAATCCCAAAAAGTTCAAACATGAGAACTGCATGCAGTGAGACGAGGCACAGATGGCAAAATAAAAGCAATGTGATTTTTTTTCCGAGCTTCTGAGTCTCTCAGCTCCTGGACATATGAGAAACTGGGGCACTTTAGCTGAATTAAAGTAACTCATCTAGAGCAAAGGAGATACAGACAACCCCTTCCAGAGACTCGGCTGAGGACTTGTATATGTAAAAAGATGGTCCTGTCTCACTTTTGCTAACAGGTCCTTCCAAATTAATTTAGTACCAGATGTAAAGTCCCACACCCTGTTTACTTCATCCTCCTAGCAGGTGATGCCTAGCAGCCACACTTTCTTGGTGCAGGTTAGGCAAAGAGTGGCAGTGATTGCGTTTAGATTCTTCCTCTGTTGCAAGTAAGCATGCATATCCAGTTTATAAGAAGAGTTCAAAGCAATGAAACATTTGATTTTGAGCTAAGCTATGTGGTTCACTCAGCCAAAAAATTATATATTTTACTTTTCCGTTTGCCATAAATACAGAATAAGAAAAAAAAATGCTCGGCTTGGGTTAACCCAAGCTTTCATTTTTATTCTGGTTTCAGAACTACCAGCAAACAAATCAACACAAACTTCAGCACCCACACAGCTCAGCCATCTCAGCTAACCCTTTTTTCTTTCTCAGAAAGTTAAAAGCACTCCTGGCTATGCCTTTGGGGTCTGATCCAATTCAATGGAAAGTTTCTTCTTGCCTTTGGCAGGAAGAGATTACAGATTTTGGGCTACTTCCCGATTGCTCTGTACCATCACTCTGAATTATAATCAAGCGAAATGTGGTTCAGACCATACCAGTACCTATGGTGCCAGCATTTTCGACAGACAGAACCCTTCTGTGCCAACCTGCAAGCCAAAAGCCCTGCACACTGTGGAGCACAGGGTCCTAGAGCCCAGTTGTGTCCTCTAAACGATGAACAATTCTTGCAGTCTTGTAGACCTGTTTGGTTTTGTTTTTTGTTTTTTTTTTCCTGGCTCTTTATCACTGTAAATACCAGCTCGCAGCCCTTCTCTCCTGAAACCTTCTCCTTTCCATCCCCTCCATCTCCCTCTGCTAGCTCTGTACCACAGCAGAGCACCCTCCACAACCACATTGCCAAGTTGTTAAGGCTGAGCACATCGACTGGGCTACCTCACTTAAACCGACAAGCATTGCCACGTTAACTGCGGTCTGTTCCCGTTGAGCTTGAGACGACCTCGGGACCAGTCTACCACCCAGCTGTTGCTTTTAAGGCATTAAGTGACATTTTGTTTCCTCTGCAGTGAAGGATGCTAGATCATGGACAAATAAGGAGCTGTGTACGGAGCCAGCAGGAGCCATGAGCAAAAAGCTTGCAGGGAAAGATTTAAGCCAGGTTCTTCTGCTGGAAGAAGGAAGTTTCCCTTTGGTCATCTAGAAGGTCTGGGCTCCAATCTTGCACTGGGAATAGTGAGAAGGAGCAGCACTTTGTCTGTCCTCTCTCCTTCTTCCTTCTCTGGTGATAGGTGGTGCTGCTGCTCTTCCTAGAGTCCAGAGATGCACTTGCAGGTCACCAGTCTTTCCAGTTTCCTACTCAGGGTGTCCTGGACCTGTGAGAGCATCCACCACACCGGAGACCGTCAGCCTTTGCTTGGACAGCTGAGGACCACAGCCTAACATTTTTTTCCCACCAGCTCCCATCAGTGTTTTAGCACATCAACAGACGTACCAGCTAATGATGCTCCCCAAATCCTCGCGGCTACCAACAAAGCTCGCCCTTACTTCTTGCAGCATTTGACATGTAGTTTCCAGACGGGAACTCTCTCCTGCTCCCACGCTGTGATGTCTCCAAGGTGGTTTTGGCCAGGAGGTTTTCAGAGCAGCTCTGTCTCTGAGGGCTCTGGCAGAATGACGGTGCCAGAGGACCAAAGAGCAGGCAGTTGATGGGGACTGGGTGACTCCAACCAGGTGCTGTTACTTAGGGTGCTTCCACTGAAGCCAGTGGTCAAATGCTTGGTCAGTGTAAGTCCTTGTGATAACCCTGATCAGAGCAACCAGAGGTGAAATGATGTCCCTGGAGCTAAAATGATACATGCCTGCAAAGTCTCATCCCTTCCTTAACTTCTGCAAAACGCCGTGTTGCAAGAAAAGCTGTTTGTACGTCTCCAGTAATTTCTGCTTCCAGGTGGCATTTCCTTTTGACATCCTGCCTTGATGGCTCCCAAATCCCTAGCTCCTCACAGACAGGAGACCAGAGGACCCATGGAGGCTCCCAGGCCAACGTGGGCTGCCCTGCATCCCTCCTATCTCTCCCTCTGCTCTAGGTGGCCTTGCCTTCCACTCTTCCTCTTTGCAAGCGTTATTCTTGTTCTTATTATTCATCAGGTCTTTTCACGGTAGCTTCTCAGGAGTTCAAGCCACAGCTGAGCCCTGCTGAGAGGCCCTAGGGAGCAATTACTCAGATCCCTGTTCTCAAAGCAAGAAGGGGCCCCTGGCTGCTGTGTAGTTTGTCCTAACAGGTTGCTGGCATAAACTTAGAATAGCAAACAGTGGCAGTGAGCCTCCAATAGTTATCAGACCCAAGGGAGGTGGACTTTTCTTCCTCCCCTGCCTTGCTCCTTTCAAACATCTCTTCATGCTGCTCTCCAGCACCGCAGTGATGCATCTGCATCAGCCCTGGAAGGATGAAAAGTGCCTTTAGAAACAGAAAGAAAGGGTTCGTTACCACTGCTAGACACAAAGCATGAATCTCACCAATTTCTTCCCACCCACGGCTCTTACCAAGCAGCTGTGAAATGTGCTGGCACGATGCATTAAGGACACATTGTGCATGTTTACCTGGTGTTGAAGAGGACTCTCAGTGATGCTGCTAGACCTGAAGGGAAACCCCCAAATCACAAACTAGTCGGCTGCAATTCACCTCACCGCAAGCCCCTTTCTATCGGCCTTTGAAAACCTTTCTCCAAAAATCAGCAGGGTGCCAAGGTGGACAATGAGAGCTGCAAATATCAAAATAAAATCAGGCACAGCCGTTAGCTTCCCAGCGTCAGGAATAGGCCAATTTATGGCAAACTTAGTGCAAATAGGGGAGTGGCATGATTAACACTAGTTAGAGCACTGGTAAGCTCCTTCTTGGGTGGTTCTTGGCTAGAGAAGAGGTTGCCAAGAAAAAAAGGCGAATTCTGTCCTGGACTATGGCAACAGTTACAACCACTGTGGCTGTTGGATTGTGATTGCTCCACGACTTAGATTTTCTCGGTTCTGCTGCAAAACTAAACAAATGAGGCCTGATTTCCTCATGGACGCGAAGGCCCATGGTCTTCCCGGACTGAATGAAGAATGTGCTTAGTTTGGTGCAGGGAGAATGGGAAAGGTGGAGGACCAGTGTTAGAGAAAATTATTACTATTAAAAAAATTACTAATTATTACTCACTGAATCTCACCGTGATAACAGCATGAAAAACACTTCATTTTGGAAGTGTCAGAAGGAAACAAACAGGCTCACAGGATGTGGCTGCCTGGAAGCCAGAAAATTTGACTTGATGACCCCAAAATCCCTTCCCCGCTCCATTCTGTATAAATGCCTTTTTTTTTTAAAGGAAAAATCTAACAAATCCTTTTGGAAATCTTGCCACATTTCCTCCTGTTTCACAAATACTTGCGGTCACTTAGAAACTATTTTGCCAGGAATTCACCATCCATCCAAGCCAGCTGATATCTCCGATCAATAGCAGTAATGCCTGATGATAAGAATTTGCACTGTAGCAGCTAGAAGTCATTTGGTTGCAAGCCAGCCCCCCTACAGTTTTGTTCCTGTACAAGCAGAACAGAAAGACAGTCTTTTTCCTAAAAGTCTTACTCGGTAAAGGCATAACGAATGTGGTTTTCAGGCTTCTATTCCCAAGAAAGGAAAGGTGAAAAGCACTTTGGAGAATCAGGGTAATCATAATTTGGGGCTGTTTTTTCTGCTGATTACATGTTTATTCTCTCCCAGTGCCTATTACATTAAGGAAGAAACTGTTTTCTGTAAGACACAAAACCTCCCTGAAGTCCAAAGCAAGTCAGGAATGAACAAGGGACCAGACATCTAGATGGAGAGAAAAATCTTTTGCAAGTACTGATGGGATATACTGAAAACAAAGCTAGAGTCCGGAAGAGAACTAAAATGTTGTGAAAGAGGGGAAAACAGGGCTGGAGGGATTTTCTGCCGAAAATCCCCGAGACAGGCTCAAGTTAGTTAATGTGTGTTTTTTATCTTGAACATTCTCCTTCAGTAAAGACTTGGCATGGGCTATTTTGGGAGTATGAATAACAACAAGCAAGAAGCAAGCAGGGAGAGGAAACAGCCTTAACCCGGGGAGAAAGGTGGAGGCAACAAAAATAATGCAGCGGAGCTATAAGGCCTCGTGCCCCTCTCCCTGCAGCAAAGCCGTGATCTAAACCGGGCGTGTGATCTCCCGGCAGCTTTTTGAGCCAGAGATGTTGAAGCATCTAGAAAGAAGTGGCGACAGCGAAGCTTTTAGGCAAATGACTCGGCTGGCAGGCTTGCTGGGTTTGGGAAGAGGAATGAATGAACGCTACTTACCTGGATTATGTACAGTTATTAGGAAAGCAGGGAACACCCCCTCAATGCTGCAGCACACAGCCCAGCAGGCTTGCTGCTACGCTAAAAAAATAAAACCACGCAAAGAAAATAAAGTTCTGCAGACCTGCTGGGGCTTCCCCATCGCCTTGGGGAGTCGGTGTGCCAAGCTCCGTGTTCGCAGGTGCCTTTGTGGCTGGGGGAGAGGTCCTGGGGTGCCTGTGGGGCAGGGAAGGGTTTTTGGGGGGGGGGCTGCCTGGTACCCTCGAAGGGGTGCTGAGCTCCGGTGGCGAGCAGCAGAGACCCCCCTAGCTGGGAGGAAGGCCCAGGGAGGAGGAGGAGGAGATGGGGGGGGCAAAGAGGGGAGAATTTCGCCATACCCCCCCCTTCCCCGGGGGTGTGTGTGTGTGTGTTTTACACAGCAGGGGATGCAAGGCTGCTCCTGCTGCAGGAGGAAAGTTGGCCGCGCTGCCACGCAGGGCTGGTTCTCCAGCCTCCCTCCCTCCCTCCCTCTCTCCCTCCTCCTCTTCCTCCTCCTCCTCCTCCTCGTCCTCCTCCTCCCCGCGAGTTGAGCGCACAGTGCAGCCCGGCGGTGCAGGAGGCGCAGCCCCACCGGTCTCTCACCCTTTCCCGTGTCCCCCCCCCTTGTCCCGGTCCTCCTCCTTCCCTCCCCACCACCACCACCAGCCCTTCCCCATCTTCCTCCCCTTCCCCACCGCCGCCGGGATGCTGCCGGGCTCCGTGCCCGGGCGTTGAAACCGCCGCCGGGCCGGGAACCCCCCCGGCAGCCCCCCCCGGTGGGAGCATCGCGCTGCGGGTCACCTTGCAAAGAGGTGAGTGACCCCCCTCCCACCCCCCTCCATCCCATCCCATCCCATCCCATCCCATCCCATCCCATCCCATCCCAGCTCCTCCGGGGAGCCATGCACCAAATTCCACACCCCCCCCCCCCATACCTCCATCCTCCGGGGGTGGCGGGGACACACACACACACAAACACACGGTGGCTCCCGCAGCCGCTTCGTGGGAGGGATCCCCCCCCCCACCCCGCACACACACACCCCCGTGGGAGGCTGAGCCCTGGGGAGTGCAGGGATTTTGCCCCCCCCCCCCCCCCCCCGGGATCCAGCCCCCGGCGGGCAACGGAGTTTGGGGGACACACACACACAACCCCCCCGCAACGGTGTTTCCCCGGTGCCTTGCTGAGATCCAGAATTAGCATTGCACGAAGCTATGGGGGGGGATGTCAGGAGAAAGGGATCAGGGTTTTCCAGTGCCGTGGCCAAGGTTTGGATTGGGAGTACTGGAAACTGTGCGTGGGGGTCTTCCTTTTCCCTTCCTTTTTCCCAGGAGGAATTCCCTCCAGTTGGCTGTGGCAGAACAGCTTTTTCTCCAGCCCCCGGCCAACCTCGCCAGTCCCGGGCAGTCTCTGCTCTGGGAAGGGGGAGACAGACTGGTACGAGGGTGCAGAGCCTGAACTGGGAGGGGGGTGTCAGGGGGAACGGGCTCCTTGCAGCCACTTGCCCTCTCCCCTCACCACCCTGCTCAAGAGGGGCCGGATTGAATTTTTTTCTACCTTCCCAGCCTTTAGTTTGCGGGCAGGGACAGCTAAGTTGGAGAGAGAGGGATGGTTAAGGCGAAGAGACAGAAGTGGTCCCCGCTGTCCAGTGGCGGAGAGGGGTGACCTTGGGTAAGTCCCCCAGTGCCTGCCCCATCCTTCTGGGTCGGGTACCACTAAAGCATCCCGCAAGGGATGAAGGAAGAACCCTTTGGTAGGAAGAGGCTGGCAAATGCATTGAGACTTTTCTGGAATTGGCACTGCAGGAGTGCAAGCCTTCCTGGAACAGGACTGGTCGTGCTCGCCGGTCCAGAGCGCGCTGCCGGAGGAGAAGTGCAAGGGTCTCTGCGGGACTGGCCGTGGGTTTTGTCCCCCCCATAAGAACATGGAGCTACCTAGTGGCAGGAGTTGCTCTGGAAAGCAATCTGTTGAACTGTGTCTGCAAAATAACCGGAGGGGAGGCTTCAGCCTCAGCATGTAACGAGGGAGAAAGAAGCCAAAAAAAGCTCTAAACTTTCCAAGGAGATTAAATATTCAAATCACAAATAATTAGACATTAATCCCTCGTAAACAGGGCATTAACAGCAATTAAAAGATGCTTTGATATTCTTAAACCCGAGGAGTTAACTGGTACTTTCAGGGGGATTATTGTGTATTATAAAATGCAGTCAGAGCATAGAATGCACTTTTCTACATTCATGTATTTGAATGACTTGCTCTTAATTATAATTAATGAGCTATCATCTTCAAAGTAGCTGCATTTAGAAGCTCTCCGTATTAGTTTCAAATTACCTCGCTCAAAAGTATAAGCCACTTCTGATTTTACTGGCCAAGGTGACATTTTATTGGCAGTTTGGTAACTACAGGTCATGCCAGGGTGTACGGAGGATAAATGCATTTGTAGGAATTAAATGAAGTTTCCTTTTATTAAGTGGGCAAGCAGACGTCTCACACCACTGGTGCCGTACGCTCTGGAATAAACCTCACACGCACAGGAAGGCTCTTCCTTATACAAATGCAGATATAATGCAGTACTAGTGTATATAGGCACCACCACAACACATTTAACTTAGTGAAGGCTGCTTTCTGGATTTAAAATGCTTTCGCTTCTGAGGGTAGTATCAGAGAAAAGATGCAACATAGTGGGATAAGGTTTTTTTGTCCTCCTCTCTACTGTAAATTCATATCTGCAGACGCTATAAATGCTTTTGTCCAGGTGAGTTTCTAATACTCCCTATGTGGTTATTAAGATTGCAGATTACATATTGGGACTTCCAAATTTTGTTTCCTTCACTTTGAAGACTGGACTTTTTACAGGTTATTGTTTGTACAGTGCCATTGGGAAAAAAAATCGAAAAGAATTGCAGAGGTTTAAAGAGGAGGAAAATACTCTGCGTGTTCAGTGACTTTGCGTTGACAAATGTGAATAGTGTCTGTGTGTGTGAGAGTGTGTATCTGCTCATGGCTGAATACACATCCTCTGGCTATCAAATCATATGTTTCTGAATACTCTTTCTCTAGTAAAAGTTGGAAACTACTTTGAGCAATGAGATCACAGCAAAATGCTCCTCTTCAGATGTAAATGTCTGTGACCCTGAGGATTCAGGTGGAGCTGGTCCAACTTGTAGCACCTAGGAATCGAAAGATTTTGTGCTTTGAATTTGGTGTCATAATATCGCAAGAGTGACAGACTGGTTATTTTCATTGCACCAGCAAAGACTGCATTTTAAAACAGTGGTGCAGTACATGAGAGGTATGAGTCCATGCATGCCTTTAGCACTCCCGGTTTTATACATGGCATCCCTGTAGTTGTCTGTCTGGGTATATGTATCTATACAAAACCCGAATGTGTAAAGTTCCCTCATTAACCATCCATCCAAATCCGTGCTGTAAAGTATTTCTGTCCTTAAGCTCTGAGACTTCAGTTCACTGAGGCATGAGAAGAATGAACTGACTGTTCACATCAAGTTGGCGTAATTCGAGCAGAGGTTTAATGGGGTTTATGTGCTTTGATTGGGTGCTGAGACCCCTTAAAAATCCCCAGGGAGACCAAAGATCCCTGAAATGCTGCTTGCAAATGGATTATTTGCTCGGAAGACAATCACGGCGTAATCAAAGTGTTCAGCTCCTTGAAGGGGGACCTGCCCATCCTAGGTCCCACGAGACACCCAGCCTGCTGCCAGGTCCTGCAGGACAGCTGTGCTTCATGCAATGGTCGATCCCGTCCTCTCCCGTCCGTCCCCACGCCACCCAACCCACCTTCCAGCTCCTATTCTTGCGCTCTCTGCAACAAAACGATCTCCTTTCTCCCCACTGCACGTGGCTTGCGAGATCACGGAGGCAATGCTGAGTGGAGACACTGCCAGTCAAATGCCTGTACCTCCCTTATAGAAATCTCCTAGGTCCTATGTTCCTTTTCCTCCCAGACAGAAGAGGTTATAGGATTTTTCTTCAGGCTCTGGTGGTGGGCAATGCCCTGAGTCTAATGGGCCCCATTATTCATTTCAACTCTGGTTTCTGCAGGGAGGGATGAGTATGGGGTTAAGAAAGGTCTGTAAAGGTCAATCTGCGCCCAGTGATGCTACTTTTTGGTGTTTCCCTGCCTGCCTTATCTGCCTTCAGCTATCAGTCTCACTATGTCTAAATCACTTATTCTGTAAAGCTTTTGTCCCACAGCGTATTCCTGGCCCTGCAATTCTTCTAGAGCCTGATGAAGCAAGGCTGATTTTATTGCCCCAGCAGTGGCTGCTTAATCTAATCATCCTCACCCTGATGAACTGGCACTAGCAATTTTGCAGTATCACAGAAGCGTTTTTCTAGCAAAGTGACTTACAACCCTGGGGTGCTTTGCTTGGGGCAGGAGATATGGAAACCTTCATTTTGCACCACCAGGCTGTCTTTCTGTTCTGTCCTCTTTTTATTTATCATTCCTGGCTCAGGAATGTCTCAAATCCCAGCCTAGAGCTTAGGGTTGGTGCGTTACATGCAGAACAAGTGTGAGGCAGGTGACTTGTCCTGCTTTGCTTCCTGCATGGAATGTGGAAAGGCGAGTAGAGCCAGATGAGGGGGGTCTATGGGAGAACTGGGCTCTATGGGGGCTTGGCTGACCATCAGGAGTGAGACTGGAGTTATAGTAGGGCCAGACCTGGAGCCACATCTGGGTGTTTCTGTCTGTGGGCCAGCCTGGTTACAAACACAAGTTAAACAGGGATTTTAGATCCAAGGGAGGCACTGGAGTCAGCCTGGAGGCAGACCAAGAGGGCCAGGTGATGGTGTGATGTTGATATTCCTGGGCGAGCCTCTCGGGGTTCGTTTAGATGCTCTGTTGTGTGCAGCAGGGACTTGGCAGGTTTCTACAAGGCAGAGCTTCAGGTAGCTGCTTCGAAGCTGGAGAATTTTAATTCTCTTGCAACACAAGGCATCGCTAAAATTAGGCAGAGGGTTTTGGCAGTAACTTAGTCCTTCCCAGACTCTTAAATCTAGATTGACTCTCAGAAACTATCCAGACTCCGTGGCACGGGAACCAAGAAGACGGAGGCATCGCATCTTTTCACCTGCGAACTCGGCTTGTCTGTCAAGTAAACACAGAGCAAAATAAAGCAGTTCAGCTGTGCGCAGGTTTTCACTCGGCAAAACACAGGTCATGGTTAAATCCACAAAAGCATTAGTTCTGGCCCCAAACTTGGCATGATAAGTGTGGGTCTGGGTCAAGTTTTCCCCAGAAGCTGGAGCAGCTCTTGGGCAGAGGCTGGGAGTGCTCTCCGCTCCATGCAGGAGAGTCAAGGGACTCACTTTGGAAGAAGTTTTTCTTGGTGAGGGCAATCTGAACAATTAAGGATGCAATTATACACCCCAGAGAACAGCTGTATTCACTTGCTTCGAAAGTGAAAGGCAGCACAATTTTCTGCTCTTCCAGTTGGCAAACAGATCCTTCAGCCTGACCACGCTGCTGAAGGTAGTGACCTGAGCTATTTCATTATGTGTCCCTCTATTTATTATGTCAGGAAGGTTAGTTTTATTGCGCTGGACATAATTAGAGAGTTTTGCAGAAGAGCTTTTTGGGATGGAAGGACGGAGAAGAAATGTCAGCTTAGCCTTCTGTTGGGAGAGGTATGTCTTCTAAAGCAAGGATCACTCCTGATGACTCAATCTCCCCAGTTTGAAATGCGGGTGGGGAGCTCAGTGGGATATGATGAGGCTGGATACCTTTGGGGTTGTCAAATGCTCTCGTTCTGCAGTATTGGGGACCCTTTGAACAGCAGAGCTGCAAAGGACCCGGTGACACAAGCTGGTGCGAAGGCATCCTTTGCTGTGCTTGCTACTGGATAGCCACGCTCAGAGTGGAGGGTACGTATTTGCAGCCAAGAGAGAAGAAGACATGAGAGAAGGATGTGTCAGGCATGTGCACAGAAGGCTTTGCTGATGTGGAGATGCAGAATTAGGACAGGATCCAGGTGTCTTATAGGTTTGCACTGAGCTCACCAGCCACTCGGTCGAGGCTGATTCATAACATTCATGTGTCCAGATGCAGTTAGGTAGCTGGTAATAGCTTTCTGACACCGAGCTTTCCCCGATTGCATTGGTGAAATGAATTTCTTGCTTAAAAAGCCACGGAGCCTGATTTTTGACTGCTTTCGCTTTTGCAAAGTAATTGCCGTAAGTTGTGCAGCTGGCAAAGTGTTTTTATACTGGAGCCTTCCACAACAGGCAGGGTTATTTACATTGCAGCCAGGTGCTGTTACTCAGGTCAGTTATTTATTAGCTGGAAAGTGCAGTTTTGTAGTCAAAAGAAAAAAAGTTGTGAATTTGGACTGAAGTCAACGAAGAGTGGAGGCTGTCAAAATTAGTTGGGAAGGAAGATTGCTAGAAAAGCCTGAATGTGTAATTTTTTTATTGGAGGCAACTTGAGGCAAATCGAACTAAAAGCCAGTTCGTTCAATTAATAATAAATAAATGAAACATTACATTTCATTTTGGCTCAGGCAAGATGCTTCCATCTGCTCAAAAGGAAATATTTTGTTGCAGGGATAACATTCTATGTTTTAGGTCAACACAAGGTAATTCCTCCTTTCTCCCTCCCGTTCTTTGGTTCAGCTAATGAATCGAGCCATCAATTATTCAGGCAGATCTAATATGCATATGGTAATTGTTTCCACATTTAAATATACCTCTGGACAGGCAATCAAGAGACCTGGATTTTTGTTTCCAGCTCTGCTACTGTGTCTGACGTGACCTTGGGCATTTCACTGTACTCTGAGTCCCTCCTTTTCAGGGCAGGACAGGCCCACGTCTCACAGTGGATTTGCTGCATACTGGTAACACTAAAATAGCATGGAGGTCTTTTTACTTCCACTGTTAGCAATTAAACATTTAGCTATCACTAATGCATGCATTCCTAATTCTCCCAATGTGAGTTAGTTGCATTGCCTTATGAAACTCCCTGTAGTTTACTTAATAGGTCAAAAGGAATTTCAGCTGCTGAAATAGCTGTGTTCCCTTAAAACAAAACCCATTTTAATGAGCCCAGCTAAATCAAAGAAGAAAAATACAAGTGGGAAAAGTTTTTTTCTTCTTTTCCTTAAATATTTCACTTTGTAATCAGCTCTCCAGATCCGTACACTGCCTGCGCTTTCTCTCAAGCAAAGGGTCCATATGTGTTGCAATTTCTAGATGTTTGAAATACCTTAAACCATGTTGAAGCCTATTACATTATGCATTAAAAACTCCCTCATACCTGAAAGAAAGCTCGCACCAGGAAACCCGCAGCCTCCAAACCCCTCACAATGTGATTTTTATCAGGCTGCAGCTCTCATCATTTGGCTTGCCTGCTCTTCAAGAAAGCTTTCTCCCCTCTACCTTCTGCGTGCTGGCAGTGGGGGAACCAGCATCAAACCCAGCGGCGCTTTGCTGATTCCGGTAGTCGTGAGACTGCACCAGTTTCTGCTGGTAGCACAGCCCTGCGAAGGGTGGTTAGTGTCCCTTCTTGCCGTGCTGGCGTTAGGTTTAGAGTCACTGAGGGGTTGGCGGAAGGTTGTGGGAGCAGTGAATGTCTTGTTGGGAGCATGGGAGACAGGCGGGAATCTGTTAGGAGCAGAGAGATTTGGATCATAGGGTAACTCAAACTGAAGGAACCTCAGGAGGTCTCTAGTCCAATCTCATGCTCAAAGCAGGGTCAACTATGGGGTCACACCAGGTTGCTCAGAGCTTCATCCAGTTGGGTCTTAAAAACCTCCAAGGTTGGAGACTGCACAACCTCCTTGGGCAACCTTTTCCAACGCTTGGCTGTCTTCACGGGGAAAAGACTTCCCTTATGTCCAAGACCCCCATGC
Source organism: Haliaeetus albicilla (assembly GCF_947461875.1). NCBI lineage: Eukaryota > Metazoa > Chordata > Aves > Accipitriformes > Accipitridae > Haliaeetus > Haliaeetus albicilla. Next base: position 1,808,208 of record NC_091495.1, on the reverse strand, counting down.
AGAGGCAGGTGAGCTGTTTGAGCCCTTTCTCCTGGCTGATGCTTTGCAAGATCTGCAGGGAATGGCAGCGGGTACGGCCATAAGCCTTGATGCTGCCTTCAGCCTCACCATGGCTTGCCTTCATCTCCAAGTTTTCCTGCCGATAAACCAGGCCTTTGGGCTGGTGATGTCTGGTCTGCCCAGATGAATGTCCTGATCCGTTGTGAGGAAAGGGTTGGGGCTTTCCAGTTGTAGCCTGGTATTTCAGAGGTAGCTGAATTGCTCGTTCGCACAGGACTTTTGGTACCCGGCAGGGCTCTCCAGAAGGCTGAAACACCCTGAGATGGTGCTAGAACTGTGCAAAGGGGAGAGCCCCTCGGAGGCAGGAGGACAACAGCATCCCGCCGGGTCACAGAAGAGCGAAGGAATTTCGGGAGGGTGGGCAGCAGCAAAGCTGGCTTCTGCTCCTTGCCTGCCAGAGCCCAGGGCAGAGCGTTTAGCTGTTCTCTCCTTGCCCTCTCTCCATTTTGCCTTTCTCTGTCTCACACCCTTTGCTTAATTAGTTTGTCAGCCACTGTCATCATAGCAGGAGTCTGCAGAACACCCAGCAGAGCGTAGCTCTCATTGCAGCTACCGTAGCTGGGCTCTGCTGTAACACAAGTGATAGCTTAATAAACCACAGCATTGCAGACTAAATATCTTGGCACTGGTTGCAGCTTCTTATTAAAATAAGAAAGAGAGAGAAAAAAAGAAATGCAAGGAATTGGAAAGAATGAAGGTTATAATAATTAATGGCTTCACTTTTAGTAGCAGAGACCTGGGTAAAAATGTCTAATCCTCAAGGTAAAAATTAGACTGAAGTTTGATCTACTATTTATCAATAGCTTGAACTTGGTTTTCCCTTCTGGTTCCAGCCTCAAGTCTCAAAATGCAGAATTATTTCTGGTCAGCCTGAGTACCAGTGAGAGATCTGTGGGGAGAAATTCAAACTGTGTGAAGACAAATGAAACCTGAATCAAACCAGCTAAATTAACTCTGCATCTTGAAGCAGACTGAACAGCTCTCTTATTTAAAGGGCTCTGATGAGTTTCATTTTCCTGTCAGCATCATTCTGAAACCTCACTGCGATCCTAGGTAATGAGAGTGGCTCTTTTTCACTTTTGAGTGTTGGCTCCCTGCAGAGAAGGCATCCTCCAGTTGCCTCAGGTGGTCTATCAGAGGTTGTCTGCTCAGTCGCACTGCCATCCGCCATCCTCTGGGCTGCAGTTTGACCTGGAAACCGGGGCAATCTTAATTTTAGGACCTGCCTGTGAGTCACAGACATGTGAGCCTGGCACGGGTCGGGTCAGTGAAAGCCCTTAATGAAAGGATGGTGATTAAATCCACCTCCAAGGAGTCCCTGCAGGCAGGATACAGGCTCTGAGCCATTGCACAAACACTTGCTGCCTTTTGCCCCTAAAGCATCGCTCCTGGCCACGTGTCACTGTCCGTTCCTCCTCCACCTGAACCTGGGGGACTCATTTCACCTGCTTCACTCATCTGAAGGTTAGTATTCAGCTGAGAGGCTGTCCCTGTATTTTACAGGGGTATTGTTACTCCAAAGGGAGTCTGAGCCCACTGGTCCTGTGCACCTTGCATAACTGCAATTAATTTCTCCCAAGAAACATCCTCGGGTGTCTGCAGTAGGTGAAATGAAGTCCAGCCTTTGAGTCTAACTCTCCTACCAACACCAAGGTAGCAGCAGGTTACAAAGGCCTTGGAAATCTGATTTAACTCCCTTCAGCCAGTGGCTGAGAGGAGAAAAGCCCAGGGGAGGTTCTCTTTTATCCATGAGGATGTGAAATTTCATTTGTGGCTGACAATGCTCTTAATCCTGCCTTTTTATTGATGAAGAACCTCTGGGTACCTCAACTGTTTCTCAGTTTCCCTAGACAGCAATTGACCTTGTTTCAGCTATGCATCAAAATGCACTGGCAATCAAGGTGCTATTGATTTAAACCTAATGGCCAGCCACTCAGGAATTTCACCCGGAAAAGAAAAATCAATGCCACCTTATTCTTTTTTTTTTTTTTTTCCTGTTAAGATATTATAATGAAAAGGCATAAGAGTCTTGCCAGCTCCTTACCATTAAGCAATACACTTGCAGGGCTGAGAACGTCGGGTCAGGCTCTGGTAAGGTAGCCAGCCAGCTACAGATTGAAATGACTCTAGGGTTAAACAATTTTCCTTGATTGCATGCTGCCATCCGCATCTCTCTCTGCTGACCTTCCCAGAGGCATGCGAGCTGCACTGGTGTGTGGGACTCCGGAGAGAATGTCTTGAGCAATGCATTAGCCCTATTAGTGGAAGACCTCTGTGTGGGAAGGATGCTCCCCGTCTTGTCCTTGTCTCATTTTGGATGTTTTCTTCCTCCCCTCCCCCATCCCAAGGGGAAAGTGTCATTCAGAATCTGCAAGATTGGTTTACAAGACTGGTTTAAATGCACGGCAGGTAAGCACTGGCTGGATAGGTGCTTAGATCCATGGTAGGACCGAGCAACACCACAGGCTCCCTCCTATCTAGTAAGTGAGGCATGCCAGGATCCATATTGTCACCCATAGGCTGAATGGTCCCACATCGACTGTATCCATGCTGCTAAACTCTCTTACCTGCCAAAACAAGGTGGTTTTTCCCCTCTTGGCTTCTCAGGAGCATGCATGGCACTTATTTACTGCAGTGTAGATACTGGCTGGGAGAGGGCACAGGCTGAAGCCAGGCGATGGGGTGTGCTAACACTTTGCTGGCGTGGGTGATTAGGGAGGATGCTTGAGCCTGTAACGTAGTTGTTCTCAGTTCCTTGGGACGGTAGAGATACAAGCCATAGAGGACCGAAGCCGCCATGAGCAGTCCTGGTTTAGGTCTTTTGCAGAATCTTCTCTGTCAGCACTCCAAACGCTTTGGAGCCAAATCACCTTTTGAAATGGTGTTGACTCTTGGGCCTCCTTTTAATCAACCAAAGGGAATTGGCTCCTGCATCACATAAACTGATGAACATTGAGGAGCAAGGGATGGTGTGGGGCAGTCCTGACTCCTGACGACGTCGACATCCCAGTGACGTTCTGAAGTGCTCCTGGGTCTCAGGTCACTTAGGCACATGAAAGCATTTTCCCCTGTGGCCTCTGCTTACTTTTCTCCTCTTGTTGCTGAGGTGTGTGAGAAGAACTGAAGGACGGTTTTCATCTCCCATGATTTTGGAGCATCCCCATGCAAGTCAACTTTAAAGAGATGGGAGTGACCCTTTCTCATAATCCATCCCTTTCAAGATGAACGCCTAAAACTGCATGAGGAACGTGAACCGGTCTGCATACCAGCTATCTCTGGTGTCACTGTGCCTGTAAAGCCTCATTTTCACCCATTCAAAGCAAGCATTTTCCATGAAGATGGTACAGCTGTCAGAGGAACCCCTAGAGCGAGACCTGTGTTTCCAGAGCCAAGCCTTATCTGGATGATAGGCGAGTGCAGAGACAACATGAAGGGAATCTGACAGTGCAGCTCAAAGGCATGTGATAAAGCTGCCTTAAAATCACATTTTCCCGAGTGCTGGTCAAGCCAGACAATACCTGTTTGTGGGAATGATGTGACCACATGGATGTGCAAGGCCTGACCCACGCTTTGCCGCAGCCATTGATGCAGTGACCAGCTATTGACCTCTTCATCCACTTTTTCTGGGAGGCGACCTGTTTGATTTTGTGCATCTTCTTCCAATTTCTACTACATCTGTGCATATTTCCGCTGACCGTTTCAGTTTGCTTGGACAAAACGTCAGGGCTAAGAAGGCTTGTGAGATGCTTCACAGTTTTGGGTGAAGTCTCTCTGCCTTCGGTGGGGTTGATGGTTGGTGTCGAGTGTCAAGGAGCCTTGCACATTTTTCAAGCCAGCTCAGGGAGAACTGAGCAAAGTCTCCTGACAAATTCCTCATCAATTGCTGAGTTTTTCTCAGCTTCTGCCTGTGGTGATGTACATTCATTTTGTTTCTTTGGGAGGGGTGGGATGAAGGAGGGGAAGGTTTGTAGGCAAGCTATTGGAGGCACAGTAGAACGATCTCCTAAGCAAGGGGTCCCACCCAAGCTAGGTAAAGCAGCGCGTGTTCCTTAACTGAGGTTGTGTCTAGGTCCCACCCAGCCTCTCTAACCTCCTAAACAGCAAAATTGGACAGCTTAGTGGCCCACAGGAGGTCTTGCAGGTTGCCAGTGCTCACTGGGGAGCAGTGGATGGAAGACTGTTGTTCTGCAAGCACCAGTCCTAAGGCAAATGTCAACATGTTGGCCTCCCCACCTACTCTCGCCTGCTGAATTTCGCTTGCTTCCTCCAAAAGCAGCTCCACCTCACACCAATACATCTGTGCTGACACAGGCTGATGTTACGGCATGGTCCTCTGTTTGTTTAGCACAGGCATAGTTGCATAAGGAAATGAGTTTTCCTCGGAAAGGCAGGGCACCTGCTCTCAGTCTTATCTGCTACAAAGGGATTGAGGGCTTTGGGACTAATCTTTTGGTGAAACTGAGTCCAAGCTTCCAAGCTAATCTGCAAATCGGTTTAATTTTGCCAGCAGATTCCCCAGGTTTGGGGCTGAAAGCCACGTAGTGTAAATTCCATGGGATCCCACCACGGTGTATTTTCACTTGAGTAGCTTTCCTGCCAGTTCACTTAGGACAAGCACTGAACTATTTGCCCACACAATAAGATGGGGTTTCTATGTGTTAAACCAAGTGCTGTGAATGCAAACATTGCAGCATACTTAGTTAAGCTCTCTTGTTATGTTAAACTTCTTTTGTAGTGTAAGAACAGAAGACCAGCTCTTAGCAATGGTTTAAATATTTCTTGCAAGCCAAAAGGGAGACTGCAGATGTTTGAAGTCTGGAGTTATTTAGAGGAAATAAAATTAGGCTTTTGCTAGCCATTGCTCTGTTAGAGGATCTGTGATATAAAAGGAAAATAGAGAGAAAGCATCAAGTAAAAATAATATGTATGTATGTGTGTTTGTATGTGTAACTTGTTTTCCTCCAGGCAGCACACTGGGGACAGGTAATCTTACCCTAAGAATTTGGCCTTAGAGGATCTAAAATGAAGCTCTTCGAAACCAGAAGCATTTCTGTGATTTCTATGGTCAGGCCAAGAAAAATACCCTGGGCTCATTGTTGCTGTGGGGGATACATCCATATTTCAAAAAGCATTTTTCCTTTGGCTGCACCTAAGCAAAACTGGTGTCCTGGTGAGAAAGTGTCTGGGCTGGGAAGAAAAGTCCTTTTCAGCCTTCTGAACTTTCCCTTTGATTTCTCATGCCTTAGTGCAACCCACACAAAACAGAGCCAGGCTGGTGGGCTGGTGAGACGGAGGATGGCTGTTGTTCCTGTGCAAAAGGAGACAACCAGCTCCTGGGGCTCAAGCGACTGTGCCTCCACGTCTTCCAGGTGAATTTGGATGGGGATGGTCACACTGGCAAGCCCCATCATAGCCCTTCGATCTGTCGCCCCAGGGCTACCTCGGTGGCATTGGAAGAACTAGGGCACCCAGAGCAACACAGGAGATTTGAGACCCCGTCCAAAGGAGTTTTAATTCAGCTGGGTCAGAGCTGATCTTGCCTTTGGGTGGTGTTTTTTCAGTTGATTTAAAGAGTGCTGCCTGCTTCTTTTCTTTCAGCTGGGTTTGCGAAGGGTAATAAAGCGCTTGCCAAGGGTGAAGGGTGGCTGCAGAGACTGACAGTTGAACACAGCAGCTGCCTGCCCTTCGCAATTGCAGAGTTCTGAGAACTGAAGATGATTCTTTTATCTCTGGGGTCCCCCTACCACGTCTCTCTTATCAGAATGTTCGGAGGAAAGGCACATTGTCCCCAGAATGACAGTGGCGTACCTGTGGGAGGATGGAGGAGGCATCACAGCCCTTCTCTGATGGGGCACACCATTACCAAGACATCTCAGCAAGTCCTTTGTCACCACACATTGTCATCTGCTCCTATTCACCCCATGGATTTGGGGTGGGGGTTCTTTGCCTCTCCAAGTGGGGATATATTTGGAGAGCTAGCGCAGGGTGTGCACCTATGTGGGGCTGTATTTCCTCATGAGGTCATACCAAAGACAAGCTGATTTGGGTGCCTTGGTATGTTATTCATTGCCTTTGTCCTCACCTTGGTATCTGTTTCCTTTTTTAACCAGGAAAATGGGAGCCACTGCCCCAGTGTGACCTGCCTCTGAGGTACAACAAAATAAAGACCACCCGTCCCACTCCCTCAGACACCTCCCAGTATGGATGGCTTGGTTGAGCAGAACAGTGTGCTAATGCACAATAAGATCGCTGAAGCCGGGAAAAGGAATGGTTTAATTAATACAAGGAACTTAGTGGCAGAGAGCCGAGATGGTCTGGTCTCTGTGTACCCGACCCCCCAGTACCAGACCCACCGAGCGGGCAGCCTTTCCTCTCCAAGCTGCCTAGAGAAAGGCAGGAATGACCCCGTCCAGCAGCTCCTGGACCCCAACATGCTGCAGCAGACGGTGGAGTCTCACTACCGGCCCAACATCATCCTCTACTCGGAGAACGTGCTGCGCTCATGGGGCGAGAGCATTGGCTCGGAGTGCTGTGAAACTACCTTCATCGAGGACCGCTCTCCCACCAAAGATAGCCTGGAGTACCCGGACAGCAAGTTCATCGATCTCTCGGCGGATGACATCAAGATTCACACTCTGTCCTATGATGTGGAGGAAGAAGAGGATTTCCAGGAGCTAGAGGTGAGGTGTCATTTGGGATATGTGGGGAAGGCTGCGGGGAGGAGGGCGTATTGGGGGTTAAGTGTAGAGCCTCCAAGATCTGATCTGCAGGGGATCTCCTGCTTTGGAAGCTGGTCTGTATGGGATCAGCTGTATCTCTCCTCTGGCCAGGACAGTGAGCGATCGCTCACCTTTATTTCCTGGGTAAAGTCCCAACTCTGTGGATACTAATGGCAAAATTCCCACTGGCCCTAACGGAGATCAGCATTTCCTTCCTGCCTCTGAATGGGCTGGTCAGAAACTGAAGAAGACCCGTGTGCTTAAATGCTTATATGAGCATCTGTCCACATACATGGACCTTGTCTTACTCAGCAGGCCAACATCATCTCTTTCTTTCTCCTGACTTGAGCTAGGCATAAAGCAGATTGTTTTGCATACTGGCTCAAGCATGAAACATTTCTGTGTCTGAATGAACACAAAATCAGAAGTCTTTGGGCTTCAAGCTGCAATGAATCGCATGTCTCTGAAATAAAAGATTTTTTTCTGATGGAGCGAAACACTTCATTAGATCCCAAATGCAATGTTTTCTTTCAGGTTCCTGTGCTTCATTGATTGCTCACAATAAAGTAAGATACATTTTGTTCTCCAAATGGGGCAGACCATGGAAATCAGCTTCATTCTTTCTTAAATGATGCATTTTTACTTTAAAAGATTGTTTTGGCTTTGGCTGAAACCAGCTGCCCAAGTGCGGCACAGATTTGTGTTTGCCAGTATCTGTGGGAATGGAGGGTGTGCATAATGCTGCTAATGCTGCTGATCCCAAAACTTTCTCCAGTGTTGGTCACAGACTCCTAACCTAGCAAAGACCATTTGGCTGTCTGGAGCAAAGCCATAGCTTCAACTCGAATGTCCAAGTTGAGCTTGAGAGACTATTTGCTCGTGTTTCTCTCTTGCAGGGGTTTTCTCCACCGAGACCTAACAAGTCCTAAAACTTCTATTTTCACCTCCTGTAATACCAGTGTCTCACCCTGTGATCAGCACAGGGGCAACCCAACAAGAGCCTGACTTCTCGTTGATTCTCTTTTCTCTCTGTATTGATAAGGTAGGAAGAGAGAGGCATTTTTCCCAGTGTGTGCCAGAAATGCAGTATTCAATGCCTCCGCAGGGAGACAAAAAGGTTCTCTCTGAGGCATGTGAGGGTGTTACCTCAAATCACACCCTTCTACAGCATTTCAAAATTGGCTGTGGGAAGTCTCGTTTTCTTAATCAAAACAAAATCCCTAGCTGCTGCCTTTTTGCCCTACTTTCTGTCATGCAGTAGTGATACAAGTGACTGCAGCAGGCATGTAATTGCCTAATGGTGTTATTGACACATCTGGCCTGACATTTAGGCAGCAAAATAAAAGTCTCCCTCTTCTCAATCCAAATCCAGCAAGACCTTCTTTAGCCAACTGTTGGAGAATAGGCTAAAAAAGGCTGGGAAAATAAGCAGGACAAAGAAAAGATGTTTTATACCAAAAATCTTTTCCCTTTTATTGGTGGGATTTTTCAGGCGCCTTTGCAATGTAGGGCCCTTGATCTGGGTGTCTCTTCAAAGTGGTACTGTAGGAGCTTGATCAGCTTTTCATAGAGAACGTTTGTTTCTAGAAACTCACCTGTAAAGCAAGGTCTGAGGAAAGTGACTTCACCCTTTCCCCTCCCCAGATCTCAAGGGGAGAAAGGAAAGAGTCTTTGCAAATTTTCGTACCATGCTGTGACAGCGTGTGCATCATTTTCCCTGGCTCCTCCTTCTTGCTGACCTATTTCCCTGGACTGTAGCCTCCTGAGGTCATACGCGTCCCTTCTTAGATGGGTGTACTGCATCTGGCACCACGGATTCCCAGCCTCACTTAACCCTGTGGGATGTTACTGTGCTAATAAACAGAGAGGTGTACGGGCAGCCATCCTGACCTACGTGTACAAAGTGCTCAGAAGAGGACGACGTTCAGAAAGTACATACCCATGCGTCTTCCTCTCTTCTGTATCGGGGTTTCTCCTCCGCCAGGAGAATGGAGCAAGAGAGGGGAAAATGAGGCAAGGTCTGGGGAAGGAACTGCCTGACTGGAAACACATGAGTTGCTAGAACTGCAAGAAACATCTGCTTCTAGCCCAGTATCAGCCTCCATCGCTGTGCTACTTGGCCAACCCAGTGCAGCGCTGTGATTTTTCACACTTCTCCATGAACCAAATGACCAATCTGCTGAGCAGCTGCACTCAGCGTGGGGAGTAACTTCCATCCCAGGAAGGTCCAAATTCTGTGGATGCAGCCGGTTGTGCAGAAAGATGGGGAGGAGAGGGATTTTCATTTGACACCAGAAGACCAACAAAAAAAGGTGACTGCTCTGTTGTGCTCTTCTAGTTCCCATGTGGCCAGATGCTGTATCTGTGTGGCCAGATGCATGAGGGCCTCCTGGGCTTGGCTAGTACAGACGTTCATTAGAGACATTCATGTGCTGAGACTCCAGGAATGGAAAAGAAGTATTTGAGGACAGCAGTCCCTGAGTAGAGGAATGAACCATGCCAGATTGTTAACTACATAAAAATTTGCCTATCTGTCCAAATGAGAGAAACAGCACCTGAATCACACAGCACGAGTCTGGCCCACTAGAAAGCTTTTTTTTTTTTCCCCACCAGTTACTGACAAGAAGCAAATGCTTTTTTTAAATTACTCATAGACCCAAAGTCTGGTGGAAAGAGTTAGTACCAGAACTGGGAGCAGAAGTTAAAAGGAGAAAAATGAGAGAGAGTGATACAGCAGAGGTGCAAGGTTTTGCTTCCCCGCTGTGAGGGCCTTCAAGGATTTGATTCTGCCATCGAGGATGCACAGCACGTTGCTGAGTATCTTGCCACATTGACTGTCATGCCACAGCTCATCAAGGGATGGGAGCTGCATAGTATAAGAGCAGATCAGGGCTCAGTTTTGTAAGGGTTTTTTGTTGTAACATATCTGCTTTGGCGCTTCTGGGAGAAAACTCTAAAAATAGCCTCTTTTTGCAAACATTAGCAAAGAGGGGAGCTTTGTGCAGAAAAGCTGTTGTCTCTTGAAAACTGAGGGCTACCACCTGTTCTCCATGTGTCAGGGCAAGGCAAGTGGATTCCCAACTCGGGCATCTCAGTTAAGATGCCTTCTGGGAGACAGAACAACCCTGGGGTTGCGAGTCATTTCTCTACCCCCACGTCTCTGGCACAGCCTGTCTTATTGCAGAGGGCCTGCCTAGGGGGTTTCAGGACTGGGTATTTAGTTTCTTAGAAATGCAGAAAAATCTAACTCATCCCTTTGTAGTGATGCCCTCCATGCAATACTTGCGGGAGTCCAGGGACACATGCAGAAAATAGCATTACTGCTGGTCAGCGTGTTTCTGCCAGGGTGTTGTTTTTGAAGAGAGTTGGGCTCTTGGTAACCAGAAAGGTTGTTGTTCTCTTGCAGAAAATTTTGCCACAGAGAAAGTTTCTGGAAAAAAAAGCCAGCTATTTTGACTGACAGCGATTTGGTTTGGGTTTGAAGAGCTGACCCAGCCAGGCTGCAGCGGTTGCTGCTCTGTTACCTGTCATCCCCTTCAGGATGGGTCTATCCAGCCCAGCAATATCTCTGACAAGTTGCCTAGAAGGAGGCACATTCTTCCCTCCCCAAGCCCGGGGACTCTGAAGAACCTGGGAGATGTAGCAGAGGAGCAGGAGACATCCTAAACAGGGGTCCTGCACATCACTACAACAACGTGGCCATGTTTAACTTATTTTTTTTTACTAGCAGCGTTTCTCAGGTCCTGGAGTAATGTTATTCAGACTGTCTGCAAAAATCATAATTGTCTGGAGGGAAAAACATTTCTGAAACAGCTTTCATTAGCATATACAGCCCTACTTTGCTCCAGCAATTACCAGGCATGAAAGCAGAAGGCTGCGTATTCTGTCAAAGCTTTAAACTTCTTTCTTCAGTGCCCATCCCTGAAATCAAATGATTCCCTATTTAGGTGTCTCTGGAATGCTTATAAATATCTTATGAGTTCTTTACGCCACAACTAATGGACAGACAACTTGTCAAATGTGGCGGCAGTGAAATATTACGTGAGTTGCTAGCTGAAATACCCTCCTGTTAAGAGTTCATGTGTAAATGCAGTGCCATCTTTTATCCAGAAACATCATTTGTCATATTACACTCCTGCTAGTTTTCCTCCTAACCCCTAGATAGATGGCTTATTTAGAGAAACCCAAGCTATTGATGGCAGCAAATTGAATTATTCATATGTGTCGCATAAAAGAATACATCTGAGCCCTCCCTTAAAACCCATTTTCTTTTTCCCAGCAATGTCTGAAACGGTCTCTAAAAATGAAATAAATAGAGTGTTCTGGGGAGTGAAAGAAGAAAGGCAATGTAGTGCTTTCAAGCTAAACCTTCCTTCTTTTTTTCCCCTACAAATTGCTGGATACTGCTGTGAAACTCATCCATTGGACGTGAGCATGAAAGTGTAGAGACGGAAGGTGGATCCTAAGCCGTGTCCTGTTCCGTCTAACCCCTCTTCTCAACATTCCCAAGCATACGGGGGCATTTGGGCTCTTAGACCCGTCCAAGTTTATGGATTGTGTTAGTTTCTTTTGGGTACTCAGGTGGGATGCCAGTGGAGACGAACTCTGGCAGGACTGCACAAATCTGACTGGCAAAATGGTGGCAGATGCATTTCAATGTAAATAAATGGAAACCAGTACATTTATGGAAAAATAATCAAATTCATTTGAACTCAAGGCTGAGCTTGTAACTGCGAGCTGCAAGTCAGGAAAGAGACCGTGGAGAAATCATTGTCAGTGGTGTGAAGTCCCACAGAACAGTGTGCAGAGCAAACCAATAAGTTAACAAAATGTTGGGTATGTTAAAGAGCAGTGTTGAGAACAAGACAGAGTGCTGGCGGCATTTTGCTGCTGTATTAAAGCTCGATGCAATCCACTTTCTTAAGCGGGGTGGGTGATTGTGGTCCCCACTTCTTAAGGACATTGCGGAGATACAAAAGGGAAAAGAAAATGGTCAAGTGGAAGTAGCAGCCTCCTTAGAAGGAGCGGTGGAAAAGGTTGGGACTCTCCGTTTTGTAGAGAAGGTGGGCAAGGGGTGTATGAGCTGGTTGCACAAGATCATGAAGGTGAAGGACGAGGTGAATGCAGACCCACCGTTCACCAACCTGCAATATTAGAAGCAGGGGACACTTGAGGGAGCTGGTAAGAGATTGGCTTAACATGGATAACAGAAAATCGTTGTTCACACATGGAAAAGTGAACACTTAGTGACTTGCTGCCAAAAGAGGTTATGGCAGATCAGCAAGTTCAAAAGGGATTAGACAGATTCATGGGTGAGGAATCCATAAACAGATATTAAAAGGAAATGGCAAAGCTTTTCTTTCTAATGCCTCTTACACAACAGTTGTGGGTGCTGAGGGAGCACAAGGGATGAACTGCAAAGTGTGGTTTATGTCATCTTCCACTGCTGCTGTCAGAGGTTGAGCTTGGGCCTCAATGGGCCATTGGTCTGACCCCATAGGACACACTTTATGTTCCTGGATTCCTTCACAGGCACATTATTAACAGGTTATAAGAGTGATTACACTTCATTTGCATTTGATTTATTTTTCTCCCTTAAAGGAGAAGCCACTGGAGTCTGGAGATACTGAGCCCTGCCAAGGGATATTAACCTTTATTAGCCAGCCCTAGGTGAAGGGAGCATAGCTGAGAAGTCACCTTCAGCAGTCTCCAAGTGCCCTCCTATGAATCTTCTTAAGAGCAGCCAGGGCCCAGAGCAGTTCTGTTTCTCATCATCACTTCCCTGAGTTTGCAGACCGACGCTATGCAGTGACGTCCCCACGGGTCTGGATGAGCTGCACGCTGTCATTTGGAGAGGGTGGGGGTGAGGCACCCTTCTTTAAGAACTGCACCACAAAGGCTGCTGCGGCAGCTCCGAAGCAAAAAGAGGACAATCGTGAAGGGCCGCTCCCCCTGCCCCAGCTTGAGCGGTGTACTGCTACTCTCCTTGCTGAAGTGGCTCGGTGAATCTCCCAACCTTCCTCGACAAGCAGCGTCGAGACCATCTGCTCTGCAGGGATGACCTGCTTTGGTCCTCCTGGCAGGAACCTCTGTGTCTGCAGACTGTGGAGGTCTTCCTCTCCCCGAGCGGGAGCCCGCAAGTGATGCCCCATGCCACGAAGAAGAACGTCGCCAAAGTGCATCGCATTTGCCGTGGCGTCACCCTTCTCCACAGCTGAGAGCGTGAGCTGCTGAGAGCCGCTTCTCCGTGGTGGCTGCTGGCCCACCTGCAAAGTCCTCACACGTGCCTTCCCTGTGAATTCAAAGGGTTGTTGGGAGCCCCTGCCACTCACACAAAGATTAGGGATATTTGCTTTATGGCTGTGATTACCGCTCTTCCAGAGAAAGAGTGTGATTTAGGAGACTGTGGCAGCTGGATCTGTTTATTGCTGTCTGCAGTAATCGCCTTCCTGTGGCAATGTGTTGAATGCAAGTTACTGATGAGCTATAGGCAGACTGGCTGTGGGTGTCTAGAAAACATTACAAGGGAGATGATCAAAATCCAGGGGGACAGGAAGAAGAATGGGCTTGGACAGCTGCATCCAAGGGTTTTTTTTTTTTTCCCCTAGTATGTTTTGGTTTTGCAAGGTTCTATATGAAAAGCTTTCCAAGCAAGGAGAGACCTCTGTGAGCCCATTTCTGCAAGGCTGGCTGCTCGACCAACAAAGCAATTTAGACTGGGAGTTGGGGAAACGAGAAGAGTTGGATCAGGTCAGGGTTAGTGGGTTATGGATCGTTTAAATACCTTTAAAATTGAAGGGGAGCAACTGCAAAACTCAAAATGGTCAAAAGAAAGAAAGAAACAGGCAAAGTAAAATAAATAAATAATACATCACCAGGACAAAGAATCCATGATGGCAACAGGTTTTAGAGACATCACCTCTTAAGTAAGCATCAGCCAGCTGCTGCTCAGTGACAAGTGAAGTGTGTTAAGGCAGAGCAGTAATAAACTACAGCCCTTGATGGGAGAGCTACCATCCCGCATGCTGCCTTCGACATCTGGTGCATTTAGGTGAACTCAGGCTACTTGCAGAAGAGCAAAGGGATGCAGAGTGCTGCTCAGAATAGGACATCATGTTTAACTGCATTACTGAAACAGGCATATTGTGGAGGGAAACAGAGCACATATTATCTTATAGTCGCATCATGTGTTGGTCTTTGTCAAAACCAGACCACTGGACCATCTGGGTTTGAAGCAGATCCCACAGGGCCATACCAGAAATTAGTTTTGCATGCAGTGTGTGCGTGTTGCTGAACAGGTTGCTTTGAAGGAAAAGAGGAGTAGTACCAAAAGGGCTGTTTGCTGAGTATCCATCAAAAGTTGCTGGCAGCTGTGGTTCACAGCAGACCTCGTTGTCTGACTTCTACTTAGCGTTTTAATACTGGAAGGGACTATGTGACCATCAAGTCCAGCCGCCGGTATGTCGCAGGGAGCCCACAGCAGGCTGTCTGCAGAGCCTCTGTTCACTCATAATGTGAAGGTAAAGCACATAGCTTTTAGAGATAGCTAGCCGCGATTTAAGAAAGGGCTTCGTGTAATAGAAAATCCATTACAACTGCAGAAAAGTGTTCATCACCACCTCTGTTAAAAATCTACACCTTGTGTCTGCTCTTCATCTGTTCTGCTTTCAGTCGCTGGGCTTTCTTCTGCTTTTCTGCCAAATGAAAGAGCTGTCTCTGATCAGAAATTATCTACTCATGCAGGCACTTACAGACTGTGATGAAGATGCATCTTAAATTTATCTTACAAGTGAAGTTGGCTTCCCTACTTTCTTCGCGTGTAGGTCATTTTCTGCGGCATGACGCACGTACCTGCCTTCTGATTCCTGATTTCTCCAACATATTTGGGAAATGGTGGTACCAGAACTGGACCCATTATGTATGTGTCTGTAGTACCATACCTCTCCTTCCCTCTCCGTGGATCACGTTCATTCCTCCTGTGGTGCATCACAGAGGAGGTTTATTTTCAGCTTGCTCTTGGCAGAACACTCTGGTCTAGAGGTCCTTCTTGGGGTCGCTGCCTCGTGAAACAGTTGTGTTCAGCTCTGTGTACAGCCAGCCTTCCTCTGTGCCTGGTGATTCCTGCTCCCAAGTCATGCTCCTTTCAGGAATGGGGTGTCTACGTGATTCAGTATCCCATCTTAAATTTCCTCTTCTCTCTCCCCTCCCTTCTGCACTCATTTGCTAAGGAAGCATTACTATCAACTGAAGCAGCTAGCTGAATTTCACAGACTAGAATTCGTCGATGTTTCAGCTTCGTGCTGTCGTTCTGCAGGGTGGCTACGTTTGTGGTTGTGTTCAAGGCTCACTTCTTGCGCAGGTCATTTGGGAAGTGTCAGAAGCAGCCCACTTGAACACAAAGGTCAAGGTTTCCCGTTGAACTGTCTAGCACCCAAATTCCAGCTGCTGCAAAATTCCATGCCCTCTGGGGCTGGGAAGCAGGCACCTCCCTTCTCCCAACAAAGTTCTTTTCTCCTCTGTATCCTTTGTCACATCCACAGTTTCTGCAGAAATCCAGTTTATGTCCTGCCCATGTCGCCTGTGCCTAATGCATTTTAGGGCTGTGGAGGTGCCCACCATTGAAAAACAGGGGTAAACAAGGCAAAGAGCTTGTGGGGGGGGTCCCATTACTGGGGGGAATGGGAGGAGTGGGATGGGACCTGACAGGGAAGGGAAGGAAAAAAGGGAAGAAGGGAAGGGAAGGGAAGGGAAGGGAAGGGAAGGGAAGGGAAGGGAAGGGAAGGGAAGGGAAGGGAAGGGAAGGGAAGGGAAGGGAAGGGAAGGGAAGGGAAGGGAAGGGAAGGGAAAGAAAAAGAGCTGCTTGCTTTCTTTGTCATTCACTGTAATCAACATTCATCTGGGCAGGGTGCTGTGCTTTCTGCAGGAATTCATGCTTTGGGGAGATGTCCTCTGAGGCCTCATCTCCTGGTAACTCCAGTCTTGCCTGCACTCCTGTCACCTCCTCCTTATAACAGCCACAAAATGGCTGGTGGATAAACTGAGACTGAGATTGCTTTATCATGTGCTGTCTTCTCAGCTGAACTCTGAGTGTTGGTGAGGGACATGCAGCGGTAGTCAGTGAGGATGAGGATGGTTGTTGTCATTGTAATAACTGCTTTTTCTACAAAGGATCCACTGGAAGCAGGAAATCCCCACCGCATGCTCAGTAATTTCAGAGATGTGTCATTTCTGTTACAGGACCATTTGCACAGGTATCCTTTCTCACAGCAGCACCTCGCATGGGCTGCAGAAAGTGCAGACCACTTGGCAAGGGGAAGGGCTGTGGACCTTGCTGCGATTGTATTTTTCATGTTAAAACACAAAGACGTGTCTCCAAGCCAGAGCCTGACTTGCAGTGGAAAGGTGCTGCCTTCCGTAAATATTCTCTGTGCGTTGCGGTTAGAAGTGGTTGTGCAGTTGCAGTGGAAGCTGCTGGAGCCAGATGTCATGTCTGAAAAGGGGTGAATCCCTCCACATCCCAAAGAGACTGTCAGCTGCTGCTGTTCCTTGACACCCTGTGATCCTCCTGTCTCTTGTCACTTTTGTGATTGCAGCTGCATCAACATGTATTTTGCCTTGTTTCTTCCTAAGATTTTTCTAGCATCATGAAGATAGCGATATCGTCTGACTGACAGGATAGAGGAGCTCTGTTCAAAGAGGATAACTCAACTGTGTTTTCACCAGCTCAGTAAAAAGCCTGGAGTAACTGGGATTTGTTAGGAGACTAACTTTGAGGGATGTTTTCTCTAGTGATGACAGAATATCTCAACCGAGAAAGGGCTGCTCTTTGCCAGGTATTTTTTTTTAATGGTTGCACAAGTTCTATTTTGATTGCTTCTTGTTTGGTTGGAGGATGCACTGGTGGTATACCTGTAGAAAGAAAAACCTGACAGTTTGATATTTCAAATTGCTTAAACTCATCTAGCTTAACATTAAATAAAGAAAAGTTTGTCTGTGCAGTCTTGCTCACCGCCCAAACCTTGAAAATTAATTAGTTATGCTATTCCCTAACTTCTGCAGGAGTTAAAAGCTTTCAGTCAGAGTAGTGAAATTATGATGTAATTGTGAAAAGTTCCATGTAAATTTATAAAGAGACTGTTAAACATGAAAGGAACAGTGCTGTGGACAATAATATTAGTGAGTATCCAGGATTAGTCTGCTAACCCAAAGCAACTGTAATTGGTAAAAGTAATTCTGACTTCTCAGCACCCCTGATGTCCAGCTCCTCCAGTGTCAGGGTGCAGCTCTTGCAGAACCAGAAAAAAGTGAAGACAGCCAGCTAGGTAGCCAAATTGTCAAAAGCTTCCCAATGTCATAAAGGTTTCTGGATAGGGAAGATCTCTCGGTAGGCTCAGGATTGGGTATCGTGTTGTAAGAGAGAGAACATTGGAGAGGAAAGTTTGCTTGGAGAAATGAGTGTTTAGCTGACAGGGGTAAGAGGTACCTTTTGCTGTTGGATTTCTTTCTGTGATTTATGACTTTTTTTTTCTTTCGCCCTTCTGGTTCATATCTGGACTACATGAATTATGACAGAATTATTCTGTCACTCTTGGTGATTGAGAGTCAGGTCATCCGATCCAGTGTGTGCAATGGGGACTTTGCCCATCAAAATGGCATTCACGGTGTAATTCTACTATTCAGTTAGTATGAGCCTGTAGAGACTTAACCTTCCCCGGTAAGGTTTTTTTATAGACTTATAGAATCATTTAGGTTGGAAAAGACCTTTAAGATCAAGTCCAACCATTAACCTAACACTGCCAAGTCCACCACTAAACCATGTCCCTAAGCACCACATCTACATGTCTTTTAAATACCTCCAGGGATGGTGACTCAACCGCTTTCCTGGGCAGCCTATTCCAATGCTTGACAACCCTTTCACGTTAGCATAACTAAGAAAACTTCTGCAATTATCCTCTTGCAACCTAACAGCCACCTCTCTGGTCATGGAAGCCCTCTGAGATGTCATGACACCACCACCCTGAGAATGGTTAGTCCCTTTGGAAAGCAGCGTAACCGGTGATTTTCTGGTTCAGCACTTGATCAAAGTTATCTAGAGAATCTTTGCCCCATTTTATCTTCATCTGCAAGAAAAGGCAATTTGAAGTATCAGATAGATACAATGCCTGCACACTACTAAGCTAATAACTGCGAAATCAAAAGCATTTTTGTTTTTGTATCTTACCTGTCATGAAGTTCAGGAAAGGGCACTGTTTCAAGAGACAGTTTCAGCAATGTTGTGGATTTCCTCCCTCCCCCTCTCTTCTCTTACTCGTGAAATGAAAGACTATTGGTATTAAAAATTACTTACATGGTCTTTTCTGAAAATTAAAGCAGAAAGGGAAGTCACCAAGCTCAAACACAGTACACCAGCGTCAGCAGGTGTCCCTTCAGAAGTGGGATTTTTTTGAGCTTGTGCCAAATGGAGCTTTGTCACTTCTGCTGAGGCATCAAGACTCCTGACACAGGCTGGGGTGCTCTACGTGCCGGTGTTCACGTGCACCACCTAATCTCAGTGCATGGGACCTGCCTGGTCCCCCCCACCTATCCCTCCCAGGCCCCTCTGGTCTGTGGCAGGTGCTTGGCAGCAATATCTGTTGAAGCAGACTCTCCACGTTAGCAAGCGATGGGCCATGTCATCTGGTGGGTTCCCCAAATGGGTCAGCTTAGGAGGCAATCCCTTTGCCCAGTGCCAAGTCTTTGAAATATCGTGAGGCTGCCAGCATTTCCTAGGTCCTCCTCAGTCATGGCTCACTAGTGGCATGGTTAGAAACTTACCTTCTTGCCCATGGGTTTATTTTCCTGTCTTGCACACTTATTCAGGAGTTTCTTACTTAGAGCTCACTGGTAGAGCAATGTCACTTTAGCAGTTTTGGCCCAAAGGTCAAAAGCTCCTGAACAGGCTTCTGAGTTTCTAAGAGGGACACAAAACCTGTGCCCAAAAGGGTAGATTTCTAGACATGACACAGATGTCTGCCTTTCAGTAAGATTTTGCACAGCATTTATCCTACAACCAGCGAAGAATACGCAACTACAAAAGGGGTTTTTTAGAAGATTTTTGGCCACCTCATCTCAGGATGGAGGTGCTCCCAGGGTGAGTTAAAAAGCTTTGCAGGACCGTCTTTGCACCAAAGCTGTAACTCCGAAGCCTGGAATAACCACAGCCTCGGTGCCTGTTGTTGCATATGGACTCCCTGCAGGCAAGGAAGATGCTCTGCTGGAGAATTTTACTCAGCAGCGGGCAAGGCAGGTCCCCTGTGGACCAGTCCTAGCAATCACCGTGAAAGAAAGTTTTGCTCGGTCAGGGTTGCTGCAGCTTGACCATGGGTCATCTAAGAAACATGCCTGGGCAGGTGCTTCTGCCTACACACTGTAATTCTGGCAGCATCCCATTGCTGCTGGAGCAACTCATGGTTTTTTTCTCCTTCAGCTTTTGCTACCTTCGTTCCTCATGCTTAGGTTTGCACTACCTTTGTGACCTTGTCCTCAATGGGTAATGTCTGGCTGACATTCTCCTGGCCACCTGAGCAGTGACCTTCCAGAAGACTGGCATTTGAGTTGGGTGTTACAGAGCACCCGAAGCTTACAGCTCCTTCTGCATTAGATAAGTGACATTATGTTTTTGAAGTGCCAACCCACCCAGGTTCACCCTGGTTCATCTGGTTAAAGAGTCGCTTTCCTTCATTCGTGAAAAACGAACATGTAAAACAGGCCCTTTCCAGCTCCCTGCAGTGATTTCCAAAATCTGTCATTTCTCGTTTCTCGCTTTCAAGTTCCTGCAATGGTGATGGAGGCCGTGACATAGTCGGTGAATGGAGATTCCCCTCGTGTTCGTAAGGAGGACATCTGCCAGCCAGTGCTGCAGTGCATGCAGTAGGAGAGAAAAAGAGTGCTGACTTTGTGACGCTGGCTGGGGTGGCTTCCCCAAGCCCTGGTGCTTCTCTCCCCTTTGATTTTGGTGCAGACGTAAGGGTTCGGGTCTCTCAGCCTCCCCTGGTGAGCTTTTTGGCAGGGCAGGGAGGGAGATGTGCCACGGCCGCAAGTCCGATCCTGAAGTCCTTCTGAAGGATGCCACTGGCTGGTGTGGACATGGCAGGAGGGCAGGCTAACTCCTGTGGTCCTGTCCCTGTGGGGCCACAGCATAGCAGAATGGGTGCGCAAACCCTGATGAAAAGGGTACAAGTGGTCCCAGTGCTGGCCCTGGCTAGAGACCCCTGCATGGTAGAGACCCCAGGGTGGGTCACCTTCTACCATGAGTGCTGGAGACCTGTCCTGATGTTGAGGAATTGCCCTGGTGTGACTCGGGAGAGTTTTATGGGCGGATGATCACAGCCTTGGCCCTTGGCAGAGGAGAAATAATGATAGCATTAACCAGCACCTCTACATTTCTCTCTCCCTTGCTATTCCAGAGCGATTACTCAAGCGACACCGAAAGCGAAGACAATTTCCTGATGATGCCACCAAGAGATCATCTCGGCCTCACTGTGTTCTCCATGCTCTGCTGCTTCTGGCCATTGGGAATTGCTGCCTTTTACCTGTCTCATGAGGTAACGTTAAAACGTCTCCTGCTAATTCAGAATTTTGCATCCATGGAGTATCCATCACCCCACACCAGCAAGGAAAGCTCACCAAAACCCAAATGTGGGCAAGACATTCTCCAGGGTAGTGGGAGGTGGTTAAGCAGGGTAGTGTGTTCCCCACCTTGATATGTCTCTGTGACAGTGGTGGTTGTCTTGTGAGATACTTTGTTGAGGGGGGAGTCTACAAAATATTTTAGATTTTAGTTGACAATGGTCAGGTTCCGTGTCAGATTATACAAAGTCCAGCTAGGGATTTTCTGTGGACATGACTTTTGAGCGGAAAGCACCCTTGCTATCTCAAACGCTTGGATTTCCCATTGGAAAAACTGATCTATTGGTTCCCAAGCTGATCATCTGGAAAAGCAGACCAGGTAATACCCTTCCAGGAGCAGAAAGATAATTTCTGTTCTGCAGAAGCAAATTTGCTTTCCAGGAACCATTTCTTTTCCCCCTGAAAAATTGCTGTCTGTTCTTCTTGTCCAATTTTAAATGGAAATATTTTTTACCAGAGAAGTGACAGTGTTTTGGTTTGTTTCCTTCATAAGACGGGCTTGCTGGTTTCCAGCCTGTGCCTGACTAACAACCACCTCATGCCCCATCATTTGTTTCAACAAGTATGTCTTCATAAGTGCCTGCAGAGTAATTATTGAGTTTCCCAGCATGGCAGATAATGTAACATGACAGAAAAGGAGTCACACTGGAAGTCTCATTAGTGACTGCAAGGAAATGTTCGCTTACATTTCTATCTACTGGTGGTTGCAATGCCTATTGCAAACTACAGTCTGTACTCCACAGCACCAGAATCATTCACCCTCTCACCTGTCTTTCTAATTTCTCTGCTCTAAACATCTACCGGCACCGGGTATTTGTCAAGCCAGAGCAGGCACTTCAGATCTAAAGAATCCTAGTCTTCAATATCAAAGAAATAGATACAGCTCTACTATTTTTTGCTTTAAATGAAGTGTCTGTCATTGAACTTGGAAGCCTCTGAAACAATTAAAGTTTGTGCGGTGGAAAATAACAAGTTTCCTTGTTTGAGTGCTATTGATTTCTCAAGTTTGGGCCAAGGGATTTGCCTGATGATGATGACAGTAAAAAGTAAAGCATCGGGTGGGATCCACACGCACTTTAGTATTCTGCCATTTGGTCCTTCAGGCAGAGCTATTTGCCAGCAGTTTTAATGGCCACATCTCTGCACACACGTGGACTAGCCAGGACTTTTCACCAATGCTGCAGCCAAGGAAAGATTGAGAGTTCATCGCCATTAGCAGCGTGTTTGCTCTGTGCTGGGGAAAATAGCACGTTCATTACTTTCCTGCAGTAGCATTCCTTCAGGAGGCCTGGGGATTGCTAGCTAGTTTTATCTAAGCAATGAAAGCACAGCACAGGCCAATAAATGCAAAACAAACAACATAATTAAGTACTAAAAAGCAGTATGGCTGAGAAGCTAAATGTGCTGAGAGCCAGTGTACGAAGGACAGGGCATCCACATTAACTGTGAACTGATCCCAGGGGCCAGCATGAATCCATAAGACCTTACTACCTCGATAGGAGCATAAGGAAGGTGGAAAAGGCCACAGGAAGGCAGGGAAAGATGATGATATTGTGCTGAAGGATATAGGCACTGGAAAATGGAAACCTGGGTGTTGTTTGATTTTGCATAATGATGGAGAACAGCTGAATGCGGCTGCCTAAAACTAGGAGCTGTCAGCAAGAAAGGTCAGGCAGGTGCTTTGCTTTTATTCGGTTGAGAGACAGTAAATTAATCTTTGTTAGTTGACCCCTTGGATGTACCAAGGCAAGCTGTGGCTAAACCGAGTCAGGAGGAAGGACTGTGTTTCTGAGGAGTTTTGACTTCTGCTTTTGTTTTTGCATTGGAAGTAGAAATCTTTTCATCTCTCCCCACTGAAAAATGATAACAATAATACCGCCAGCCCTGCATGCTCCTTTCCTCTGGTCTCTCCTCTTAGCTCTCTGTCTGCAACAGCTGCATCAGCTGAGAACTCATTTCCCAAATCTCTTGGAGAAAGGTGGTCAAGTCCCTGCTCGTCCCGGTCCAGCACAGGCACGTCAGTCTATCCGCTCCCTGAGTTCCCAGGCTGCCTGCCTTCCCCTCCGGCAGGTCCATCACAGCTCTGAGAAACCACAAGCCTTCACTGAAACTGGCTGTGCTGCCAAACCCCACACCCAACAAAGTGGCATTTTCCAGTGGAAAAATGAAACTGAAATTAAGGTCAAAACCTTCTATGGCAGAGAACTGGCCCAAATAGCTGGAATAAACCACCAAAACCCTACATTTAGCTAAGCTAATACTGGCAGTGGTATCAACTTTTACTTTGGAGCATAAACCGTTCAGAATGATGTTTTATATGTGAGGTAGTAAAACATTATGTCCTATTAGCATGTGATTTCTATTTATATAGGTCTTTCAACTTAAACTCCTGAATAACATTTTGAGATCTCTTGTTAATACAAAAGAGTAGTCTAACATTCCCCGTCCTTTGTCAAAAGTCGGAACTATAACTAAAGATCAACACTTGGCACTTGCATTCAAACCTTTTTTTGCAGTTACTTGAGCTCTTGAAAGTTTTATGTTTTCAAAAGTATTCTGGGAAGTTCTACTAAAAGCCAAGTCTGGGAAAAAAATGTAATACATAGGAACTTCAAAGTTGGTGGATGGATTCTTTGGGCCAGAATTTAGCACTTGTGGTGAACTTTTTTTTAAAACCTGGTCTCCTTTAGGTGTGCAATGCATTTCCAGAGGAAGGCCCAATTTGCAGAAGATATATTTGCAGTACAGCTCCATCCAAAGGGACAGCTGCTTTCAGTTTATTCCTGCAGCACCTGGCAGTACATTTACGCTGCATATGTCTATGTTGTGCTGCAAAAGAATTATACAAGGACGGATGCTTTAAGGTTTCAGAGGTGCTCTTTACAAACAGAATGATTTAATTTTCCCTGTGCTCTGTAAAAGCAAAATGCTTCCTGCAGGGGCTATTTCTGCTCTGTGTGGGACTTAGTCTTTCCAGCAAGGCTCTTGTCGATGTGCTGCTGACTTAGGGCTTCTTGAAGGCCAGCTGTATCGAACGATGCAGCTGTGCGGGGTCTGCCTGCATGGTGGAAATGAAGATGTGCATCAGGTTTAGCTGAGCCAGCAGGGAGGAGCAGTGCATTCAGAAATGCACTCTGTGAAAGCAAACCCAGTTTCTTTCCATTGGGATATCCCATTTTCACAAATAGGGCATCACCTGGTGATCTTCCTGTCCCAAGCAACGCTGAAAGTCACGGCTTTTCATCTTCCCTCAGTAAAACAGAGAGCTTGAGACCATCACTGTGTTGCATACTTGCTCGTTTACTTTCTTCTGTTTTGATCAGTATTTTCCTTCCCACGAGAGACACCCATTGCTTGTGGCTGCCCAATCCTGCTCTCTCTCTCAGCTATGAATAAATCGCTGTCAGGACCGGGTCATTTTCTTCCCATGTATCCTGACTTCAGCCCATGAGATCAGGATGTGACTCCCATTGCCTCACAGGCAGAAGATGTCCTCCTGGTCACGCTGGTGTCACGCTAAGTGGTGTCCAGGTCCCCCTCTCACCTGAGCCATCACGGCTAAAATACGGGGACTTTGCACACATCAGCCGTTCAGGTGACCTGTCCGGAGGCCACTGCTTTAGGGTAGCTTCTCAGGAGGGATAACGTCTGTGAGTACTCTGATTTTTAGCAGTAGACAGTGTTTATTGGCTGATTTTCCACTTTTCTACAAACAGGGCATATAAGTTCTTAGGCTTGCAATTTTTTTGACTGGCTGCTTTCCTAACAGCTTATAGCTGAGTCTGAAGGACTCGGTCAGAGGGGGTTTTGTCCAGTTTACAGGGAAGCCTCTGCAGAGGAAAATGTAGATGTCATAAGCCTTTCACCATAAAATTCTCCTCCGCAAACAGTGTCTGATCAAAAAAACCTCATTATGTTTATTTTTTCATAAATCTCCACCCTCTGGAGTCATGCGGGTACCTCAGTTTTCATTTTTTACAGAAGTTTTTAGCTTTGTAGACTGCAGGCAAGTCTGAAGCTTCATAAGTCAGAGAAAGAAGCTGAAAAAAAATTTTTTTTTTCTTGTCAAGTTTACCATTAAAGCTATCTGGTGATTTATTGGAGCCTGTCAAGATTTCTGCTTGGTGGGGGTTGATAATCCTGCAAAGTCTTTTTGTCTGACTCCTCTTTCTCTCCCTGCATTTATTTTTAGGAAAGAGAACAATACGGTGGCACACATTTCTTTGCCTCCTGTAGAAAGAAATTCATTATCAGAGACCTAAGTCTGTGCCGGTGCGAATGTGCTTCACTTTGTACCTGCTCTCTTGGGGGACGTGGGTGGTTATGTGGAGCCCTTCACCGTCGGTAAGTCCCCAGTAAAGCATCCGTGAGATGCCAGCTGGGCCAGAGAGAAAAAAGCAGCAGCCTGCAATCCAAGCACACGAGAGCAATTGCTTCCCGTCTGCTGCGCTTACTCTGTGCCGTAATTACCTCCCTCACACGGTGATCGAGGGATGCATGGGTCTGTAATTATTTCCCCAGCCCACGGATTGCTTGAGTGGGCACAGCTCCAAACACCATGGCTCAGATTGTCTTTAAAGACAAGTAGGGACTGCTCACTGGGTAAAAGGATTTTCTCCAGCTTTTGTATGGACACGGGGCATACGTGATCAGGCAAAGGAGCAGCTTGTCTTTCTCATGATAACTTCTGAACCATTTGATTACTTTCTATCCAGTTTTTAGAAATAGAGGCTTTGAAAAACCTGTATTTTGACATGTTTCAGTGGTCACCAGGGAGAAGAAAGAAATAATGTTCGTGTGGGAGGGAGAAGACAGTATGAGCTCTACCTTTATCAGAGACCAGAGATGACGTGCTCAGCACACATGAATGTATCTCACTTTCTGTGCTTTTCTGCATCAGATTTTGACACCTAGCGACCACTGAAAAGGACAAGGAAATAACAGCCAGGTGCTATCTGTTGTTTATTCATGGCTCAGTCCCCATCTCAACAGGGAAAACCATGAGATGGAAGAGCGGTGTGACGTGCCATGCTCCACCAAGCTGGCTGGTGATGCTGGTAAGATCTTTCCACGCTCTACCAGCCCACCCTGTTTTTTTTCCTCTCTGCCCCACTTTTCTCCATCAGAAAACAGAATATAATAGATTATAAGGAAGTTGACACCTACAGCCATGAAAGTATGTTTGTACTGGTGATGCTGCATCCCTTTGTATCTGAAATGAAAAGGCACAGGCAAAAAAATAAAAAAAACAAACGGAATATTTTTCTTTACTTATTACACGTGCAGTAAGAGGCCAAGCTGCGTAGTTGCAAGATGTGCTGGTCAGCATTGCTGACAAAGCAGACAGTGGGCTTTTGCATTTTCAAGGGAGGTTGTTGATTTTTCAGCACTGCTTCGTTTCTTGGACTAAGTAGCGCTTGTACAAAAGAGCTGACTGTCAAAAGAAGATAAGCTTTAACCTCCTTAAATACAACATGAAAAAAGTCCTTTTTTTTGGTGTCTTGGACCAGGATACCAAATCACACAATCCCTGTGTTGAAGCTGGGCTGTTGCTTTGGGTCACACAGCTTGGATGTAGGATATTGGGTTTGTTCTGGGGCTACCCAGCCCCGTCTCTGCTGTTGGTCACACAAAGCTTTGAGCTGTCTGTGCTGATCACTCAAAAAGCAAATTGTTGAGTTCTTTGTCTGGCTCTGTGTGTGCAGGCACATGCAGGTACCCTTGTGATTCAGTTTTGTAGTCTTTGAGCTGTAGAAGGTTATGAATAAAACCTACGGACAATTAAACCCTCTTGTGTCAGGAATGAGTCAAAATAAGGCAAAATGAGTTCCTCCTCACAT
Source organism: Haliaeetus albicilla (assembly GCF_947461875.1). Classification (NCBI taxonomy): domain Eukaryota; kingdom Metazoa; phylum Chordata; class Aves; order Accipitriformes; family Accipitridae; genus Haliaeetus; species Haliaeetus albicilla. The sequence continues at coordinate 1,781,921 of NC_091495.1, read as the reverse complement.
GGAGCTGCTAAGGACTTCTGTGGCAGAAATCATCCCAACAGAACTCTGCGCCAGTGTCTCGCTGGGATGGCCAAGGGCTGATGGTATGGCCACTGTCCTTGTGTGAAAGCCCAGTCCACCACTCACCAGGTTGTGTCCCAGTTGCACATTAGATGCCAGATACCGTGACTTAAGGGTTCCACTGAGCCTGCTTCAATCTTAACAGCTCATGAATATAGATTCTGTTTAGTTAATATTTATTATTTCTTGACACACCAACTCTTCAGCTGGTGGGAATCGCTCACCCTCCGCTCACTTCTGTGTGAAAGATGTGGCTTTGCCAACTCTGTCTTACCCAGGAGGGGACTAAACGAGGGACTCACATGGAGGGTCAGGTCCCTGCACCAAGCAGTCCGTGCTTACATGACTTCACCTCGAGGGGCCTGTGGCTCTCAGACCCTCATGTCACGGGGCTTAGCTTCTCGCTGGGGTGAGCTGAACGCTCTGGGACTTTTCTCAGTGCTCACCTTAAGAAAAAGCTGAATTCTTCCAGCCACATTCGCAAGACAGGAATAGCTGTGGAGGACTGGCATGTTAGATTTCAGGCCTGAAGTTTGGCAGGAGATTGAAACCACTGAAACCAAGGTTTTATATGAGGAAATGTGGGGTGAGCATTGCTTGCAAACTGCTCGTACAGCTCTGCTTGCAAACTGTTTCTCTGTATGAATGCAAGTGTTTGCGCACTCCTGTTAAAACACAGTGCTTGCAAGGCTAAGCACTTCAAGATCATCGCATGACACTATAATTTTAGCTACCACAAGACAGCTGTCTTGTACTTGCATATGGCTTTTCAGACACACATATCTTGTGCTTTGACTTGCATCTATACTTGAGTCGGTCCGTGATCAACAGACACAAGCTCAGTAAACTTCTGACCATGCATGCTCATTAGACACAGGGGCAGAGTCTGTTAGAGAAAAATATGTTATGCCAGATCCATCAGCCTGAGAGGGGGAAAACTGCTGCCGCTCCCTGCCTGCAGGTCCAACCAGCAGCAAGGCTGAAGATGCACTCCCGGCAGGCACGCACACACAGAACGCACGTATACACTGTGTACACCATGTATTTACATATATATGTGGCTGGCCACACAGATCACAGAAGGACACTCAGAGCACTCAACCAATGCAGACAGCACCTGCAGCCTCATCCTGCTCCTCTCTCTGTCTGAGCAGGATGGAGGTCTACTAGTGAGAATATCTGTCTATCTATCTATCTATACACACAGATATATATATATATATACACACACATCTGTGCAATGTGGATCCCCCAGTACCTGGGCTCAGCCACCCAGTCCACCCAGTAGCAAGAGTGAGGATCCCTCTCTGACGGGGAATAAAGGGCATCAAGGAGAAGGAAATACGCTGTGTTGGATGGGCTGTGATGACCAGTGTTAATTTAGGAGCATGGCATGGGCTGCGACAGCTTGGGTAGGGCCAGCTTACTCCTCTAGGTAGGTGTTGCTTGAAGAAAGGCAGGTTAGAGATTTCCCCTGTTAAGGAGGATTAAATGTAAGATTGCATGAATACTGCAACAGGCTTTCTCTGCCAGTGTGACTCACATATGGGCATGTTCATGAGGCAGGTGGCTGCAGCTACGGGCACTAAATAAATTGGTATGATAATCTCTGTCCTAACTAGGACAGCTTTGTGCGGGGCAGGAGCTCTGCCTTGACACCAAGGGTCTCTGTGCAGGCTCCGAGTGAAAGGCAAATGCTCGGAGGATAATGTCCCAGGCCAGCAGAGCCCATGGCACACGCAGAACATGTGCATGGCCAGGGCACGGGCAAGGCTGTATTCACAAGGGCTGGTCTGCAGAAGGTCGCTGCTGGCTGCTTGTCCCAAATCTTCCCCTCGCTCCCATCAGGCAGATGGCAGATCTGCCGGGCAGAGGCTAATAGTGAATACTGAACAGCACAGCCTGTGCCAGCATAAAATAACATGGCTGCTGTTCCTAGCTGTGATACAGAGAGAAACTACCTGCTGAGATAGCAAGGAACATATGTCGCTGTGTGAGGGCGCTGGGTCTCTTGTTCTTGGAAGAGCGGCTCTGAAATGGATGTCCCTGGCCACTTGATCAGGGACATTTGGGTGACACCCCTTGGCTTTGCAAAAAGCTCGTCGCGCGGTTCAGTACATTCAAGGTTTGCAACTTCTGCTCCTGTCAGAGGAGAGGGAAAGCCTAGTTCTGGACGGAGTGGCAGAAGATGTCTCGTGGCCCTTTGATTCCCCAAGGTCTGCCTCAGACCGTGATACCCACTCCGAAGTGGGCTTTGTTAACTACCAGCACCTCTAATTCTCTGCTTTCCAGGCGGGAGCTGGCTCCCAGCCAGTGGTTTGAGTGTGGGTAGACTTGCTCATGCCAACATTTCCCTTCAGGGTAGATGTCTTCTGAGAAGAGAGATGTTTGTGCACACAAGAAAATGGCCATTTAGAGTGTGTTGTGTGTCAGCAGCTGCTGGCTTCAGCGTGCTGGGGGTGAGGTCTTGGGCCAGGGAACTTTATAAGTGTCTTGTATAATTTCCTCTTCATTCCTCTTTGTCCTTTTGATCTTGTGGTCACATTTCCAAGTCACGAACTACAGCTACAAAAAGGGATTAGATTAATGAATGGCCTGATTGCTTTAGCCCTTAAGCTAATTTTAAATAATTGGAAAGGTAGCTGCCAAATAACATTCCCTGGAGAATTTAATTCATTATGCAGGTGTTTAATTACAAGGAAGTTTTGGGACAGAAGAGAGACCAACTCAAAATGTTTGAGGAGATGAGGGGTCTCTTTTATTAGGAAGAACATCCTGCACGATGGCAAACTTTGTATACGAATTGCTCTGTGCCAGACATTTATGCCTCGCACATCGTGGTAAGCCAGCCAGAGCCCAGAGACGTACCAATATAGTCATGCTCCAAGGGTACAAAACATTATTCCCTCCTGGCATCCTCTTTTCATCCTGCTGTGACTTTTTGTTGCTCATCTATTGGCTCATTATTTCACAGGCTTACGAGACAGCAAGGATTGTTTCAGTGCAGAATAACGCACCTTCGACAGGTTACTTGCACACCTGCCCCTAAGCTTGGTGTGTCTGTAGTATTCACAAAATCATTCCGAGGCCTGTCTGGTGTAGGTACCTGAAGAGTAGGGTAATAAATCTTCCACAGCAATTGATCAAGGGGTTCAGGCCCCCTGACATTTAGGCGATTCTCACTAAGTTTAAACAACTTTTTAGTCTTAGGCAGTGGGGTTTTGGTGGTTTTTAGCTTAGTCAGGGAGGATGCATTTTGTTAGTAGGGACATGAAGGGGCTTTTGTTAGTAATCCTCACATGTCCCAGCTAATACTTGATTTTTCACATCTACAAAGACAGTGTGTCCAAGACAGATTATATTCAAGGAGATGACACAGAAGGAGCATGCTCCCGGTCAAGGGCAAAACCAGGGCACATGATTTTGCACCTCCCTAGTAGGTCACCCTGCTGAAAGAGGCATGAGAAAAGAAGAGACCCATTGCAGATCTGGGAATGGAATGTGGTCCCCCCATTCTGGCCATCCCAATGTCTGCTTCAGTTGTCAGAAAAGCCAAAAAGCTTTGGATCCTGCTTCAGTGGCTGCTCCAGAAGCCTGGTGATGTGATGCAGCTCCTCATATCCAAGGTGGTAAATAATCTCCCTTGAATTCTCCTGTAGCAAGGAGAACAGTGTGTGTGCCTACAGTAGTTCTTTGGGTGCTGTTTATATAATAGACCTTTGCTGTGACAGCACCCTTTTCCAAAACAAAAACAAATGAAAGGATGCAAGCATATCTGAAGTTTAATGTTGGCAGCAGTAAATGAATGGGTGTTTTCAACAGCAAAGACTTAAGGTTAACCTTTTATCGGTCTGCAGAATACTCAGGTGTTTTTTTTCTTTTTCTCAGAGATCAAAATCATGTGCCAGAGGCCCAGGGCTGTATTCTAATCTTGAATATACAGCTTGCTATCTCTCCACAGCTGTTCTGGTGAGGGCTACTGAATTACTACTTTGTTTGGATGCACAGCCAAGTGAATTGATCACTTCTGATTACAATCTACATACCTCTTTCAAATGGGCTGCAGAAAAACACTCTGAAGTGAAGACTTGAGTCTAGTGATCTAGGCACCCAAAGGTGCCTGCCAGACAATTGTAACTCCTCGTTGAATTGACTGACTTCCCAGCAGCGGGAAAGAAATAAAGGTTTTATAAATTTATTTTGGGTTGAACTACAAGAACCAGCTGAAAAGGAAGGGACTAGGACCTACCTGCAGCTGTGCAGTTTGTATCTAAAACTGGGCACCGCATTTTCACGAGTAATGGCTATGCTCTTCAGCCTAAAATAAATACTGGATTATCCGTCGTACCAAAATAGATGAGTCTCAGGACCCACTGCAAGGCAGGGCCTGGGAAAGGAACACAGCTGTTGTATAAACTGATAAAATATCTGAGATAGGAAGGGGGAAGACTCTGTTTCCAGCTGTTGTGGCTGAGCAGTGTGCACCTCCCCACTGGTTATGTACTGAGGTTTTCCTCCAGGGCAAATGGTTGCTATGGCTGTCCCAGCAGTGAGCCTGCAGACTTTGCCACTGAGTGCTAGGGTTTCTTCAAGTGAAAACTAAAACATGTAAAGGACTCATGTTATGGGACCCTGGAAGGTAGCATAGTAAAAGACAGATTTCTGTTGCTAGTGGCAGTGTCCAGGGTGACCTGTGTAAAGTTAAGCTCTGTGCCAGCCAAAAAGCTTGGACAGCCAACAAGACCAGCAAGAAGTAAACCTGTTCCATTAAAGTAGATTGGAGAGATTCCACTCTGTTCCCATGACTCTGGACAAAAGATTGAGCCCAGCAGGAACAGCTTCCCTGAGGCAGCCACTAGAAATTTGGGGTGCCAGGGGCATACAGATATACAGGTACTCTCCTCCTTCGACAGCTCTGGCCTCGATCCGTAACAGTCTTGACCCAGACTCTTACCAGTCTCTGTGGTACCCTGTTTCCAGTCCTTGTTTCATTTGTGCCTATAATGGTTGAAGTCTTTCTCTCAAAAGTGAAAGATTAGTTAATTATCTAATATTATTCCATTGTTCCTAAACACTGTTTCCTAATCTAAACAATAGCATTTGCTGGATGCTTTGCCTCCAGCTGTATCCACAGAGGTAGGCAGGACATTAAAATGCACCTATCAAGACACATGATGTACTGTTGGTAATAAAACTAATGTAGTATTTTATGTGCTTGGGGGGAAAAAAACCCCACCAACTTCTCTATATTGTGAAAATCTTTCTTCTCCCTTCCCCCATGCCAGTTTAGTATTCAAATACACTCATTATGGGGCACAATGAACAAGGAGTTACGAATTATGTTTTCACATCTTGGCATTTCTTGTATTATTTTCAAGAAGTGTGAGTAAATCAGGGTAGCTTGGGTGAATGCAAGTCCACGCATGTTCACAGAGGGACTCAGCTTCACCATGAGGGACCTCTGCTTACAGCTACTGTCTCTAGCAAGAGATGTAGAAATGTGGTGGTGGGAGCAGGAAAGACCAAATCTTTTCTTCCCAGGTCTGTTCAGGGAGCCTCCTCTGGCTGGGATTTGGACTTCGTGTTGCTCAGTCATCTGATGGGGGATCTCGAGAAGGAATCATGTCCCCTCTTCACAGTGGGGACCAAAAGTTGGTGGGGAATTCCCTGTCCACGCTTCAGAGCCTAGTAGCTGCTCCCAGCGCTTCCCTTCACGGTGGCAAGGATGTGCTACAAAAGCTGAAGGTGGTCCTTGGGGTGATAATGGCAGACAGAGTAACTTCCAAATCCTCCTAGGTGTGATAACCCAGGAAATGGGATTTGGTGTCCAGAGACATGTGGGCCTTTGAACTAATTTAAATAGTAATTGTCCCAGCCTGGCATTTCTGGATTTCATTCAAGACACCACACTCAGTAATTGTGCTGCATGTGTCCTCATTCCTTGACCTTGTCGCACAGATGGCGTTGTTCTAAGCAGGTTTCTACAACTAATTAAGCAATTAATTAGGAGCTTGCACTTACACAGAAGCTATTGTAAAGCAATAACTTCAGTGACCTTATGGGACCTTGCCACAGCGTTGGTCCAAAGATCGTCCAAATTGCCTTTGCTAAAACTTCAGTGCATTCACCCAGTCTCAGTTTGAACCACAGCTGTGACAGGTTGGCTCAGCTTAAGCTGGACTCACCGTGAGCATCACCTGGGCCTTTCCTGATGTGTCTTCGGGATGTCTCACTTATGTTTGAAAGCTTTCCTTTGTTAAACATGATGAAGACCGCCTTGTCCTGTGACGTTCAGTGGCTATTCCTAAATAGCTGTGAACACAAACTTCTTGCTTCCCAGGACTTTCAGTATCCCCACGTTAAAATTAATATTTATATCACACGGGCATTGGCTCTTATTCTTACCATATCTCACTTTGTTCTGTCAACACCTTAGCATTTTTCCCCCCATCAACCATGTTTCAAGCCTTCAGATATTCTAATTGTGTCATAGAAGTGATGTCTTATGACTCCCTCCCCCATTTCTAATAACTTCTGTGTTGTATAATAACAACAAAACCATAATACACACTTTATATGTCTGCTGATTGGAAAACAGATCATCATAGAGGTTTCCAGCACATATATGCATTCTGGCTGGGAGAGGAATGAGCAGCATTAGTTCCCCTTCATTTCTTTATTAACAGCAAGAAGTCGCAAAGTATTTCAGGGTGCTAGCTTCAGCCTGGGGAACTGGTAACATTATTTGCCTGGGTTTTTGCTCTTGAACTGCAATGGAGGTTTATGTTCTTCGTACATTTCTTAAAGTTACTTAGCAGAAATATTGAAAACAGAGAAGAATGAAGTGTCATTTAAGCACAATTCAAGGTAAGCTCAAGGAGCAGCTTTTCATTGTGGCATGGGATGAGCGTCTCAGTTCAGGGTTCCTGTATTCCCGTGTGAATATGAGACCCAACTCAGTCATACATACTCTGTCTAAATGGGGCATAACAGTGGCTTCCCTCCATTGAGGGAACTGGGGTCTCAGGAGCAGGAAGGCCTTCATCTTGGAAAGGTTATCAGAGCATTCCTGCATCTCCTGAGGATGCAGTTCTCTGCAGATGATGCCTTTCTCTACGATCCCTCGCATCCATAACCACTGGGCACCCAGGACACCCCATGCTTGTGCAGATGACCACTTCCAGTATTCAGGAAAGGGGAGCTGAGTAAAACTAGTGAATTTCTGCAACGTTCTTGATTTTTGGAAGTTCCTTACCTCTTCAAGCAGTTCTGCCAATATGCTGAGAAGGGACATCGCTCCTCCTGGTAGCAGGAACAAGCTGTGGCAGGGATACTGCAATAACGGCACTCACTCGCTCTTCGAAGTACCTGTACTCTCCTGGATTTATATGGTCATTTGACCTCTAATGCATTTAATAATGGCACAGGATTCGGTTGAGTTTCTTTTATCTGTCAGTGCATAAAGCAGCAGTAAGTACATCTGAAGGCTGCCTGTGCCCCTGCTAGATTCGGCATGGAGGTGGCTTGTGGTACAGCTTTGCCTCAAAAAGGGCTGAGCCTGAGGCTTGCTTCGTCTTCTCCCCTTGGAAGAGGGACCATGACTAAGACGCTCTGGCCATTGTACAGCCTCACTTTCCCTGCTTTGCTATCCTTGCAGTCAGGCTCTGAACGCTTTGTTGTTGCTCCCTCTGCCTCTTGGGTCCAGCACTCCTTGAATTGGAAATTTCCTATTTACTGTGGCCCAGGATAAATGAATGATCCAATCTTCAAAACCCATTAGGGATTAATAGCAAGCAGAAGTTATACTGTTTTAATTAAAGCAGCATACTTCAGGCAGCCCAGCCCTGTAATGCAAGCTTAGTATCAATGTCCTTTATACCAGAAAAGATCTTCCCAGATATAAGAAAATGCATAGAAGGAAGTAATCTGTCCTGCAGGAAGCACAAATATACTGGCATGCTCTGCTACAATTAGCTTGAAAGAGAAAACAGTGTCCTGCTGGGTGCAGTTATACCACTGCCGATCTGTAGGTTGAACTTATTTTCCTCTTGTGCCACCCTGAATGCTGCTGGGGTGACGGGTGAGAACCATATAAATTACAGTGCTGGAAGAGCTGAAATGGGAACGGCGGAGTGTGGCTGTGTCAGAGGGGAAATAAATCTGCCTTTCAGACCAGCCCTGTGGACCTGAGCACCATTTGATGCCAGGAACCTCTCTGCTTACCTTTAAACCCCAGAGAGGCAGAGGAACATGGATCATATTGAAAGCCAGTGGCATTCAAGCTGTTGAGTTATTCATCAACGCTGAAAAAGCAATGTTGTGTTCATTAGCCACTTCATAGGCAAAAAGCATCAAAAGCAAACCTATGGAGGATGAGAGGTTTTTGTTCTCTCTGGTCACCTGGGACGTGGGAGAGGGTCCCCCCTAGAAAAGAGGAAGGAAAGAGTCGGTCAATGGTGTGGTGTTTAGTAGGGATTCGGGAAGGTTTCTGCACAGCAAAGGCAACTGAGGCATTTGAATGGGTCCTTCACGGGAGTGCAACAACCAAAAGTCCAAGCTAGTTCTTCAAAAAGCCAAGGGAGTGATCAGGGGAAGAGAAACAGCCATCTCCTGTGTATGGACCAGGCTTGCCGATGCAGGCAGGCTTCCAGGGACCTGTGAAGTGCTTGCTGTTCCCGCTGAGGGCTGTTCTTAGGTTGGTTTCCCAAGCATTTCTCCATGATCACATTTATGACCTTGCTGCCTGGCTCCTTACTTCATTTCCAGGCTTAGGGAGCTGGGGGCCTGGGCTGGAGCCTCCGGTACAAGACCATTCCTCCCTCCTGGTCTGCCTCCTATCTCACGTTAGCTCTACGCTCAACCTGCAGGACCCACGTTTCCTACCAAGCCTTAACAAAGACATAAATACACATGTAAATATATGAAGGAGCTCATACTGTTGCATTTCTGCCTCCTAATTCGGTGGCTTTACCCCACAGCCCTCACATAGGGGTATCCATCAGAGTCATATCTGAGGTTTCTAGCTTTAGATGTAAAAGATGCCACGGTTTGGCATCAAGCCTATGCATTCAAGATATCTTTAGGAGAAAAAAGGGTCAAGCCATGGAAATCTGAACTTCTCTCGACATTGCAGATCAGACTTGCAGCTCCAGTTGGAGCTGGGGGAGCTTCTGTTTTGCTTTTGAAATAGGATATGTGTGAAGATTATGTTGACTTGCTGTTTGCCATAACGTGATTTGGGGAAAATAGCTGCTTCCGCTCATTTTGGGAAGTCAGCCAGACCTGAACAATCTCACAGTGAGCAATGTCACAGTGAAACCTGGAGCAGAGATTCCTGTTTCCCCTGCATTTGCTGTTTTGTTGCAGAGCCCTGCTACTACCACAAATTTTCTCCCTCCCGCCTCTGTAACAGCTCCCTTGCAGATTTGAGGCTGTAATGTTTTCGTGACCACAAAGGAAACAGCATGTTTGAAAATGATTTGATAAGGCCAAAATAATTTACCTCCTACCAAGTGTGACATATTTCGGCAATTGCTAATTAAGCTGAGAGATTGCTGTCATAGCTCTGTGCAAAGGAAAATCACAACCTCTGTGCAAATCTCTTTGGCAGAATGTGCATCATCTGCTATCTCTAGTACGAGCACAGGCCAGTGACAGTATTGTCGGCATTAAATCACCCTTCCAGTATGTTCAGCTTCTCTTTTAATCTACCAGCCTGTACCTCACAAACCTGGAGTCTTCACCGTATGTGCTTGCATCTGTTGGCAAAGCAAATAAGATCATTCTTCCTAGCAATTGCTACATTGAGGATCGAGGGTAAAATGTAGAAATGCCACCATTTGTAAACTCTGGCAAATATGTGAGCGGCTTATCCTATTAGGTGTCCAGTCTGGGGACATTTGTTGTAACAGTCAGGAGAATGCGTGCTTTCCCTACTCCTGCTGGGAACAACCGCTTTTGCACTGCGTGATTGCGTCGTTAATAAGGAGAGAATTGGGAGATAGAAGGCAATGGTGCTAACTACAAGTGGTGATGACTAGATACCCTGCCTGGTATTTCTTTTGCTGAACAGAGCTGGAAATGTTGTCTAGTTCAGGTCCTTCTCAGGCATCCAGGTTAGGGATCCCAGAGCTTCCATTTTAGGGTGACCAGATGGAGCAGGGAATTATACTAAGGGTAATACCGAGAATAACCTTAAGTTGATGCCACCAGCATAGGTAAATCTGAGGGTAAAATTTTGGTAGGCTATATAATACCTTTTTTCCGCACAAATTTCCATTCATCCCGTGAAAATAGTTTCTCGGTGATCTCCCTTGCTCAGACGCATGAGGGAGCAGCAAGATCAGGGCCACCCCACAAGGGAAGGGGACCAGGGGTGACACTAAGGCAGGGCAGTGTCCTCATCATCCCAGGGAGCAGCCCCACAGCACCCCACTGTAGAGCCCGTTGCTGCAGTCAAAGCCCTGACAACAGGTACCTACCCTTCTACCTTTGCAGAGACTGGAGAAATGGTATTTGGAGCATGAGGTCTCCTGGAGACATGGATGACTGATTTGGGAAGGCATTCCTGTGTGTAGGGGGTACAGATAAGGTGAGTTGTAATGTCTGGACTTTTACAAAGCGACACATATCATCAGACTTGAAACCTACCTGGCCATGAAGAATTCATAAGAGTTATTCAGCAGCAGGAGCAAATGGCCATCTATTCCTTCAAACAGGAGACCTGCTTGCTATATTGCCATTTTGGCATATCCTCATACTTGGTCATGGAGGTAGATTAAGGTGATGCCTTGCAAAGTTTTGTGTCTAGTGTCTGCTTTTTGCCTTCGGCCTGTGCTTGTGGACACAAAATAAATTGCTCTTTTAGCTTGAGTGGGAGAATTTGTGGCAGAAAACCTGGAGGATATGGGGTCAGGCTCTGCAAAAGCAAATGGACGAGGGACAGGGCTGGAAGGGTGTGAAGGGCGTTGGTGTGAGTGGTCCAAAGCAGCAAGGACAAAGGGAAAAAGGTTCTTTTAGGGGAACAAGGGAAATCTGGCCACGTGCAGGGAAAAGATTTCTGTCCGTTCTGATTAGGAAGCTCTGGCAACATAGGGAAGACAAGAAGCCTGGATAAGATGTAATGTTTAGGTATGACATCTCTGGGGTTGGTTGTACAGCCCTGCAGCTACAGAGGCAAATACCATGTTATATATAGTAACTATTTTTATTTATTCTCTGCACCACGTGCGTAGCAGAACCATGGAGTCTGTTTGGGGAGACAAGCAGAGAAGAAAAATCAAAGCAGCAACCTTGACATGAGCTGGGAAGTTCTTTCCTCATTGCCAGCATTTTAATCACTATAAAAGGGGCAAGACAACTAACGCAACCTGCGGCTTGCGTTGGGAGGCTCCATCTCCTCTTTCCTCATGTCAAGCCTCAGGGGTCACTGAGCTGTCAGAAGTGAAGGGGTAGTCTTTCAAGAGGAGGTGAATTATACTCCAATATCCCTGTACTGTCACAGCAAGCATTTACAGATGAGACTGCAGCTCACAGCTGGTTGCCGTCGTCTGCTGCTGTGTCTTTTGTCTCAAACCCCTTCTTGTAACCAGGCAGTGCTCCAACCAGCGTCGAAGCGTGGGAGAAGCAGAAGATGGGCAACATTCCTCCTTCTGTCACTCTTGGCAGGTTGCGATCCTCCTTTTCTGCAGCAAAGACCTGGAGCAGGGCTGAGGTTAGGAGGTGTCAGGAGGGAGAAGGCTGTGCTGGGATGAAGGGAACGTGCTGGGATGAAGGGCACGTGCTGGGAGACGGGGCGAGCCCCTGTCCGTGTAATGCTCGTGAATGATACGGAGTCCTTGAACCAGCTCAGGCCGCTTTGCGGGTGAATGCCACTTCACGTGAAATTATGCGTCACCGTGAGTTTCACTGTGCCATAAAGTCCACTGAGGAAAATCCTGACTTCTCACCTTGAAATGAAATAAGCTAGCGAGAGCAGTACTCTGAAAGGTAGGAACAGCCATGCCAAGAGGATCTCACCAGGCCATTTTAGCCAGCCCAGCAGGACAGGATATTCAGCTAAGCAGCCAGAACAAAAAGTGCTGCTAAAGGCTGCAGTTAAGTATTTTAGTTGCCGTTTGGATGTACGTATGGCTGAGACGTTGCTGATTCGTTTGCGACGCCTGAAATTCTATTACTTGCTCAAAGACCAAATTGTTCTGCTTTGCGTATACAAGAGAAAGCCTCTTGCTTTTCTCTGGTGAATTGATTTAGGAGAGGGGAAACATATTTTGGAGAAAACAAGTTAAAGATTTTTTTGTTAATGATAAGTGGCTGAGCATAATTCAGTTTATTACTAATTCCAAAGAAAGGAAGCAGAACCATGATGTCATGTCTTTTTAGCTCCATTCAAACATTTCATCTCCTCTTTTTCTGACTGAAATGACTCATAAAATCATAGACATTAGGCATGGCAAAGACCTTTACGTTCATCTTGCCCATCTGTCTGCCACCACAGGGTTGTTATTTAGAATGGTAAACAAGAAAACCACGTTAGAGACAGACACAATGTTCTCTTAAAGAATGGGGAGTACCAAGATATGCTTTAGTCATTTGTGTATGTCGCCCTAGGTCTGAGACCAGGGACCGTGAAGTCAACGCCACGTGGCGTCAAATAAGGCTGAAACATATCTCGCCTTTCTGGGCTGGAAGAGTCTTTCCACAGGGCAAGAACTTGTTTCCACCCCTACCCATAACCCCCCATTCCTTCTTGCTTACATCACTTCCCACAACTGCTTTGTCATGTGTCGCTTTTGGTGATTTCCTTTTAGATTTAGTGGATTACTTTTCAGAGCTACTGGTTTTCACGAACCACTGGTTGAACTCACTGGGAACAATAAAGCCCTAGAGCATCCCTGATGGAGGGCATCTGTGACTGGAAACACCTCAGGTTGTACAGTCAAAAATACGGCTGCTAGAAAGAAAGGCTCCTAAGTGCAGTCCAGGCGAGGGGTATATTTATTCAGCAGGTGCATGGCAGCAGTACCTCTCAGTTAGGAGGTGAAATCACACACAAGACAGTCCTAATTCCTGCCTCTCCTCCTTATTCATTCATTACTGCTGTTCTGACATCTCTGCTGTCGCTACTGACTGCAAGCCTAGGTCCTCTGGCTGCTGTCCATTTTTGCAGGAGCTGGCAATACAGCTTTGCATCACCAAATGCCAGCACGTCCATTTGGATAGTTACCTTTTCAATCCGCTTGTTTTCTGGCCACATGTGTTCTCTAACGTCATGAGAACCCGCTGGAAATGGTTATCCACAGGACAACACGTGAAGACTTAACACATCTCTGACGATGTGCATCTATTCTGCTCTCAGGACGCTCGACGAGTTCACTCCTCAGCCCCCCAGGATCACTTTTGCTGTGGCCTCAGCACCACGTGGACATGGGCTAAGCCTTCCCTCTGTAGCAGGAGTGACTGGGACAGCCGCCCTCCCACCGAACCACCCCGACAGGGATGCCCTGACTTCTCTGATGAGCCGTCTGTGGCAGGGATCTCTGTGAGAGCTCACTGCCTCTGAGCCCCTGCGAGGAAGGATCATTAACATGCAGCCTGCCTGCCTGTGGAAAATGGTATCTGTATACCTAGCAGCGAAAGATAACCAAATAAACACCCAGTCGACTCCATTAACACGGCCCTCAGGAGGCAAATGCCTCTTAACATGAAATTATGTGCCACTGATCATTTCGGCAGCCAGGGCTCCTGATTGATTCACAAGCCAGTTTTCCTCTAGTGAAATGTTTTCAAATAGCACCTTTTGCAGCAAGTGAATCCACTTCCTCAGAGGCAAGTATGAAATGAAGAGTTGTCTGTGGGCAGTTTCCCTGCAGGTGCTGCAAGAGGCACAAAGATCCCCACCATCGGAAAAATGCCACCTGCGTCCTGGATTGCACACATTCCCACGCAATGGTATATGTACCTTTGCTGCGCCTCCTCCACACCTCCTTTCAAGGTCCAGGTGGGAAAATGGGCAAGAAATGGGTTGAAGGCCAGTTTAGGGTCCCCCTGAAACTCAAGACTGGGTTACAATGACCTACCACCTCAGAGGGGAAGCCAATGGTGCAGTGATAAACTCCACCAGCTTCTACTCCGTGCTGGTGTTGACACAGGAGCGCTGGGCAGCTTGTGTACAGGTTAGGAGCAGGGAACTAATTTCTGGTGCAAAACCCCAGCTAGGAATAAAGACAAATCCTCTGGGATTGTTAAACCCATTTTGTCATGGATTCATTCTCCCTTAAGTCAAGGGTAACACTTGTCTTGGCACTTCCTTTCTTCATCTTCTAAAATTTCTTGAGTAAGTCTCCTTATATTGGGAATGGCTGCGCCCAGAGATACCTCTGGTCCCTTCCACTAGCTATGCCTCATCCTCAGAAAAATCCCTTTCACTGAATCCCTTTCAGCTTCTCCTGACTGCAAGGAAATGTCCAAGCAGTAACCACTGGCTAGCCATTCTGCAAGCATTTGGCGTTCCCACTCAAGCATTTGGGTTCCCCACTCTCCAGAGCTTAGCTCAGCCTCCAGCTCCCAGGTACCTCCAGCAGAAGACAACAGAGGAACTTTGGGGGATGACTTTGCAGGGCTTTGTTTACGGTCAGCTTTCATGCCAGCATCTCTGCGACAAAATGAGCTGCTGGTCCCTTAGCCAGCAGTGGCTGTCTAGGCCACTTGGGTTTGGGGGTGCAACCCAAGCAAGGGAGAAGTCTCTTCTGTTATCTCTGCTAGTGAAGACATGCCAGCGAAAGCAATAATGGGTCTCCCTTGGCTTTGACAGTGCTGATGATGCTGATGTTGGATCACCGTGAGGGAACATTACGTGGCTTTATATTTGTGATTTACATAGATTGCATTGTGGAGTTTTACAGTCTAATATATGCATTTGCTGCTCTTTTGGGAGCTGTGAAGAAGAAAATCATGTAATAAAGAGCCTTCTGGTCCTGACATAAAATTCAGCATAATACATACCATTATCTCTGCCTGTGCCAGCCCTTCCTTCTTGCTGTTGCCTACATTTTCAGTGTGTGGCAGTGTTATCAGTGCCTGAACACCAGCTAAAACTCCTTGCTGCTGTAGAGCAGAGCAGAGAAAAAGTCTGGAGAAGAGTTGAACAGGGAGAAATGCAGGAACAATCTCCAAGTATGTGAAAGTCAGGTGCAGACAAGGAGGGAATAAACTCTTCTCTACATCCACTCCAGGATGGCTAAAAAACCTCAGTCCTAGGTTGCAGTGAGGCAGGTCTGGGTTTGGCTTCAGAAAAAGCTTTCTAGAGGTAAAGAGGGGGAAATGCAATACCACTTTAGCTGGGCAGAGAGTGGAGAAGAGTTTAGATGAACAGTCAAGAATGGCTTTGCAGCTTTTATAGGCAGAGTTTAAGATTTCTACAAGCTTATAATTGGTTTTGCTAAAACCCTCTCTTATGCCAGTTTGATATACACTGCAACTGATTTATTAACATGCTTCTGCTCTGTGCTCTGTAACTAATTTCAATGAAAAAAAACCATAGTAATGTTTAATTTCACACAGCAGCAATCTATCTCAGTCTTGAATTAGTTTACTGGCTACTTGATCACTGGTGCATTTGCAGCCTTTTCTGACCTAGCCTAATTAAAAATCTTGGAGTGGGCGACTACTTGCTCCCCTGTCAAGATTGCCACTCAACTTGGTTAGAAAGCATAATGTCAGCACTCTTTCAAGCCACAGAGGCAGGTGGATGGGACTGCAAAGTAGCTCCTTTCTTCAAGGACCAGGGTAGAGTTTGCAGTAAAGACCTGGTGCCTGTTTTCTCCCACCATTAGTCTCTCCATCAACTGGAGCAAAACAATAATTTTCCATCCTGAAAGGTCTTTCCAGACTTAAAAAATTTGCCTGAGGATGAAACTCCAGTTCTGAACTTTTGATGCCTTTCATGAAGAGATAGGAAAGAGGTGGGTCTGATGATTAAAAATCAGTTTGCGGATCTGGAGACCCTGCCTTATGAGGTGACAGTTCTCCATTTGCAGTAAAGTGAAGGTAATCTCACTGAATTGACAAAAGAGCTCTGTCACATTTGTAACTTGCTCGGATTTGCTTGGTCTGGTGTCATATGGAAATGGTATATAATGTACTATTTTGGTGACTTTCCTAGATGGTAAGCTAACTGCTTTTGCAGGACTGCTGAGTTAAAGACTATGTATTTTTGGAGTAATGTTTCCTTATTTGGTGCTTTATTGTATTAACCCCCTATACTCTGAAAATAAAAAGTAGTTTTCTCCAGCAGGAGGAAGACTGTCAAGTGGGTTTCCTAATATTCAGTAAACCCATAGTGAATGACTAAGAATAGTTATCAAGTCATATCAGCAGGCTGTGTTGATACATTTACGGCCATCAAAAAGGGTTTGACAGCTAGTCCAAAAGCAGAGTATTTTCTTTTTTTTTTTAACTCCCTGCAAAAACGTTTAACAACAAGAAAAAAACGCTTCAGTAGGAATGCACTAGGCAAAGCAAAACAAAAGAAAACCCAAGTTTGCAGCTAAAAGTCTACATGTTTCCATATGGAATTACTATCCTGCTTTATATTCTTGTTCTTGAGTGTTGGCAGGACTCCCTGCGGCAGCATCCCGGAGCTTTGTGGCCATGGTGCATCATGGTGGAGAGGCAGTCCCAGTAAGGACGCTGGTCCTTAGCCAAGAGGGAGACATTCGGCAGGCAAACTGCAGCTGCCTTGGAGCAGCACTGCAGCAGAGTATTGGAACTGAAGTATTTTCCTTTTCTCAGCGCTTTTTTACACATCCCCAGGAAAATCTTCACAGAGAGCAGTCATGTTCTGTCAAATTCCATATACAGGCAAACAAACATAAAACGCATTGAAAGAAAATTCCCAGCCAGGCCCTGCTGTTTGCTTCTGTAAATCTAAGCTTCTGCCTTGCAAGTTTACTAGTGAAGAAAGGGCTATGATGAGTTCCCCCTTGGGGGTCTGTATTTCTGGGCTGTTGGGGCTATATATCTATGCCAGCTGACAGCTATTTCCTCCATTGCAACTTATCCACTTACAACAGGAACACTTTTAGTATGTGCTCCACTAGCAGTCACAGCTATTTTCATCACCCTCTTTTGCAAATTCTGCATTCTGCACATCCCCCTTTTGACATGCACGTCCTCTTCAACCAGATCATGCAAGCAAACAGCTGCTCTCGCAGCACCCCTATCTGGAACATTGCTTCAAATTACAGAAGGCAGATATGTTTATTAATATTTAAGATCTGTCAGTGATTATATTAGCCAGGCTGATGGTTCTGCTGAGATCTTCGCTCCAAAAAGAAATGAACAAAGCAACCAAACGAACAAAGGAATCAGAGGTCTCTAAATCACTCCTGTTCCATGGCAACCTTCCTTGAAGACTAGAGAGGGCTGTTTAGACGAAATAGCCTGATGTCCTTGCCCTGCCCTTTTACACTTCACAGGGCATCAGTTGTTTCCCACTGCTGGAGACCAGGTACAGGGGAGCCTTCCCTCACTTGTTGCGTCTGTTCTTTCATGTTATGGAAGCTCTTAGTTTTTCCTAGTTCAGACTTGCTGAGGGACAGCAGTACTGCTGGCGGAGTAAGCAGTGATCTCCAGCTTTTTGTATCTCAAAGAGCAGTCTCTCCTCCAAGCCTGGCAGCATTAGTGTTTTCCAAGGATTCAGACCAACATATATGAAACGAGAGCACTACATTCAAGTAGTAGAAGAAGCAAGATTTGTCATGGTTGGTGTACCTGCAAGGTCTGCCTGCCTGTCCTGCCTCTCTCTTCCCCAAATCTCTTGTAGGTTTTCTGTTATCCCACAAGGACTCACCTATTGCTTTTCCTTAGCTGAGACCATGATAGGAACCTCTCCTCTATCTGGCTGCCAATGTTGCTTAAGCTCATCGGGGACCCTGGGGTTTTTTTGAGTCATACTTTGCCAGACCTCCTGAAAGAGCTGATGCACACTGGCCTTCCATCTCCCTTGGCCTCCTGCAGAAGCCTGTCCTGACCTCTGTGTGCATGGAAGGAGCTTGAGGAACCCTCCTCGTGCCTCTGCAGCAAGCAGAGGTAGGACTGCGCACTGAAGACATAGACAAACTCCAACGCAGTTTAGGCTGGTGCTTTACTGCGTTCGTGTCCTCTCCCAGCTCCAGCTCATCACCAAGTATCCTTGCTCTGAGGAGCTGCCATTTCCACCCGTTTGTGCTCAAACACCGACCAGAGCTAGAGCAGACCACCCCAACTCAAGGCTGGGACTGAGGGACCCAAGGCTGTTCTCGGTTCTGCTGTGGGACCTGAGGTTTTGCTTTCCCCTCCCTCCGTGCACTGCACCCTAAGATGACCGACGCAAAGGACAGATGCTCTTCTTTGAGGCAAGACCCTTGAGAAGGCGCATTAGCGTCCTTGCAGTTGTCTAAAAGAAGGTGGGGGAAGAAGTGGTGCAGCCACCGAGAGGTGTCTCAGATCCGGCTGCTGCTGCCTGGGTGGCTTCTCAGCAGAAGTGTGTTGCTAAGTTCCCCAAACAGCCCTGGGAGTATGTCATTCTCCGTGTGGGTGGGTGTAAAAAAACTGTTTCAGAAAGTTTCAAAGGAAGCTTAACAACAGTGAGAAGAGCTGCAGCTCCATGCAAATAGCCCAGGCCCTTTTGCAAAACGCGAATGCCACCTCCGCTCGGCACAGAGATCAGCTGACGATGGCAGGAAAGCTGTAATTTCTCCCCTAAAAACAAGAATGATCCTCACTCAAAGCTTGATCCAAAGGGTTTTGAACTCTTTTCAAGGCTGGCATCTGATATACAGTGATTTTACTTACATCAGATATTACATATATTTATTATTATATTATATAGAGATGCGTGTCCAAGTGCACATAGGGTTGTAGGCACCCAGGACGTCCTCTTGAAATTAATTCAAGTGAGGGTTGGATGTGTCCCATGGCCCAGCCTCAAGAGTCGAGCACAGGAAAAGCTTCACTTAAAACTGTGAAGTGGTTGCTGAACCTGGCATGCAAGCCATGACCTTTGTATCCCAAATTGTTCTGCCTACGAGACCGCTGATGACCAAACTGTTGAGTCTGGCAGGGCACTTTCCTAGAAACTCTGAGGATGGGTGGAGGTCCATGATCCAGTGAAGTGGGAACCAGAGGATTAGACCACACTGACTACATCCTTGCTAATAAATTGAATGTGCCCAGGGCTGTTCTCTGGCGTTGAAGCCTGTGGACAGGAATGACCTAGGCCCATTCTGTTCTCTTACCTTCCATCAGGGTCATTGCAGACTCGGTGCTGGCATTCCCATGGGTTAGAGAAGGTTGCTGTAGGGCAGGGGAGAAGTCAGAGTTGACTAAGTGCTTGGTGCTTTTCTGGATCAAAGCACCCTTGCCAGTCCACTGTGTGATGTGAAGACCTTCCCATTCTGTTGAATTTGCCAGTAGGAGATTTTTGGATATAACATACGAGGCAATAAATTTCAAATTCCAGAGAAATTAAGGGGCACCAAAGAGAGCTGTTTGCATTCCCCCGCTATTTATTCCGGGCTCTTAATTGCAGCAGGGCTTTTAATTTTTTTTCAGTCTCTTGTGATTACGGAGTACTTCCCCAATGCTATGGTTCATAAACTGATTTCTTTCTCTCTCACATGCCCCTTCTCTTTCACTTTCTCTCTCCTTCGCTGCAATCTTTACTGGCATAAGCAATTAGCCACCTCTGTCCTCTCTGCATTTGACACTGTTCAACTCCCAGATAAGCAGCTACGTGTAAAATGAAAATTCAATGCTATCCTAACCATCTGCATGCGAAGGGGAAGTATCATTGACCTCCTGAATGACTGGTATAAACGCAGGCTTCATCTTCAGGGAACAACCTTGACTTCTCTTGCTTGGTGGCTCTTCTCCTCCCAGCTCCAGTCCCCGTTTGTCCCAGAAGAGTGGAGTAAACAGCATGAGACAACCAACAAGTTAGTAGGATGTCTGTCAACAAGATTTTCAACCTTTCCTTTCCACTCTTTACTTGCAAGTAGTGGTATTCAGGTTTGGTACACGGAAGCAGATAAACCCAGATCCACTCAGGGAATGGCAATGATGAGATCTCAGTCTGCCATATTTTCCATACTGTCATGAATAGGCTGCTCTTCAGTCACCCACCTTTCTACTTTAGAGCTAGACAGGTATCCCTATGCAGCAGGAAAATCTTCACATGCCTGTAAGGCAACAGGTTTTAAACATCTTTGGTTTCAAGCCCATGATCCAATGCAATAACTACCACCCACCCACCATATTAACTAACTCATCCATCTGAGTTTAAAAGTAGAACTTCTGGTAATAAAAAAAGGACTCTGCTTTCCCACATCAGGATATCAGCCTTCATTTCTAGCCTATGCATCCCTGAATTTCCTTGGAGGACCTTCACATGATTTTAGTTTGCAGACATATGTCCTGGATGCTCAGGCTGGCTCCACATGGGTAGGCTGTGTTGCTGAAGCATGACTTTGTAGCCGTCATACAGCCCTGCTCTCAGAAGCTGATGAAAAGCCTGACTTGCCGAGAGAGGAGGAGGGCATGCATCTTCCAGAAATGCCACTTACTTTATATTGCTCAGCAATCCTGTGGCATGCAAAAGAAAATGTTATTACTGAGGTAATTTAGCATTATTTTTAATAGCAGAAACATTGAAAGCTGGCAGATTGTGTATCCTTAGACCCTGGGGAACCCTTCCAAGAGCTTTCTTGCTTGCTCACCTATGCTCTTGTAGCATGTAAAGAAAAGTAAATATTGTGCTCTGGCCCTTTACAGGCTAGAAAAGAGCTTGCCTAGAATTAGTAAGTCAATTAGAATAATGAAAATTTTTAACAGCACTTGCAACTTAAATAACTATATCCTTTTCAAGAAGGAAACCAACATGTATTATTAACCAACTGTATTATTAAAGCTATTGCCCAATATTTACAGTGACACTGGTTTTACACTGCTGACATATCTGTCACTCATCACATCGCTTCAAGACAGGCATTGCCTTTAGAGGGATCTAAACTGTTCCTTCTTTCCATAGATACATTACTCATTTCAATGTAACACAAGTGAGTATAAAAACTGAGACCCTTAATTAAGATACAGACCTAGGAATGTTCCTAACATTACTCTTGTGTGTAGCTGGCCTGAATTCAACAATCTAGGAGATGCAGTTATTCTACCGCTTGAAGCCAAGTGCTGGTTAAAAATGCCTTCTACCCTTGAAAGCCACGACTATACTAATGCACATATTTTGTAAAAACTGGAAAAAAAAGATAAATTATTTAAATTCCATCCACTCGCCATAATTTGAATCATGAGCTCTCTTCTCTTCTTAAAAAATTATGCTTTTAAAACTGGTGTTTCTACGTAGTGATCAGTCCATATGTCAAAACTGCAGAAACGGTCTTAACTTTCAGCCAGGCACAGAATGGTGGTAATAGACAGTTAATAAAACACATAAACAAGTCCTGATTTTGCAAATATTTGGCTTAGCTGCTGGCTGGGGTTAAAC
This sequence comes from Haliaeetus albicilla, assembly GCF_947461875.1. Lineage (NCBI taxonomy): Eukaryota > Metazoa > Chordata > Aves > Accipitriformes > Accipitridae > Haliaeetus > Haliaeetus albicilla. The sequence continues at coordinate 1,760,320 of NC_091495.1, read as the reverse complement.
TACAACATATATATTTAAATATTGCCACGTACTATTGGCCATATTTTGCCTGTTCAGTATGTTTCAATAAACTGTTGTGCAGATGCTTTTTCCAAGTCCATCCCCATCCTCCAACATGTTGAAAATGATGTTTTTCCACTCAGCTTTAGGATGGCAGCACTGAGAGGGTAGCTTCTTTTCTTATAGGAAAAGTTTTCCCTGTTTAACTTAAACCACATTATAAACACATAGACTTCCACTGATGCAGAATGTGAATATGGATGTTTTATTCAAGGTCAAGAGTGGCACATTTCAGTGCACATTGTTTGCAAATTAGTTTCTATAACTGTCTCACTAAACCTGGTTCATCTTTTACCTGCCATTAGGCCACGTTGGTTTTACTAGCGGTCTCCTGCATTTGCATCCCAAAGACACCAAACTTTGCATCGGATCTGGATAAACCCAGGGCTTTCTCCCAAATGTGAAGTGGCTCCTGCCCTTGGAAGTTCAGGCATGAACTCCTTCCTGGCTTTCTTGAAGAGAAATTAAATTGATGGCTGTTGATAGGAAATGCTCCAAGGAGGGAGAAAATCTCTGTTCTGCAGAGTACCTAGTGCAAGAAGGACAGTGATGCCAGTGGGGGGAGACCCTGGGCCATAAAGGCTACTACTGTCATCTACCTCCTTTGGGTTTACACACATCTTCATACCCTTGTTTGCTTGGATTACAATAATTTCAGCAATGCCCATGTCCAATTTTCTATAGTTATTACATTCCCTTTTAAATATATATTTGCTTCCTAAGTGCTAACAGGACCTCGTGGCACATAGTCTCATGAGATGCATTTCAGCTTTTATGCTTTGCTGTAGGCATTACTCCGCCTTGCTCCCCATCCTTGGCAATACCACATGCATGTGCCGCCTCTTCTGCTTGTACATCACCGAAAAAGTGCTCACTGGGACTCAGTAGGTGGAGGTGTTCATGCAAATGTGTCATGTCCCCCCTCCCCAGCCCCCCATATTTCCCCAAACATCTCTGTTCTTTGGACAAGGCATTGAAAACTTCAGAATTTTTATTGGAAATCGCAAACACAACAGTAAATCACAGTAAAATGTTAATGGAAGTAAAGAAAGAAGTTGGGCATAGAGAAATGCTATCCCTAGGTGAATATCCTTATGACATGAAGAGGTTGATATCCTGGGAATAACCTTTCCAGCAAGGCTCAGTTATGGATAAGCTTCATATTGCCCTTGCGATTATGAAAGGAAAGCACTTCTTTAGTAGAAAGGGGGAAATTGAGCACTACTCTTGTCTGTAATTGAATTAGTCAGTCTGCCTTTGCAGTTGCTGAAGTAGGAAACCCAGTGTTAGAAAGGAGCAGTCGAACTGAAGAAGGAAGAAATCAGCATTATAGCTGAAGACCAAAGGCATTCTCATCAACATGTAATCCTGAACTGTAAGAAGTCACACATGGACAGCTTCAAGAGGATTATCATTTCCTATGTACACTCAGCCAGCTCCTCTCTGCCACTCCAGCCAGATTAAACAGTGATTTTCCAGACCGAAGAAATCAGCAGAGCTGGCCCCAGAATGGGCACAAACTTACAAAGGAATTCAGACCTAAAGGGCTTCCCTAAGCAGTCGGATTTAAAGGGCTTCTCTAAGGAACCTATTCAGAGTTTCTCAAGCCACTGGGAAGTCTCCCATCCATTTCACCTGGCTTCAGATCAGACCCCAGAAAAGCCAGAACTGAACAGGACATCTTGGGAAGAGGCCTGAGCTCAGGACCTCACTTGGAGACAGTCGGTAGACCTCACAAGTCCTGCTGCTGGCAAGTATCAAAAAGCAGCCATCCCTCAAAGGCTGCAAGACTGGTGATATCAATTCACACCCCTCCACCCAACTTGCGTGCTGGACCACAATGTCATAGGGGTGTGAGATGCTGCTGCATGAAAGGAAAGGAGGCAACACAATGATGGCTGTAAATCAGCCTTGTTCCACTCAGATAAAAACAGCTCCTTTGCTTTACCCTCCCAATGGCATTTCTGCAAAATTGAAACCTTTAGGGACCAAAGAGAGAGGGAGAAACAAAGCAAAGAGCTGTCTGAGAAGATGTGCCCTTGCACTAGCACTCCAGTGTTTCAGAAAGCCAGTGTTTTCCTCTGGAAATAATTAAAAGGCCTCCAAAAGCACTGGGAATATGAAAGAAGACAGTAAGGTAGCCTAAAATTGCTGTAGACATCCCTTTCATTTCTTTCCTTACCGTGGGCAAGGTCCAGAACCTTAGTTCTCTCTCACATAAAATTAAAGAGAAAGCAAGATGATTTTTAAAGAACACTTAAGTGACTCAGCCTCATTGCTCCAACAGCAGCAATGGCAACTGAAACACGCTCGAGATTGCTGTCATGACCTGGTGGTTTGCTCCAAGCCATATGCTTGCAAATAATAAAACTACTCTTTCTTCCTAGTGAAAGGTTCATTTGAAAGAGGACTTATTCCAGCCTGGCGACACAGCTTCTTTTATTTTCAGTATTGATGTTTTTCTTTCTGTGGAGCCTTGTCACTCCCTGTGTCTCAGCTGGTTCACAGTTCACACAGTGTCCAGCCCAAAAGCGATGATGGTCAGAGAAGTGCCCACCTAGATGTGCCAGAAAGCAGCTTCCCTGCTTTGGTACATATGTGCGGTTAAAGGTGCACTGTTCCTCACTCATCACCCCATGAACAGCTTAGCAATGTACCTTTGCTGCCTGGCTGATCCGAAAACCCATGCACATGGTCTCATTCCCCATGAAGATCCTGCATGTCCGCTATCTCATCCAGTTTTTCATCCAGCAGAAGACATTACTGTATGAATCTTGATCACTCATGCCCATTGCTACATCCCTGGCCTTGCCTGGGGCTGAGTCTCCTGTCTGCAACCCCAGGAGCCTGGAGAACACATCTTCCAGTCCTTTGTGCTCCACTCAGGTGAGTCTTCAGGTGTGTTTTTCCTACACAGGGAACATATTGTCCCCCTGGGCCTTCTCAGGTGGAGAAACAATAGAAATGTTGTTAGCAGCCTCCCATGGATAGTTCTCCAGCAGCTAGCTCGAGTTAAAAGCACCACAGAACTTGAGCAAGGAGGTTTGGCGGGTCCGAGTCAGGACACAGCGTTGGGAGAGACACCAAGTTCCCTTCCTTGCAAAGATGTGCCCCAAAGCACAACGCTGTGCTCCTTTACCCAGCGCTGTGCAGGGAAACCAGATTTGCAGACACATATCTGCCTTCTCAGGGGTGAGTAGGGCAGCCCCTGCTTGACTGTAATCGTTCATTTCCCATCAAATGAACTGGTGGCCCCTCAGCATCCTTGTGTACCTGGGCCAAGTATGGGCACAGGAAAGTCATCTGCTGGCAGTAGGTATCTGACCTCACTGATGTCTCACTGCTGGGCGTAGGACCCGCTTGTGTTAGGCATTGGAGAGACAGCTATACAGAATATTTTGTTCTGTGGGTTGTCGTCACCAGTCTCCGCAACATTCCCTTTCCCCTGCCCAGGGCTCTCTGGTACGTTACCTAGCACTGAACTGCAGATGGAGAATTTCAAGCTGCGGTCCTGCCCAAGCTGCGGCCACATCCAGCCCACTCTGGAATCCAACACAGACCAAGGCATCTCTAGTGATGTGCACACCACTAGCAACCTGTCCTGCTGCCCAAGGCTGCCAAAATCACACACAGTTGTGGCTGTTCCACACCACCTTCCAGAGATGTCGGGAGGCCTTCTGGCTTCCAAACCTCCTATTTCCTGGCACTCCACTCCTTCCTCATCATCCCAGATGTCTCTGGACACTTGAAGTCCTTCTTTTTGCCCAGTACCAGCCTGTGGGACATATTTGCTCACATCCCCTGAAAGGGTTCCTTCAAATGGCTACTTTTCTCAACTGCTGTTCACCCTCCAGCACGCAGACACCACAGAGCACATCTTAAGTCTGTCTCAGCTGGAGGTTTGAAATGTCACAGAGACATTTGCTGAGGGAATCAGGAACAAAGGCGATGCAGCACCCACTCCCATCAGGAGTGGTGGAGCTGTGATTTCTCATCTCTGAAAGTTTTGCATACAGTGCTGCTGTTTGCACGAGGAACCACAAGGTAACTCCACTGAGCAGGAATAACTCTACCCATAATTATGCTAGAAAGAAATATTTCCTCCATCAGCAGACAGCTTTTCTGCAGTGGGAGATAGAAATGTAAGCGACAGTGCAATATATCTTACCTGAGACTCAGAGTGTTTTTGCAGCTAGCATCCTTGCTACTGTGAGAACCTCATCTCTGAATTGAAAGGGAACAAAGGCTCAGAGAGCACCCTGTAATGATATTTGTATCCTGTTCCAAAAAGTGTTAGAGCTTGGCCTTGTGCTGTTTTATAGTGGAGGAGAAAAGTGTGGACAATTAACTTGGTGTCGCTAGGATGCTCTTGATAATGTCTGTATCTTTTTTACTGCCATGAGCACTTGTCCAGGACAAGGATCCTTATTGTGCTAGGTGCTCTACAAATCAAAGCTTACACCTTGGAAATGATAAGAAAAATGCATAAGCCTGTCGCCAAGGGCTTACAGCTTAGAAAAAGTGCGAGACAGACAGAGAGGGAGCAGAAGGAGACAGTGGGGGAGTGCTGGTCACCAAGGCAGACGGGCGCTTCAGACTTCTGGCTGCATAGCTATCATGAAGTCATTTAGCACTGAGCAAATAATGAAAACAGTTGTTCATGAATATTTTAGTGGAATATTTTCACAAAGGATGTATTTCAGTCATGAAGTATGTATTAGCCCAGTGGGGCAGTGAGATGAAAGAGACAGAGCGAGGGGGGAGGAGGAGAGAGAGTGAGCTCTGAAATAATTAATTATCAAATCCCTCCCCACGTGAATGACTTCCTGCTGAAATCTTCTGATGGACAGATGCAACAGAGATATCAGACCAGGATAGACTTTCTGCCTCACTAGCGCAGCCCTCCTTTGTAACTCCACCATTGCATTGTGGAAGATGTTTAAGCATCCCCAGGGTTTATATCTCTGCATCCAAACCTTCACCCTGCTCACTTGCTACCACCTCTGGACATGGCCCATCCTCTCCCATATCCTTTTGTGTAAAACCGCTGCTGCGTGAATCAGATGGGTCTGTTGCTCCTCGTCGCCCCTCACCAAGCGCTAAGGATCGCTCAGAGCAAGTTCTGAGGACTTGGTCCGCAGGGGCAGACCAGATCTCCTTCACTACTCTGCCTTTACTCAGGAACCCCCACAGGAGGCAGGTTTTAACAACAGTTTGGCATCGCCCTTCTCTCTGTCCCTACTTGGCTGAGCTCTTGGGAAAACCCCGGCATGAGCAAATTCAAGGTATGTGGCCCATGAGCTGTCAGATCCCATGGCACACTGGTTCCTAGCCTGCTCCAGGATGGGGTAAAGCCTATTAACTCAGCCTGTGATGCAGGCTGTTTTCCCTCGTTCTTGCAAGCTGGGGCAGGCGGAGGGCACTGGCTCACGTACCGTCAGCAGCTCAGCTGATGGATGGCAACTCATGCCGTAGTAGCGTGGCACCCTGATCCCTACCACGAAAACCGGCATCCTGTATTTAATAGGCATGAAAGGTTTTCAACTGGGTTTTGCAGGAAAAGCAAAGCCAGGCTTACAGCATTCCTCTGCCTGCCTGTATGTGATGGAGTAGTCCTGGACACAAGATGGCCAAACTGAAGGGACTTACATATGAAAGGGATTTTCTCCGTAGCGGCTGTCGTTCTGCCAGATGCCCAGGGTAGCACACTCTGCTCCCAGCACCTTAAAGGGAAGGAACTGGAGAGCAAGAAGCAAAGTCCTTTCAAATCAAAGGGAGCCTGCTCCGACTCCTGAGGTTTGCATTTCACAGAACAAGTCCTCTGTTCAACCAGGGCATCCTGCCGAGTCTTTTAGCCCTCTTCACAGAAAGAGTGTGGCATATGGGTCGCGTCCTCCCGCAGCGAACATGTTTGTGCGTTCCCTGCCTCTCTGCAGCGGTCCTGCTCGGCGCAGGATGCGCAGCCAGGGACGTGCACACAAATACATCGCCCTCCTGCTGAACAGGGACCTGGCGGCTGCAGCAGCCACTGTTCAGGCTTGACCCGCCTGCTGCTAGACAAGCCAACTGGCTGGAGAGGGGAGCTTTTGATTTTCATTTTTCATTACTTTTGGCAGACGCAGCAGCGCCAATTAAATCGTGGGGAGCGAGGTATTTGCTATAGGTATGCAACAGAATGAAGGAGAGGGAAAGAGAAAAGCAGACTTCATGTTCTTGTTTGTATACTCTGGAATAATTTGGTATTAAAAAACTTAGCTAGGCTGTTGATGACCCCACAGAGCCACTAAGAAGGATCCTTATTAGCAATCTCTGCTCTCCCTGTTGGACAGTGAGGACTTATGTTTGTATGCTAATGGCTTTCCACTGAGGAAGAGCCCTACCCCTGTGGAGCAGATGGTTAAAGGGAGAAGAGACCTTTGGGGTGGCCTCATCCTTCCTCTAGTTATCATCAAAACAGCAAATATTCTGACTGGGAGCCCCATGAATCAAAAATAAAATGGTCCCAGCATGCCAATGTAAGAATTGCTGCAGCTTTGCTCCACCCTGCTCCTTTCTCTTAGTATGGCAATAAGAGATTCAGGGAGCAAGCCTGCAGCAAGAAAACAGTATTATAAGGTGGTTACTGCAGGCGTTAGTAAGATGCTGGAGGAGAAGAGAGCACCAAAGCTAGAGAATCCTTGGGGATACAAGTCTGAGGCCACTTTGCTTTCTTCCTGAGGGCAGGAATAAGACCTGACTCCGGCACGATGAAAGCACATGGGCGGGATGTTCTTGCCATCACGGGGGTGAAACCAGCCACTCTGTGACCTGCAGGAGTCCCTCACTTACTTTTTAGCTTAAGGCACTGCGGGTGTGGGGTTTTGCTGGTCTTTCTGTGATGCCAGCAGCCAAACTGGGTTGGGAGAGGCTGTTACTAGTGCTCAGGCAGGTAATTCACTCCTTGGCAGCAGCTTTTCTGGAGAGCTCCCCTGATCTATCCCCAACTTTCTGCCCTGCTCACTGTGCAGCAGAAGGATGAGCAAAGCCTTTCCAGCTCACTCTGGCTGCTGCTGGGCTCCTTCCAGCTGCCCACCCCGGGAAGGTCGTGTTGCTGCCTGGATGTCTTCTATACACCCACACACCAGCTCTGCAGAGAGCTCTTTTCCTGCTGAAAAACTCAGCATAATAATGCAACACAGCGCACCTTCCAGTCTTCAAGCAGCCTGCACCCATTTAAAAGGTTGGAGATAATGTCCACAAAACACAAAAGCAGGGTTGCTGTTTGGATAGAAGAAAGAGAGGGTGAACCAGGAGCAGAGGGGCAACAAGAGGAGCAGAAATGAGTAACAGGAGATCAAGGGGGAAGAAGTCTACAGGGGAAGAGCAAGGGGTGAGATAAAGCCCTTTAATAGACTCCCCACACATGCAAGCCCTGCACCGTTGAAACACAGGAGCATCTGCCTGGGAGTTCTGTAGTTACAGGCAGGAGGACTTTAGTACACAAGAGATTAGGGGCTGGTGTCTGCTGGCATGACAGCACTGCGATGTGTTATTGCTGGAGAACATGGAGTTCTTGTCTTGCAGATGCTGAGTCACAGGAAAGAGAGAGCAGTCATTTCAGGGTGTTGACAGCTTAATACAAGGTTAGACCTTCCATTTCCATGCCAACAGCAATGGTGAGAAATACAAATGAATTGTTCCAGGTCAGCTGATGAACTTTCCCCATAGTGAAAAATGAGATCTTGTTGAGTCCTCCTCTACCGAGAATGGAGTTGAATCAAGAGATGAGCGTGTCCTCCCATTTCTTCAGCCTGTGCAGAGGTGTTACTGGCATTAGGAGATGCTGGTGGGTGTCTGGGTAGGATGCCTGTCTTACAGCACATTTTTTTCCCCTTATTCATTCTTTCCCCATCCAAGGTCGGTTTTGGGGATGAGGCATGGAGGATGGAGAATATCTTCTTTTTACTGCAGTGATCACACCACCTAATGCAGTTTCCAGGTCTCCCCCACAGTACACGCAGCCTATCCAGGAATAATTTCCTTTTTATCTCCCTTCTAGCCTAGATGCTTTGCAAGGTAGCAAAGGCAGCTTCAGGTCTGCGTCCAGCAGCAGGCACAAAACACCCCATAGGTCCAGAGCATCTCTTAGGAGGAGGAGGAATTTGTTCACTTGAGGCCATCCCAGCCCCCAAAAGAGGAGAGCTTCCTCAGAAAGGGTCACATTTATGAAGAAGCAACATGTGTTGGTTACTGAAAAGCAATTAAAAATTGAATGCATAATGACCAGTATTGGAGCCAAATGAGAATTTATGCATCAAAGTTTTGTTGATTTGTTAAGACTGTGTGTACATATGCATGTGTATATATATATAGTATGCATTTCCGAAAAGAGTTGTTTTGAGAAATTTCTTATCTCAGAAGGTTTTCAAAAACATTTTGAAAAGGTTGGAGCATCCCATATCAATACTTTTTCAAGCAGAACAAAACCATTCCCTTTTTTCAATCCGAACGAAATTTTTCATCTGAAAGGTTTAGTTAATGTATATATAGAGAAAAAAAAACCCACAAAGAAAACCTCAAAAGCAATGTGAAGTATTTCAAAACTATCTATATAAAGTGCTTAAATTAATTTCCATGATTTTTAAAAAATTCTGATAGCACACATATTTTTTGACACTGTTTTCTGCCCTTGGTCAGAAAGAAATGTCACTTTTCATGCTCAGTCCCTTGCCTGCATCTCTGTTTAACCTTAAATGCAGTTTGAGTACTTTTACAATTGTTAAAAGATCTCCTCCTTCTTCTTTTCTTCTCCTCTAGAGCTTTTAAAACCTTCCTCCTGAGTTTCTGTCTTCTGGAATGTCACTGTTGTATTTGTCCTGGGACTTTGGTCATTATTTTTTTGCCATGTAAATATAGGACCTATTGTAAAAGCAGTGATAACATTTTAAAAAATGGAGGAGAGAAGAGAAAGAGAGAGAAAAATAATTAAATTTTGTTTTAAAAGAAGTATGTCTATCAGAAAGGTAAAAATCCACTGCCTTATTCCCATACTTGTTACCAGCTCAGAGGTTTCTGGTAAAAATGGGAACAGAAAACTGAGCAGAAAGCTTAAGGGAGCCAGTAGTTCACATTGCTTTTTGTGTACTTCAGTCAAGAATAAACAGATTTTTTTTTTATCAAAATGTGGTGACTTTAGCTCTTACACTAAAGAGGTGCAATTTTTATGTCAGCAAAATCAACAGTCCTTTGTTAAACAAATATAGGAATAGCATATTAGCATATTAGCATAATGGATTAACTGAGCATATCACCCTGCATTATAAACCAACAGTGCTGAACGCTCCTAAGAACAGATGAAAATTCTGGGTCAGACCAGGAGTCCATCCAACCCAATAGCCTGCTTCTGGTGGTGGCATAAGCAGATAGGAGGAGAGGAGCATATACTTCTGTAATACTTTCATGATGTTGTTCCCAAATAATATCCATGATATGTGCATTAGTAAAATTTCAATGATGAATTCAGAAATACAGCTTCTAATAAAATTTCCCCTTTGAGACAGTCCCTTGAAAGAAAACACTTTGCTGCTGAGTTCAAAAAGGATAAAAAAACCAGTTTCATATCTCCAGTGTCAGAGGTAGCAGTATATGGAGATGACAGAGTCATTTATGACCTTCTTCAACATTTTGCAGGGAATCAAGCATCAAAAAAAAAAAAAAAAAAGTATGTGCAATTAAATTAAATGTTTTACTTGACCAAACAAAGACATTTTGTTTTATGTAGGGAGGAGATGTTAATCGTTTTAATAAGAAGGCAAAGTTAACACATCAAGTGATTAAAATCAGAGCAAGACACCTAAGTGTCTGCCAGAAGGAGTTAATTTTGCCCTGGGTGATTCTCTATGTCACTGCTCACAGGGGATCCCAGAGCTTTGAGACACCTGAAACAAGACTTTTATGACACCCTGCTGGGTTTGCTGCTGTCATCTGGGCTTGGAGCCAAAATCAGGAGATGGGAAAGTGCGGACTGCGAGAGTATGGAGTTACTGCTGGTGTTGGGGAATGGCAGTGGGTAGAAAGAGAAGGGACTGAAGTTTGAATCCTGCTTTTTTTCCCCTGTCACAAGTGGCTGGGCTCTGTGGGGCCATGCCTGGCACTTCCTAGTTGCCCTTGGGAAAGCAGACCATTAGTGGTTGGCAGGAATTTATGGCTCACTGCTATTCAGCTATCTTGCAGCTCTATCATGTGCGAGGGCATTCCCAATGCGATCAATAGCAAATCGAGGCTAGGCATTTCCTTGCTGGTACCATACACGCATAACCCATACACTAGGGAAATTTGCAGCTTGTGTTAATCTTTTGTGGCCTTTGTAATTGTCTGTCTGCCTGTCCATCTGTCCATCAGCCCTCACTGACAGCTTTTCAGTTCATTGGCCAATTTTGCTCATCAAGCAAGCAGAGCAATAGGGCTTCCATAGGTGATGAAGTTCTTTCACTGTCCAGATAAGCAAGGGGGAAGGTGAGGGATGGTCAATCCATCCTAGTCCTCATGCTGGGCAGCTCTCCCCCACCATCCAAGCTCCACAGACACACAAGCTGTCTGGCATTCCTGCAAGGGGGGGTCCCTTCAGCATTTCCCACTGTGTCAGATACACCCTTCTAGGAGCAGACCCCCAAATTAATTCGGAGTCGCTTTCCTCTGGGTGCTCCTAAACAAAGCTCCTTGTCTTTTTTCAAAACCAAAATCTTTCTTTGCAGGGAAGAACAGCCTCATTCGTACTCCAGGAGTTAACTTATTGCAGAGCTGGCTGATATAAAAAGCTCTGGGAGCGTAAACTGATTTGCCTCTTAAAGTAATACAATTAAACCAGCAAATTTTCTGTGTAGACAGTCTCTGAAGCCTTTGTGATTTAGTTACATTTCTTTCTGATTGCTGTTAAAATAAAAGAAGTTTAGTGGCATAGGGATACCTTTCAGGAACCTGAGTTTGCTGCAGCTTCTGCTTTCCCTTGCAGGATCACCCCACTTCTCCCTCCCTGCCTCCGTTTCCCTGTTTTAACATGAAGGCGGTTTGGCTGATTTAAGAATCTGAATAAAATCTGGGCGATATTCTTTAATTTAAATCAAACCAGGGGGCCAGAGTGAAGAATGGAGAGCTTGGAGAGACACTGATTAATGCCAGCAAGTGATCCAAGCTCCATGCAGTGGTATGCTCTGTCCCTGCTCATCTGGAGCACTCCCCAGCACAAGCAAGGCTAGACTTCCAAATCTCCATGATTTCAAGCCTTACCATCTACCTACTGAGATGCAAATCCTCAGCCACCACAGGTCAGAGAAGCCCTACTGGGCTGACCTTGGTGGGTAGGTCCTAGCGATAAAATAGCATTTTCCAGTGAGAAGTATGTAAAAGACACAGATATCTCTCCAGAGGATCTTTCAAGCTCAGAAACACAGTAATTTTGAGCCCTGTTCTGTAGCCACGTTGGGTCAACATGAATCATTCCAGTGTCGCCAAACAACAGAGAAGCTGGTGTACTGGCATTCGCAGGAAACTTTCTTTCAGTTTGGCCTCATTCCTGGCCACATGGAAATTAAAGGCAACCCCCTGCTGTTTTATTCAGATGGCACTCTAAGGGGGCTATATCCCCACTGAAGTTATTCTCCTTGCAAGAGTGCTGCAGGACCATCAGGCTCTTAATTACTTGCTGTCATCTCCAGTTATAAAGCAAATCCACTAAACTTTCTGGCATACTGAAAAGGTGGCATGTGAAAAAACACACAGTCTGTGACTCTGCTTGCCCCCAAGATTTTTTCTGTTGGATTAAATGTGCTGGGAACTCAAGAAGAATTTTCTCCCAGCATGTGCTTGTCAGGCATTTTCCTCATATCCACTCAACACAATCCATGGAACACCTCAGAGAAGCAGGGTTCTTGCTTCATATTAATCACCCCTCTGGTCACGCAGTCCCTTGTGTCTGTCTGCTAAAGCCAGTTGCATCACTTATGTTGCCTCTCCAGGAGAGGGGGAGAAAAGAGCATTAAGGTTTAAAGAGAACAAAGAAGTGATGCAAAAAAAATACAGTTTTGGGGGTTTGTTCCCAGTTTTGTCAGTTTTGTGGGCTTCAAGAAAGTAGAAGGAATGGAAAGGGGAGAAAGGGTCTCACATGAAAGAGGTAATCTTCATCATTTTGATCTTTGGTGACCCTGTGGATGTGCCTGAAGTACCTTATCAAAAAGTTGAGTTCATTCAAGGTAAGCATGCCCCTTGAAGGAAGAGGATTATGTTACCTCACATTCACTGTCGGATGCTGCGGAGTCCACGGTGCCTGATAACTTCTTACCCTACTAGTTAACAGATCAAATGTCAAAATGTTTCTCAGAAATAGCTTGGGTTGGGTTTACCTGCCTAGAAAGATGCCAACACAGCTTCGGTGGGGATCAGAGGACTCCACAGCCTCTTGGTGACCTCTGCGGCTGACCATACACCAGATGCAATATCAAGAGACTCTAACAGTCCTGAAATGCAGACTCATCTCTGGCACTGTCCAATCAGTCCCAATACAGATCCTGTGACAGGAGTAGGGGCACCAGGAGCAAAAAGTACCTTGTAAAGTCCCCTGAGCTGAGGGCAACTTCTTGCCACTCACAAAATGGAATGGAATCTGAAAAATAGGAATCACTTCCAGTTTTCCCTTCCTGAGTTATGCTCACATTTTAAACTCCATGTCTTCAAACTAAGATGAAACAAACAGCCATGTAAATGGGAAAAATAAAGAGCCCCTTGGGACTGAATTGGTCACTAACAATTGGTTGATAAACTTAAGTGGTACCTAGGTACCAACCTATAGGCAGATCACGTATATGTCTATGTATGTGGACACAAACCCATGTCAGCTGTGTATAAGTCTGTGTGGGCACGTCTGTGTGTGCGTAAACTAAACTAGGCTTCACCACATGCTACCTTTCCCAAATTTTCTTCTCTTTCATCACAAAATAGCGACATCTGCTTAAGGGCTAGAAGCAAAACAGAGGGGGCAAATCATCTTCTTTACCATAAACGTTCAAATTCCTGTATATGCCAAAACAGAATTGCCCTCGTATCACAGGCTGAGGTCTCATTCTCTCAAGTGCAATCAAATGAACTGCTGTTGCTGTGGAGCTTGTCTAAAAACGTCTCTCTGCATTCTGCTCATTCAGGCCTTTTGCGCCTGCTGTTCTCATTATTATGCTCTTGTTTTTCCAAGTGTCAAAATCTCATTCGGACATTTATAGTTTTATCTGCACTTGAATACACAATCAAACACCACAGGCAGCACCAGCCGGGGGCTGAATCACGTCCTCTCCTACATCATATTTTCAAATTCCAGCAGAAAAACATTGATACCAAAACGATCCGATGGCTGAAACTCAAATGTTATAAAGGTTGGTCATGCAGAAGAAGCACACTCATGCTGGTCTCCATTTACACCCTCTTCTCATTCACACTCTCTTCTCCTGAGCCTTTCATGGATTTCCAGGAATAAATATTGTCCCCAGTACCTTCCCTTCCACCAACACGGCATCATTTAATTTGGTGGCAGTAGAAATCCCGTTATTCAGGCCACTTGTTTTCACCTGCCACATCATCGTTCAGGAGCTTGGTAGGATTTTGTCAAGGCTGGAAGTTCATATGCCGTTGCAGGACAAAGAAGGTGATGCTCACAACGAAGGAAATGCCACTTGGAGGGCTGGATGGACAAATGTCAGGTTAAACTACCCACGGACTTGAAGTGCAATAGAAGAGACTACTCCAGACACAGGGTGGCCACCAGCCTGAACTTTCTCACCGCCTTCACGCAGGTGGCTGTTCCTAACTCCACCGTGATGAGCCTGTTGTTTCTTTCACTGAACAGCCATGGGGAGGAAGGGGGTGAGGCAGGTCAGAGGGGTTGCTGATGGGAAGCAGCAAGTGGCCGCTGCGATGGACTCACATTGCACACTGCTATGCTCCGGCCACTGAGGGCAGAAGCCTATTTACTAGAATGAGGATTCATTGTTGAAAGAAATCCTTCAGGGATAAGAGTTTTCACTGGGTTTTGTTTTGTCGCTCTGAGGTGCCGCAGAGTACTTGGGACATCTGGCAAGAGCCTCAAGCAAAGCAGCAGCAGCAGTTGCATATGCCAGTTTATCCCCTCTCAGTGTGTTAATGAAACTCTGGTGACGTCCCTGTATCATCCTTTTGTCACTGCTACCCAAATACTCATAGGATCTCAGCATTGCCCCAGGGGAAGTTCCACGTGCATTAGGCATTCACTGTCTCATGGTCCTTATCAGCCACCTCAACTGGATCTCAGTGCTACCAGACAGTGACAGAGCAGGATCTGGTCAAGACCTTATGCTTTTTATCTTCTAAATGCTCAGGGTGGGGTTGATCCCTCACTGAAAGAAAGACATCAATCCCAAGCAAGTTACCTAGTCTCTACCTATCAACAGTGGAGTATGGATGGGAATTTCCCAAAGATGATCCAGCAATTGGTTTTGGTTGCTGCAGTCTGAAGGCTAGATTAGACTAGGTTGGATGCCTTCCTTTGAAGAGGAAAAGAAACTTAAGCATCAGTAGAGATTAAGTCCAGCATTGGGTCTAAGAGGTTTGTGCATCTGTTTAGAAGTGCCTGCATTTCAGGTGATGCCTGCTCCCCACTGTTTCCACAGTAAGTTCCAGACAGGGAATGTCTGCTTGGGACTCATGTCCTTTTCCTGGGCCAACTTCCCAGCAGAAATGATGGAAACCTCCGGAAAAGCTCTTTGGTACCTGAAAGGCAAGTTGCCACGGGCCAAATTTTCTGTTATACTATGGGCATAATGGAATTTGCAAATGCCTGACAGAGCAAAGAACCATTTGTTCATTTATTTAGTTCACCATTTCTGCCCATGGAACTGTTTGATGGGACTCCATAGTCTCTTTGATGCTCTCTTCAGGACTAAAAACTTTCCTGCCACGTCCCAACCCCTATGTCAGGTGTCTGCCAGCCCCATGCTTTCCCCTGTTGACTGGCACCTCCCTGCTGTCATTCATGGTCCAGAGGCAAATCCTGACTTCACTCTTTTCCCCATCTGTATCTTTAGCAAGGACTCCAGAGTCTTTCTCACTGTCAGTGAAAATACGTGGTGTAAGCCTGAAAGTGGTAGATATTGCCCAGAAATTTGAGATCAGCAGAAGTACAAGTTGGGCAAGTTGGAAACAGTAGCCAGAGCTTTTGACTAGAGGAAAGATAGAAGAAATAAGCATTTTCTGTATGAATTATCCTCATTCTGTGCCATTTTTTTGCACGCCACTTAAAGAAGTAAGGCTCAGGGTCTGGCCAGTGGCTGCATGGAGCCTGTGCATCCCTGCTGGCTATTTCTTCCCGTGAAATGAAAAGAAATCTTCCCATCACCTGACCAAAGGGGTCAGGATACCCTCTTCTCTTCCTACATGGAGCCATTCTGCTCTCCAGCCTCAGGGAGATGAGGCAGGA
The DNA here is from genome assembly GCF_947461875.1 of Haliaeetus albicilla. NCBI lineage: Eukaryota > Metazoa > Chordata > Aves > Accipitriformes > Accipitridae > Haliaeetus > Haliaeetus albicilla. The sequence goes on along the minus strand of NC_091495.1, from coordinate 1,744,788 downwards.
TTAATAATTGTGATCAATGTGTTTCTTGTTTCCAGATACAGCATACCAGAAGGTATTTTTTGAGTATGATATATGAGTCACTGTGGGATGCAGCAGAATTTTTTGGCCTTGCAGCTGTGGAGGTACAGTATTCATCTTCTCTCAGCCTATAAAACATGCAGCCCAGAGACATGATGAATATGTTTTGCAGAAGCTCAAGTGGAAACTCCAGGGAAGTTCCTTGAAAGTGTTTCTAAACAACAAGACATTCATTTTGTTAGCTAAACAAAGTAAGATAAACCTTCCAGATCTCCTTAGCCCTTCTTCCCCTGCCCCTCCTCACTTTCCTGGCTTACTTCTGGAGCCTCTAAAGAGAGGATTGATTGCGGGCTGGTATTAGCTTAAGCTCCTGTTTTCAGCTTTGGAGTACCCAGGCTTCATCACAACCTGTGCCAGTAGCTGGCAAGTTAATAGTCATATTTGCGCATCCAAAGGACACAGACCAAGGGAAAACCAAGAGGCAGGGGTAGTCCAGGGACACAAACCCTTTGCAAGAAAAGTATCTCATCTTCTGGCTGTGCAGTGAGGGAACTTGCCTGGTGCTATGCAATGAATTATCCCCCGCTCATAATTCATCCCGTGTCTTGCACTTGTCCCCTGTTCTGTTTATCAAACCTGTTGGTCCTGCTGCTGCCCAAAGACTGTATTAAATTGGTTCATCAATCATGTGGCTGCCAGCCACAGTCTTGCCAGGGAAGGGAAGAAGGGAATGGGTAGAAGTACCGTAAAGCTCCACAGATAATGTAATTCCGATTAGGAAAAGTTCTTACTTCTGCAGCCACTTTTAAGCCCATTAGAATAGCTGTTTGTATTCCTTACTACTTAATTTAAGGCATTTAGCTTGAAGAGGCTGTAGTGAATAAAGCCCTTTGTTAGTAGGGCATTTGGATCTTCATTCTTGCACCAGTCCTGGCTGTGTTACCCTCCAGAGTCAAGCATGATAGGCCAGTTAATACCAGCTAAGTATTCAGTCCAGTAATATTCATAGATGGGGCTTTGCTTTTCAGGGCAAAGAAGTAATAAAAGCAAATATTGCCTTTGTGAGTTCAGAGCTGAGTCTGCGAAGAGGAGCTCACAGAAATCCATTTCCAGGCTGGATACGAATGTCTGGACAAACAGTGCCTTTGCACCATTTGGCACATCAGCCCCAGGGGCTTGGCAAGGGCACTGGTGGTGTGTGTTACCCCATCCCCACCTCTAATTGAGCAGAAATGCTGGATGGATGCAGGGATTTGTCATCTCAGGCAAGGCTTCTGCGTAGGCTGTGGCACCCAGGGCTGCACAGAGCATGTCCATCACGGGATGGGGCTGTTCAGTGAAAGTAGAGGCAGCATCAGTTTAACACATCCTCCTTGCACTAGTTTGCAGACTAGCCCACCATAAAGGTGACCTCATTTTTATCCAAAATTTGGTGGGGTATTTTCCTTACTGAATGTTTTTATCTGCGATACTTTTTTTTTTAATTAGCTAAATTAGATTTTTTTTTCTGAAGAATTTTAACCACAGTGGCATTGTGAAAACATTTATCGTTTGACCTAAAAACATATGTCAAAAACAAAGACTGAGTTTGTTTTGGTGTCTGAGGTCCCAGTGTTGTGGCTGGCAGCAATTACCAGGGGTCCGCAACAGATACCGCTCTCTGTACGTGTACCTATTTTGGCTCTGGAGACTTGAATCACTGCATCTGCTTGTCTGTCTGCAGTGTTTGATTGTGGGCTTACGTGGCCAGTCTCTGTAAGTAGACAAGTTTTATCCTTCAGCTAACAGTACCCAAGGTACAGACACTAAGAAGACAAGTGAACAGCCTGACCACTATCTGCATTTAGATGTTTTGGCTTCTTTTGGAGTTTAATGACCATTTTTTTTCACCTTTTCTACCACATCAAGGAAAAGCTGGTGAGACTGGGTCTGACTGGGCTCTCTGATCTACACAAGACGTTTCTTGTTCTCATTTCCTACATGGTGCTTGCTAGAACACAGGCATCCCTGGCGTGGAAGCCCCCAAACAGACTGTCGCTTCTCTGGGTCAGATATCAAATGCGCTGGATCATAAGCTCTTGCATGGGTACCAAAACCAAGGGACTTCTTCAAAGTGCATGGAGATCCCAAAGATCTGATCCCTGTTTAAAAAAAAAAAAAAAAAATCAAGAAAAAATGCTTATTAGTTGCCAAATGCTAACCTATTAAAACTGTCCTCAATTGCATTTTGTGTAATAACTATTTTCCAGATCTGTTTAGCTTAAACCTGCAGAAGTGTTGTAATTTGCATATAGTGACACCAGGGAGTAATGGGATGGTTTTACTAATTAGGGAATAGCAACAAAGAATTTTCTTAGGGATAAGCAAATCCTTTCAGACTAGTCTTACACTGATGGAGGATGGTTTCTGTGTTGATGATTTCTCCATCTCAATGGAAACCTTTCTGAATGGAATAAAGGAGGAATATAAGATTGTCTTTCCCATATGCACTTACCAATGCACTCTACGTTCAGAATTCAATATAGGAGGGATTTGATTTTGCTAAGTCACAAAATATGCATTAAGTTAAAAGAAAAAACAAACACACTCAGATTAGGTAATCTGTCAGAAACTAGAACTTCTGTGAAAGCGCAGGCCTGTTCCCCAAGCAAAATCAAGCTATATCATAAAGACAGGAGCTGCAAAATTCTGCAACTCTACGGCAGCATGTGACTAATACAAGACACCTGGTTTTGGCTGGGCTGAACATTTTAACAAGAAGCTGGATTTGCACCATAGGTCCTATCCTTTCACAAAGGTCAGGGCTGTCCTCAAAGAGCTCATCAAGAAAAAAAGCTGTTCTTTGCGATCAGCGTTGTTGCTAGGTTGAAGATCCTATCAGAAAAAGGGCTATTAGTGCTTGACAAATCAGCCTTCTGAATCCCTTTGGGTCACTCAACACATCATTTTGGGTAGATCCGACCTCTTATTGAATCCAATCAAGACATACTGTCAAGATTTCAGATTATTTGACATTTTGGTTAATGGTTTCTTTTCCCTTTGAGTTCCCATCTATTTTTAAGTGAAAAAAATACTCTTTTGAAATGGTACAAAGTTTCATTTCAAAGAGGTCAACCCCAAATGTTGCAGAATTTTCCATAACATAACACGACATTTCAGAAATGTCAAATTGAAATGTTCCAGCATTTTCAAACTTTCGCTCCATTTGGGGGGTTGAAACTGTTTATCTCAGTTTATCCAAAAGCTCAAATAGCTTCAGTGCTGTGCATTTACCTTCACCTGACAAATCCAACCTAACTTCAGTGAATAGGAGCCTCTCTGTTCAATCCTTTTATTAATGCTGTGATGGATAGCAGATGCTTGAAGAAAATCTTTGAGGAGAACTGAATGACCAACTCTTTCTAAAGTTTTCTCTGCTTTCCTTGCCAAGACTTTTAAGCGACCCTAACAAATATGTCCATGATCCGCAAAGCCCCTGGCATTTTTCTGGAAAGGGCTCTTCTTTTGAGTGTTTGGAGGTCCCAGACAAGAAGCTCATGAAATCCCTGGTGACCCTGCTGAGACGCCTGGCCAGACATCCTTTGCAAAGTGAGTAGGATGCCTTTTCCATCTAAATGAATGGACATGACACTAGGTGTAAACCTGGGAGTTGTTTATATGTTGCTGTTTTGAAATGATCATTTTCCTCCCACCTGCAGCCTAGTCTCTTTTCTTTTTTAATATGTATTGTTTGACATTTTTTCTGCCTGAAACATTTATAAGGCATTATGCTTAAAAAATTAGGTTGATGAATGAGAAGAGACGGTTCTCCTAATACAGTCATTGACAGAAAGGCCAGAAGCCTTTTTTAAAGCATGGAAGCTTGTCATTTGGCTGCTGTAAATTGCTCTGAGTAGCAAGACAGTAAAAAAAAAAAAGACAAAAATAGAGCAATAGATGACACTGAAGCAGAAAGCGTCCCAGCAAATACAGCATTGTGGAGAAATACAATTAAAGCATTACGAATTCCTCACTCATTTTAATGAGGGAACAAAGACTGTCTCAGAACTTATGCAGCTCACATGCTTCTACAAGACCTTTTTTTTGTAGGTGACAGATCTGTTATTGCTTGCCGGGTGACCCTGCTGATATCACACCATGGTCTATAAAGATGATGTTCTCCTTTCGTCATGCTGCAAGACTGAGACCCACTGAAATGGCATTAGTTGGTCCTGTCAATGGGTAGATCAGTCCTGGCCAATTTTCACTTTCCTTTGCCTGTTTTGAGCAGGGATTTTGCTTTTGTCTTGGGTCCTGGACTCGAAGGCGTCTGGAAGGATGTGTTAGAAGAACCGATATTTGAATACTTCTCAAACTCCAGATGTAGCTCTCTGCAGTGGCCAGCCGGTTGATGTGAGTGTGACTGTGGGATCATTGCAGGAGACAATCCCCAGTCGGCTGTGATTCTGCTTTCTGTGTTCATTATTGACAGCTGTACTAACAACCTGTAACTTTGTGAGGTTGATTGTGCTCAAGCCAAAATGCCTGACAAATAACTTTGGGAACTCCACCTGATCAAGTTGAACTCAAGGCACCTGCTTGAGTACTCAAAGCTACACAGAGACGTGGTACAATTACCAGAGCTTTGGATTAGTCTTCTGAGCCACTGGGAACCATAGCGAGAGACACAACGGCCACTTTAGCACCATCAAAATAGAAACTTCTCTTCCAGCTGACACATCGAGCTGAATGCACCACCCCCAAGAGAGAAGAACGTGGCTCCAACACCAATGGCCCTACTTCAGAGTAGCACTTAAGCATGTCCATGATCCCCTTGATAATCAAGGGAACTGCCCTGCTTGGATGCCTAAGTGTTCATCTGAATCAAGACTAAAAGAGTGTCTACTAGCTCTGGTTTCTGAGGTGTCTGTCCTGCACTAAAGCTGAGGCCTAAAGTGGATGCAAGGTAACTGGTGGTACCTGGCCTCTCCGTGGTGGTGAACCTGGGCCAGTCATTCCACCTAGTCAGTTTGCTCAAAAGCACTGCACTGGAAGGGAAAATTCAGCCCCTCTTGCCCTTGTCAAGGTAAGAACATTTCAGCTGACTTGGAAGAACGTTTTTGTGCAAGTGGCGGTTTTAGAGGGCTTTTCCCTTGCTACCTTTCCCAGCCAGGCTGGAATCCAGCCATCTCACAGAAGCAGGATCGTAGCTGTGTCTGGAGGGGACACGGCAGACCCTTGACTCACAGCCCATCTGTCCACATTCTCAGGGGAGGCTGAGCCATCTCAGAAGTCATCGTGATGCATAGTATTAAATCCTAGGATATGTTTAAGCTTAAAGGCACTTAAAAGTACCACCTGAGAGGCCATTGGTTCCATCATCATCCTAATTGTGCAAATAACCTCATTCGACTAAAAAAGTGTCTGATTTCCAGCCGGTTTACTGTCATATCCCAGGATCATGTTTCAGCCGAGAAATGAGCATCACATCTTCATTTCCAGGTGAAACAAATAAATGTATTGCATTGTTGTTGTTGTATATCTTGCAGACAAACAAAGCAGTAGCCAAGGGGGACTTCCACCACGCAAGCTCCAGCTCCCGGCGAGCACTCTTCCTGGCTGTCCTGTCCATCACAATCGGAACTGGCATCTACGTTGGGGTGGCCGTGGCTCTTATTGCCTATCTGTCCAAAAACAATCATTTATGAGCCTCAGGAAAGGGGGAGAACCAGCCACCCGGCGCCTGCACTGCAGAACTCCCCAGCAGATCAGACTGCATGATTTCTCCAAAAAGATCAAGAGACAAACACCTTCTGGGGGCAGGTACAGGATAAGATGGGCTTGTGCATTACTGTAGGGTGGGAAGCTGGCTGGGGTGGGGGTAGTTCCACCATTTGTGATGCACAAGTCTTGCTTCTCTTCATGAACCCCCGTACAAGAAAGAAGGAAAGAAAGAGCGAAAGAGAGAAAGAAAGCAAAAGACAGAAAGAAAAAAGAAAAAAAAAGAAAAGGAAGGAAGTTGGGGGAGGTCTGGAGAGGGGTGTTTTGCCTTTGCCTTCTTTGCAATATGGTGTTTACAAGCAGCTGGCAAACTGAGCTGTTCTCTTAATACCTTCTTGGTGACCTGAACTTTGTAGCCAGCATGAGCTTGTGCTTAGTTTGCTTGTTAAGCACGGCACTGAGATCTGGGAAAGCATGGACAGTGGCTGGTTCTCTGAAAGAGCAATATAACAACAGGAGGAAGACTATGTTTTCTTTTTTTTTTGAACGCAGGACTCATTTGCCTAAGAGTGAAGCAGAGACCTCAGCGTAGAATGGTATTGCCTACTCTTCTTGTGTGGGTAGGTTTCCATGGAGGAGAAAAGGAAATAAAAAGTATTTTTTCTTTCCTTTCCTTGTTTTTGGATTAAGATGTGACCCACAGGCCCACCCAATGCAGAACAGCTGAGGTTACTGCATGACTTGGCTCCGCAGACTGAGCGTGAGGTCGAAGTAGCATGGGATCTGTTGTAAAATTAATTCCTCCATCCAGTCACATTGTGATAACGGCACATTCCTGTGGCATATTGCTTATCTGGGTTGCTCCACCTTACCGTGGAGACCTGCATAGCAGTCAGTGCAAGAAACCTGGGGGAAAAAATGCAAACTGAAATACTAATCAATTTTAAATTAAAAATCGTGGTAAAGCATGGGAATTAACCAGGGGAAGGAATGCTTCATACATTTCTGGGGTCCTGCTGATACACAGAGCAGTGAAGGAGACCACTCAGATTACAAGCTCACAGCTCATCCGTGGACCAGGGACACAGCATAGCAATGGAGAGACAAACGTGTCCCTCGATAAGCAGCGCAATGGTATGTTGTAAGGGAATTGAGCGTTGTCCTTATTTCACTGACTGAAATGATACATTTATTTTCTTCTTTACTCCTTCCCCACAGTCAAGCTTTTATTTTTTTTTTTTTTTTGTCTTACAGATGTACCATTTCATCCCACCAAGGGTGTATCAGCATAGATATATATGTATCTACATATATATATACACAGAGAGAGAAACTGATCAAAATAATAAGCATTTTATTATTCACTGCATTGTGGTTTACAAACATAATTTCTTTACCCAAGAATGTCATCAAAGACCTTTTTTTCCAACTCTGTATTGTGTGTCAGCTTTGCTCTGGGACAGCTTTTTCTCCTGTTTTGGGGTTGGCATTATTTTGGTTTTAATTTAACTTTTTTTTTATTTTAGGGGGGAGGAGGACAAACACATCCAAAACTATTTTTCTGCTAGTTATACAGTTTATTAAAACACATGGTATACAGCTGCTGATGCTCCGTGTGACACTTTCTTTGGACGGATGTGAAGCGTTAGACTGAGTGAAACTTGCCCCAGTACCCCGAGTTCAGCTACCTGGAAAAGCACCTCTATGGACCATCCCATACTGTACCTGGACCCAAAAGCCTATTGCAGTCACTGACAGTTCTTTTTTGCATTGATTTGTTGGGCTTCAAACTAAGCCTGGAGACTAGCAATGTACTTCTAGTCATCTTCACCCATTCTCAGCCACTGCTAAAGCTGAGGTCCCAGTAAATGCAGTTTTTTGGCCAAGTTGCCGTATTAAGGTAAAGTCAATCCTGTGGTTCTTCCCCTTCAACCTTTTTTTCTAGCAATTGCCATGGAAGCCTCTTCCCTTTGAAGTGAGGCAGTGCTGACTGGGCAAGTTAGAGTCCCCACTGTATTCGCCCCAATGGGCAGTATCTGGGTTTGGGTAGGTGAGGCACAAGAGCACAATCTGCTGCCTCCTTATTCTTCCAAGAAGATGCACAGGGTTTCCAGCTATGACACTTACAGCAGGCTCTCCAAAGCAGTGTGTCGTGGCTTTAAAAACCAACCTGGGATGTGTGTTGCAGTCCTTGCCTCACTTCCCCCTGGAAATCAGGTGGCTGTGACCGCTTTGGTGCACATTTGCCCCATTTCAAACTCTTCTTCCCATTCAGGAAAAACGGGAAGTTTCTTTCTAGGTTGTTTTTAAGGGTGAAGTGTTGCTAGACTTTGACTATAAGGGATCAACTCACAGCAAAAGCCCCATGCTTTGCCAGCAGAGCTTTCGTCTCAGCCCACAGGTGACATCCACGCTGGGGACCGTGGGCTCTGTTCATCCATCACCACCTTGGGAGTCTTTGGGGGCCATATAAGCCCCATCCAAAACCCCAGACCTGAGCACCACGTGTCAATAACTAATCCATTTGCTCAATAACCCAGATTTAAGGGTGTTTGGGTGTGGTTCATCACAAGAAAGGCGAATGATGATTGGGATTCAAGCTAAAATTCCCAGGACACCACCCTACCCCTGTGTGAAGGCCCTAAATGCCACAGTGTGAGATGTGCGGTGAGACCTGTGAGCACACGTTTGCTTTTGCAACACGCAGGTGCCCAGTGAGCTTGAATTTGGGCAAGGTAACACATTTCAGTTAGGGCTTGGCTTTCACCACAGGCTCCTGTGCTTTGCTCCTGATGCACAGATCAGCCCAAAGAACCACACAGCCAAGCTGTGTAACATGCTCTTGCCTTATGTCAGCATGATTTGTGGGGAATTAGCTCTTTCTCTCAAAGCCTGAACTTTGGAGCCCACGGTATTGAAGAAGAAACTCAGATTTTCCATTTAAAAAGAAAGGAACTACTATTTCCTAGCCCCGATCTGAATTTAACCTGGAGTTCAAAAAAATTAGAAAGCGAATACAGAGACTCTAAGGTCATTATACATGCCCAACAATAGTAATAATAAAGCTATTTTTAAACCAATCTTGTGGTCGAGGGGTCTGCCTTATGATTTTTGATGATGGTTGTGCAGACTGAATATTGACCTGAGAGGCAAAAGCCAGCTCTGGAGCTAGAAGAAACTTTCCCAGATGAGCAGCCTTAAAAATGCCCTAGAGGCCCTTGCACCTGGCCTTAAAAATAGCATCCCAAGCTGAGGAGTGCAGGCTTGCATGTCTCCAGGAACCTCCAAGGGACGGTAAACAGGAGCAGCGCTGTGGGAAAGACCTGCCTAGCAAGAGCACTCCAGTGAGCATCACCTGGCTGAAAGTTGAGGATGTGCCTCTGTGCTGCACATGCTGGAGCAACCCACCATGGGACTGGTATTTGGTGTGGCAGTCCAGGGGGGTAAGCAGGGAACCTAAGGGGAGTTTGCATCCTGGGAATGTAGACCTGGGCCTCACTGCAGCCCAAAGTGGGGATAAAGCATCTGTTGATAGCTTTCATGCCTTAATATGGGTCCAGTTTGCTGAATATCTGCAGCACGGGTATTTACCCAGGGCTGAGTATCAGCCAGGAGCTGAACAGGGACCAGTCTCTCTTCCTAAGGTAAGTGATGTTGGCATGACCCGCTACAGCATCTCTGGCCGCTAGAACAGATATAATCCTCTAAAGAAAAATCTATGGCATGAAGACTAGAAAGTGCCACCGACACCAACGCTACGGTCTGAGCTTCTGCTGAGCAAGGACCTTGGAAGCTGCGTGACACAGGTTTGCTCCTCAGTGTCAGGAAGGTTCTGATGAAGGAAGAGGAAATTTGAAGGAAATGCTGCAGAGGTAGCATTTAATTCGGGGGTTTCCTCGGCTCAGGCTTTGGTGTTGCCGTGATGCGGCTGAAGCAGAGGAGCCAACTCTGTTCAGGAGCATCTGGTGGAAGAGCAAGAAAGACCACGCAAGAAGGACCACGGGTGCGCTGGTGCTGTCTCACAGCTTGCAGGAGGATGCATTTCCTAGGAGGATTCTTTTCCTGCAAGAGGATCTTCTTCTGCTCAGTCTGCAGTGGGCTGTCAGGAGCTGCTAGAGCATTTCAGCTGCTGCGTTTCTAACCGTTGGTTCTCCAAACACTGTCCACGTCACCTCACTGCACCCGACTGAGGAGGCAGCTATAAACTACCACCCATCTGAGACACTGAAGCAGCCTGTTGGCAGAGACAGACTTTAGGATCTATCTTTGCTTTACCTGTGCGCCTGAAACAAGCTTTCTTGTAGGTTTGCGGTGTGTCCTGGGCCGGCAGCATCAGGTCAGCACACTGGTGGGGCCATGCTGGCAGAGAGGGGCTTAACCCTCACAGGGCTGGAGAAGCAGACCGGGTGACTGGGGTGACCTTGCAAAGACATATGATTTCACGAGAAGTCAGTGCATATTCACACACACACAAGGACCATCAAACTTTCTTGTTTGCTTTCAGGTTTGCATGTGTACATGGCCTCTCTGAAGAAAGAGAGGCTTACCCTGATTTTGGGTGTGCTATATATCTCACCATCTGCAGTGATGCTCCTGGAAGATGCCAGCTGTGGAAATAAATTTTTCTATTGCATACCAATACCTTTTTCCCCATCAACTTGGGAGATGTGTAAAGTCCTGCCATCCTGATGGGCCCAGCTAGAAAATGCTGAGAGAAACGTGTTTTGGGCTCTCATAAGATACCTGAGAGCAAGAGGAACAGTGAGAACCAAAGGTAAAAGTGATGCCTTGGGCTGCCTATAACCTTGTTTGATGTTGATGAAAACCTTAGGCTGGCAAAGTCAGGAAGCAGCTTTTCAAACACACATGGGGGGATTTCTAGCCTTTTTCAGCAGCAGAAGGGAAGAGGGTCTATGTGTAAATGAAATCACAAGTCCCTGTTGCTTAAGCTGGAAACACAGCTCTGAAACTGGGCAGCCATGTGAGATTCATGTCCTTTTATTCACAAAGAAGAGCCTGTGTGACCCACGTTGCAGCTGAAACCACACTACCATCTTTTGCTTTCTGAGTACCAGCTCCAACTGCTACAGGCCATGGGATGACAAGTGCTCCAAAAAATAAGCTGTCATGTTACCTTTCCACATATAAAGGTCCCGCCTGTCTTCCCCCAGCCAGAATAAATCTGGCATAAACTTCCTATTGTATGCTCAGGCAAATTTGGCAGAAAGACCAGTATGTGCATCTGCCTTACCCAGATGATGCTGGTATTTCTGAGTGATGTCACAGCGTACAAACCTGTATGAATTGGGAAATCACAGTCAGATGAAGGAATATCTTCATAAATTGCTATAGCAATTACTCCTGCTGTTTAGAGCCATACTATTCAAGACTGGCTATAAAATGTTGTCAGCAATTGTTGAACTATGAAAGCGCTCTGCAGACGATCATTATTCATTGTTGGCTGCTTATTGCTGATGGTTATTCTCTGCTGAATAACCCCTGCTTTGGGAAAGGAAGGGTTGTGTGACCAGGGAGGAGAGACAGGGATCCTACATCTGCTGCGAAGGATGAATTGGAAGAAGTCAGGAGGAAGTAGTGACAGGAAAAGATAGACCCTTGAAAGCTTACTTATCTATAGAGGGACACCAAGAAAATGACTCTGGGTGCTTTCCCTTTTCAAAGCAGCTTCTTGAAACTGAGTTAATGAACATACCTGTCACTCAGTTCGGCTTGAACTTGCCCCTTAAACTTACCTGTTATTCAGAAGCTATTGCTCCTTTTACGCTCTCTCCAGGCTTAAAGGCAACTTTATTTTTAATAAACATGACTTTTGGGGTAGCAGAGTGCTTCTCCCTCCTGTGTTTGGACACAGGGAGATCCTGTTTAGTTTACAAAAGAGCTTTGCCATCCAGAGAGAGAGGAGAGAAGCCGGTCTCCCAAAGACTACAGCTGCCACATTGCTTCCTTCCCTTTCTGAAGTGAGACCTTCATCCCATATTGGCTCAGTCAGGAGGTGTCGAAGAAGTGGCACTGATATCTTTGCCAGATGACAAGCTGTAGTGATAGCTAAGATTTACTACAAGGAAAAAAAATCAAGCTGTAAAGTCCAGGGTCAGAAGGCTCCAACTTAATCGTATAATGTAGGATGTCATTGTGGATTAACCTCAAAAGATGCATGGGGAGTGCTGGAGATTCACTGAGAGGAAAGAAAAAAACCCTCTGTGAAAGTCTCAGAGCTCAAGGGAACAGAGAGAGACTCTCAGCAAATAATGTGCTGGGTCAGAGACTAATTACACATTACATCTGCCATCTGATGGAATTTCATATCCCCCTGATACCTCCGTTGATTCTCAGCACCTTCATTTGGGAATCTTCCTAGCTGAGCATTTTTGATTGCTCTGACAGTCTGGAATGAATTTCTCCCATCTTCCACTCAACACCTGCCATACGGCTACCTTGCAAGAGCTTCCTGCTGAGGCAAGAAGAAGGCACAGCAAGGCTGCCTGGGAGCATCCTTGTACACCAAAGCTGGAACAGACACCAGCCTGCCCGTGGCAGTGGCAGTGGCAACCACCTTCTCTGGGCTTGCTGCCATGCACCCTTCACAGCTTTTAAACGCTGCAAAGGAAATTCACAGGCAGCCAACAACCAGTGGCTCCTCTGGAATCTCCCCTTAATTTCTTCCCGCATCAGTGCATACAATGAGGGCTGGCTGGAGGGTGTTTCTAAGCTGAGGGACTTTTTCACTCGGTAACCATTTTCAACAGAACTTGACAGAGGGTGTGGATGGCTTTAGTACAATTGAGTGCCTATAAACTTCACAGTAAGGAGCGGTGCAACAGAAGAGATGTACCCAATCACTGCCCAATTCCAGAGAAAAGGCACAAAGAGAGAGTGCACTGTGTATTAGACATCAGAGAACACACACTCAGGCTGCTAAAAGCCCCAACCGGTGGTGGAGCTTCTGTCAGAGTGCACGAGAGGCCGTGATACACACAGTCTGCAGGAGAACAGGTTTCACTTAGCCTCAGAGGTCATTACACTTGCCTGTTAGCAGCACGAGGCCACAGGGTGAAGAATCGCAGAACGGCTGCATGTAGGAAACCTTGTTATGTGTCTGGTTCCTTCAGGGCAAGATGTGGTCCAAGTCCTGGGCTCAGACAACTTCAAATCCAAAAGAGATTTGAAGACAAGAGGCAGACATGGAGATGGACAACAAGAACAGTGTCAGTTTTCTCAACTAAACCAATCCAGCCCTTTTCAGCATCCTGCACCAACTCTGCTTTCTGTATCAGGCCAGCACCAAGGGTGCTCTTTGCTGGCTGCGTGGCTTTGCACACAGCTGCTGCGTTACCAACACGGTGTGGTTCCTCAGACAGTCTGATCGCTGCAGCCCATGGTCCCACTTCTCTTCTGCAACGCAGAACATTGGGTTTTGCTTCAGACATCACGGGCAGGACTCAGTGTTGCAGACGCTGGGATCACAGCTGTGTCAAGGGAATGAAAGCAGGAGCTGCCAACACTGTTACAGTTTATGGTGATATGGTGAGGACAACATATGTCTCATATTTATTGATCATGAGGCAGCTCCGGTGACCCTGCTGCACGCAATGGTCAGAAGGTAGGTGCTAATTCTTCATGCCGTCACAGTTCCCTCTTTGGACATGTCCAAGTGTACTTATGGCAGGTTGCTCTAGCCATTTCAGGGTATAGCTGTCTGTGGAAGGAGCAGAGGAGTGGGAAAGGGCTCTGGGAGGCAGATTTTATGAGGTGGGAGGTAGGACAGAATCTGTCGTCTACTACATCCAACCTACGATTGCACACAACCACCATGCTATATGCACGGGGAGAAAGCCACCTTCTCTTGTCCAATAACTCTACGGTGGGCTATTTTGCTGTGGTCAAAATCCTCCCTCTACAGACTTTCGTGACAAGTAACAGATTGTGCTTGTGCAAAGGTAAAGCATCTGAAGTGATGCACCAGGTGGGTTACAGTAGTCTTCCCTTCCCAACACAAGGCCAGGTATTTGCATACCTCTCAGATTCAATTTGTCCTTCCAGAAAACTCAGAGGTGTTCCCCCTCTTTCAGACTCATGCCATTTCTTACTCAGTGCCATATATGTACACATACATGTGCATACATACATACACAGACACATACATACACATCTCATATATATGTATATGTGAGATACCGAACAGAAAGACACGGGGAAATCAATCGACTTGTTCTCTGTCAAGGAGGATGCTGCAGTGGATTTCAACAGAAAAAACCCCAACAATACTGATCAATAATCATCTACAAAATGGACAACAGATCATCAGAGCTAGCCTTTGCTGCTTCCCTGCTATATGCTTTTGTGTCAGCTCTTTGCTGCTTTTTGCTCCCTGCCACCTTTGCCCAGTGCATCTTTTGCTAGCATTGGACGGGGGCAAGCTGATGGTCATGCATGGAGGTGGTACTGACACATCCTTAGCAGCGTGCTGCCCACTATTTTGTAGCAGAAAGGACCTGACCCCCAGGAAGGCAGGTCTTGATCCTGCTTGGCCATGGATTTCCTCTATGTGTTTAGATAAGCCTTAGTAGAGTCTCTACTGCCCTCCAGGGACTACCAGCTCATCTGAGCTGTCTGCCAACTCTCTGGACTCATCTGAAATCTCTAGGAATTAGAGATGGTGGTCTGCATATAGGACCATAGAATAACTCAGGTTCGCAGGGACTTCTGAAGGTCTCCACTCTGGCCTCCGGCTCGATGCCCTGTGCTTCTGCCCCCAGACACCTTGGTGGCCTCCACTGGACTCACTCCAGTTTGTTCCTCTGTCTCTTGTACCGGGGAGCCCCAGACTGGGAGAGATCTCACCAGTCCCAAGTAGAGGGGACTATAATCACTCTAATCACTCCCCTCACTCTGCTGGCTGCACTCTTTGCTGATACAGGCAGATGACCTTCTGTGTTGCAGGAGCTGCTGCGGACTCCTGATTACCTCCCTCAAACACTTCACCGGACTGGGTCATTTTGTCCCAGAGGTGGGACATCACATTTGCTTTCACTGACCTTCACAATGTTCATATCAATCCATTTCTCCAGCCTGTCTAGGTCCCTTTTAAAGGCAGCTCTGCCCTCCAGCATACTGCCTGCTTCCCCAATCTCTTATCTTCCACAAACCTGCTGCGTGCCCCAGGAAACCACATTTTCCCTGTGCGAATCAAAGCAAAAAGACAAAAAGCATGTTGGCTTGACCACTATTTTTGCAAGTGCTCTTCTGGAAGAAGTTGCAACTCTTCTCTTTGAATTTCCCCCAAACCAAAGGACAATATGAGCACCCAGGGGACTGTGATTGACTCACATTTAGAACTGGGGCCATGTTTCTTCATTCTGTCCTAGAATTAGTTTATCCATTATATTTTAAGAACACCTATTATAGTCCTGGCATATTCATTATTTTCTATTCATTTGAGACATACCCAAGAGGCGAGACAGATCACAATAAATAAATAAATGCTCAAATGAGCCAATACACAGGCTAAGTAATATAGATTTTTCTTTCAAAAACAGATTCATGAAGCAACAGCTTGTATTATTACTAAAGTGCTTTGGTTATGAGCAGCTTAACAGCCATGACAGAATAACAGCCTCATCAAGGAAGTGAGCCATCTTGGAGACCAGAAAGAACATACGTACAACTGCTACACTGCTACACAAAGAAAGTAGCATGCATGCAGAAATAACTGTTGGACAGTCAGCAAGCAACTGGGGCTTGAAGAGACTCTCTCAGAGGTCTCTAAAGCATGGATATAGTCACACAGCATTGTGTTCAACCACTTCCTTGGGCCACAACAAGCAGGTTTGGGGGTGTCTAGCAGAGGTGGACTAGTCAAACAAGAAAATCTCACAGGAGAGGTTAAAATAAAATGATCTGTAGAAAAATCACCCCCATTCCCATTCAAGGTAGGGCAGGGCCTTCCTTTTCCTCTTGGCCTCCATCCAACAGCTTTCTGTGTTGCAGCAAGGTCTGTACAGTCCCTTGGGGTTGGTAGAAAATTCTCCTCCTGTCTCCCACGGTGAAGGTCTGGCTCTTCACTTCACTCTCTCCTTCTTTTAGCTGCATCCTCATTTGGGTTGGCTGCAGATTGCGGGCTGTTCCCCAGCTGTGCAATGCTCTGTTGCTCTCAAGGAAGGTGCAAATTCCTTGATCCGTGGCCCAGTAAAAAGGGCGTTTCCCTCCTGCTCCCATGCCCTTTTGAGGAACAGTGAATTTCATCAGCTACAGCTGCTAAACTGCCAATACGGGTGTGATGAGAAGCATCCTAGAACCAGTGTCCTGTCACCTGCATCACCCATAGCCAAACCCCACGGCATGTCTCTGGGACTCCATCCCCTGGGTGACAGATACAACCCCTGTTTAGATTAGGGACGGGAGCAAAACTTTTATTCCAGTGCTTGGTGGTCCATCCCTGAGGAAAAAGTGAGTATGAACTGCTGCACCATTCTCTTTCCTCAGGATCTTCTGACATGCATGGTTAAGGCAAAAGTCTACCAGCATCACTGCGGGAACGATGATCCCAGGAATTTTCTGTCACTACTGTTGATTTCTACTCCCCTGTGAAACACTGGGAAGACAGAAGGGGTTAACCTGCTGGATTTCAGTCAGAAGACTGGGAATCCCAAGTCCCAGTTCCCTGTGCCCCTGAGGAGTGGTCCCAGGGACGATGGGATCCAGTAGCTCCAAGAAATTCCCGTGCCACAGGTATGCAAGGAACAAAAGTTGTTGATAGCCAACGGCAACCCACAAAACTGAACCATGAAATAAGTAAGCCAAACATCTCATGAAGGCTGAACACTTGCTTGCATGCAAGAGAAAAAGACCTTTTAAGATGACACCTAACAGTGGCACTTCTGGAAACAGTCAGTTAAGTAGAAGCTGCAGAAAAAGTCACATCTGACCGAAATTAGGTGACCTGAGCCTTGAGAACAATGATTGGCATTGAATCTAGTAGCAGGCTGGAGTACTGCAAATTCTTGTTATGACAGCTTCCCTCATCATATCAAAGCTGTGGAGACCTTCTCTAACCAAGAAAGGAGACAGACACGAAAATGCAGGCAGTCCGTGGTTCAGCAAATTGCTCAATAAAGTTTTACATGTTCTGGTAGAGCGATGCACATATACAACTTGTTGCAAGGCGCTTTTCCATTCTGGAGGGTCGGCAAACACCTCGATAAACCACTGTCTATTACGTTATATGGGCCTGTAGAGCATTGCTCCCACCCTAAATGCTATACACAAATATATCTGTTTCTCTCATTTCTCCATATTTTGGTAGGATTCTGGAAAGGAACTGAAATTAGTCTACCCATTATGACCTTGTCCTCACCTTTCTTTATTATTTCATTTGATTAATTAGTTTACTTGACCATTTCTGGACCCTTGCCTGTGAACCTGTAGCAGTAACTTTTGAGCAGCCAGTGACTTGTTGAATCATCAAATAAAAAAGGCCCAGGCAACATCACTTTTCCTGCTGCCCTCCAAGAAAGGGACCTGCTGGCATACTCTTGGCACACAGCAGCAATTAGAGCTGTCACACTGTCTAATCATTTTATGTTTGCTTAGAACATTTTCCATCAGAAAATGCCATTTAATCAAAAGGCTGCAGGAAGATGTTGGTTTCAAGGACATTTTATAAATTGAGAAAATAAAAAGCGAAACACTTTCACAATGGCAGAATATTTCACACTGACCTTTTTGAGATGTAACACAGACTATTTTCCTTCGGAATTATTTGTCTCTAAAATATTTGATGCTGATCAAACTGCA
Source organism: Haliaeetus albicilla (assembly GCF_947461875.1). NCBI lineage: Eukaryota > Metazoa > Chordata > Aves > Accipitriformes > Accipitridae > Haliaeetus > Haliaeetus albicilla. The sequence goes on along the minus strand of NC_091495.1, from coordinate 1,727,256 downwards.
GTCCAGCTGGCAAGAGCACATCTTGAGTTTTCTTTTAACTGAAACTTTGCTTGACAGATCCAAACTGAAATTGTTAAAAACATTTTGTTTGTTTACTTTTTTTTTTGAGGGAACTGCCAAAATGCAATATTTTGCTCTGTTTCGAGCTAGAAACATATGTTCAGATTGCAATGTTACCTATTACATAGGAATGGGAATCCCACTCCCAGATTTTTATACTTCTGGTATACTTCCTGGTCTGTAGAGAAATTCTCTCTGGCCCCGTGAAGAACAGCGGTCCTAAGCCCTCCGCATTGGGTAATCTATCCTTAGAAGCACATACTCCTCTTTTTCTGCAGTGAAGATAATGATTGTGGAGCTGAAGCGTTAGACGCTCTAGCAGACTGATGCACAGATGCCCTCCTGATGTAGTCAGGCAGAAAGAGGACAGGTAAAACATGTTGAACCAACACAGACACGGTTGAGCCAAGAAGAAAGCAGAGCATGTCCCGAGTCATCTATGTCAGATCCCGGCTGTGCTGTGTGCCCCTGTTCGGGGAGCTGGGTTTCTGCTATGGCCAGCCGCAAAGGCAGACCTGACTGCTTTTACTCTCCTTGTGCCACCGCGGTGCAGACCGCAGGACGGTCTCTTAACACCTCGCATTGTGCGTTAAACCGTGGAAAGGAAGCAAAGGCAGCGCGGCCGGCAGTGGGACCCAGCCACATGGCCCAGGCTCAGCCTGTGCCCGTTGGGGAGACAGGCAGGGACTCGGGAGGGAAAGAAAGAGCAATGGGATGAGATTCTCGGTCAGTGGAAGATGTAAAGGGGGACTCAGGCTACTTCCAACCCAAAACACATCTTGAGGTATCATCAGCTGACCCCATTCAGCAACAGTGTGAGGGAAGCACTGAGAAGGCTCCCCACGCCAGGATCTGGCCTCCAGGAGTATTTACTTCTGCCTGGGAAAGACTCCCCAGTGTGTGCAATGGCAGAGCCTGTTTTCTTGCTTATATACCTTCCACAAATTTCCCCTACCCTAAAGACTCCCCAGGTTTGAAGGGGAGGACCTAGCCCTGCCAGCAGGAGACTGACAGTGATCTGTATGGGGAAAAGGCTCTAAGCTGAATCCTTTGGTTATGTCCTCCTCCTCATCTACTCTTCTCCTTCCCCGGTCTACCCTCACAGAGGCTGCCCCCACACATCTGCAGTGAAAACAGAAGCTCAGAGAAACAAAACCTCAGTGCTGGTCGATGGGGCTCATGCTGGACAGAGCTGGGACCTCATGGCACCGAGGACACAGAAGAGCAGCTCCACACTGGTGCTCTCAGAAGAGAAGCTGCAGGCATCGAGACATACGCTCCCTCTGTGCAGCCCACGCTGCCCAGTCCCCTGGTTCCCATCCAGCCCTGACATCAGTCTTTTTCTGCAGGTTAGACACAATGCCTTCAGCTGATCCGGCTCTGCAAGGTCAACAGGCTGCAGCCTTTTTGCTCCCTTTGGGATCTCGCCAGGCCCTGAACTCTAAACACTTGCAACTATTTGCTAAGCTCTCATGTTGCTCAGGAGCTAGTTCAGCATCCTTAGAGCTGAGGTGAAGATCACGCCTGTATCTCTGGGGCCTGTACGGCAGCAGAACGTGGAACTCCTCTTGGACTCACTCGGGGAAAGGGATTCCTGACAACCAGCTTCAGCCCAGGAGGGCTGGTCTCTGCTGACTCCTGCCGTAGTTAATAGAGAGAAATCAGTGCCCCCTGAGGGCAATTCAGAGCAAGAGATTAATGCTCTGAATTACATGTTGGAGGGCTGTGATCCTCTGCTGGCTCGAGAGGAAGCCTTGTGAGACATACTCTCATGTGCTCAAGTTGGGCTCTGTGTGTCTGCAGCACCATCAGGATACTTACTCTCATTTCCTATGACCTGTGCTGTAATCCTACCTGAGTCCCATGCCCACGTGCATTTTCAGACTGCTCTTCCCACCACATATGCCTGGGTCTTCCTATTCCAACCATTTCTGCAGCTCAAAACTGCCTCTGCAGCACTGCAGTGACATGGAGATTAGTGGGAGCAACTCGTTAGGAACCCATTCCCAAATTCCCGTACCAAGGTGCCGCTGGCAAGCTGAGAAAGGTACTGAAACGCCATCATCACTTGTCGTCATCAAGGGATTGTCAGCTGGGAGGCAGCTTCGGAAGGTCCCTTTGGCTGAAGGTACTCTGTGCATGCTGCTGTACGGGCCCTTCATTTAATTCAGCACCAAAGCATAGGAAGAGGCATGAGCGTTTGGGAGGGACTCGGGGCACGGTGTGACAGGTCAAAGTGAAGTATCTTCCAAGAACTGAGCAGCAGGGTGATGACTATTGCCTAGAGGACCTTCTAAGATTGCATTTTTTGTTTTCCTTGGCAGGGGAGTTCTCTTGAAAATCAATTTCCTGTTATTTTCACTTCTTCCCTTACCCATCAGCACATTAGCTTTTCTTCATTCTTCCTTGGCTTTCCTCACCACACACACTGTTGGCCAGCTTATTCATCTGGAATCTGCCATTTGCTAACTGATCTGATTAGAGTTAATTACTAATTATTTGTATTACTACAACCCTGATGTTATACGCACCATGGGAATATAATTTAATTACAGCACAATATCAATCAGATGCATAAATTAAAATGTTCACATTTTAATATGAGCCCATTTTCTATTTTCAGTTGTATGAGCTGCCAAGCTTGGAGGAGAAAAAAGCTGTTGCTCCAGGCTGTTGCGCAGTGAGAGATGGGCAGTTCTCCCAAATCAGGTGGAGGAATGGGGGTCACAGTTCCCAGCTGTGGTTACCTTTAAGAAGAATTCTTTCTAAAAGGATTTTTAACAAGAGAAGCTGTGATTTTACACCATTTAAGTTCTACAGCGTCTAGCAGCAAATAGTTTAACTACACGGTCTATGAACAACCACCTCTTTCTGTTCACTCTGACCTAGACAACAGGAGGGTCTCTTGCTGGAAGTAGAAATGCAAGCCAGTCCCTTTATGGCCTCTCCTTGCCATGCATCATTCTTCATATCCCTGGCATGTCTTCACTCAGCCATTTTTTTTCCAGCTC